>NW_022196905.1:211156319-211161383 GCF_008632895.1 Mastomys coucha
TGGAACTCACTCTGTAGACCAGGCTGGCCTCGAACGCAGAAATCTGCCTGCTTCTGCCTCCCAAGAGCTGGGACTAAGGCATGTGCCACTACTGTCACACCCAATATTTATTTATTTATTTATTTAATTTTATTTAATTTATTTATTTATTTATTTATTTTTTGGTTTTTCGAGACAGGGTTTCTCTGTGTAGCCCTGGCTGTCCTGGAACTCACTTTGTAGACCAGGCTGGCCTCGAACTCAGAAATCCACCTGCCTCTACCTCCCAAGTGCTGGGATTAAAGGCGTGCGCCACCACCGCCCGGCTATTTATTTATTTTTAAGGAAACAAATTTAAAACAGAGCCCAGCATGGGGGCATACACCTTCATTCCAGTACTTGGGAGGCAGAGGCAGCCAGATTGCTGAGTTTCAAACAGCCTAGTTTCCATAGTGAGTTTCAGGACAGCCATGCTCTGTCTCAAAAATAACAATAGTACACAGTAAAAAACAAAACAAAACAAAACAAAAAATCTAGGACTCAATTGTACTTTTAATGTCTTTGACCCGTGTCCTTTTCCCCTCCACCATGAGCCTGGCTTTTGTGTGTGTCTTATGCATGTTATCCAAGGGTATGCACGAGTGTGTGCTTGTGGAGGCAAGGCCTGGAGCATGCTGGCCACCCAGGTGGCCTGTCAGTGAGCCACAGGAATCCTCCCATCTCTGTCCCCAAGCCCTAGGATTAAAGACACAAGCCATCAGGTGTAATTTGTAATGTAGGTTCCAGGATTTGAACTCGGGTCCTCACACCCATGAAGTAGGTGTTGTACCGACTGAACCGTCTCCTGTGTCCCCAGGCAGGAGGATTCCAGGCCACTTCACCCCATCCCCTGAGCTCCGTACAAGGGCTGGGAGCAGAGTGTGCTGTTTGGCTTCCGGGGCTCTTTGAGCCAGCACAACTTTAAATGTTTTTGCTCAGAAAACAGTTGATAAACCTTCAAATGGAGTAAAAAAAAAAAAATGGCGGGCGCGTCAGGTCAGAGCTGGCAGCCAGCCGAGAGCAAGTGTGCGCTGGCGGTCAGATTCAGAACTACCACTCCCAGCAGTAGGCCCAGCCCGCTGCTGGCCCTGTAATTTTTTTTCCAAATAAAAGACAAAACTATTTTTGGCTCAGCTTGGGGACTTCTGTGGTCACTGGGGCTCCAGGGAGCCCACCATGGAATGCCAGGCATGGCCCACTCCCTGCAAAGCTGGCAGCCACTGGCTGGGTTTGTGTTCAGAAGTTCACTGTGTCTCTCTGTGTGTCTCTCTCTATGTGTGTGTCTGTCTCTCTTCTTTTTATTTATTTCATTGTTCTTATTTATTTCGTTGTTTTACTTAGTTTGTTGTTTTATTTAGTTTTGGTGTTTTGAGGTAGGATCTCATGTAGCCCAGGCTGACCCGAATCTTTCTATGTAGCCCAGGCTGATCTTGAACTCCCAATCCTGTCTCCTCTTCCTGAGTGCTGGTGACAGGCTGTCTCCACCACACAGGCCAAATCAGGTGTTCTCCTCTATTGTTCTCTCTTTATTCCCTATGACAGTGTGCATCACTGAACCTGGAGTTAGGCTGGCTGCCAGCAAGCCCCAGCCATCCTCCTGGCTTGGCTTCATACAGACATGTACCACAAAGCCCAGCTTTTGCACCAGTGCTGGGGGTTTGAACCTGGATTCTCATGCTTGAACATGGATTCTCCATGCCTGCTATGGAGCCCAAGGTTAGCCCTGTGCTTGTGGCAATTCTCCTGCCTCTTACTCCCTGGAGCTAGGACCATGTTCCCAACTTTGTCTCTGGATGTTTTTTTGAATAATTATTTTTCAGATGCAGGCACTCTTAACTGCTGAGCATCTCTCAGCCCAACTCTGACTTTGTAATTAAACAAAATTTGCCCAGTCTGAGCTACCCAAATTCCAACCCCTTAGCAAGAGGCCCACAGGCTGTGGTGAGGCATGGTGGTGTGTGTGATATTTGGTCCTTTGAGCTAACACTAAGTTATTTGTGGAAGGTCTAAGCTGGGGGAAAAGAAGTATTCTTTGATGTTTTCCAAATACAGTAGTGTGCATGTATGTGCACAGAGCTTTGATTCACAGAACTGTGGGCTTGGTCAGACCCAAGAAGGAATGTGGCTGAGCTGGTCTTTCCTTCTTTCTTTCTTTCTTTCTTTCTTTCTTTCTTTCTTTCTTTCTTTCTTTCTCTCTTTCTTTCCTTCCTTCCTTCCTTTCTTTCTTTTCTTTTTTGTTTCTTTTTTTGAGATAGCATCTTACTATGTAATCCTGACTATCTTGAAACTCACTCAATACCAGACTGGTCTCAAACTCATTGAGATCTCTCTGCCTCTACCTCTGCCTCCAGAGTACTGGAATGACTCTTGTGCCCTAACACATGAGACAAGAAGAATGAAGCGCTCCCTCTCTCTCTCTCTCTCTCTCTCTCTCTCTCTCTCTCTCTCTCTCTTTCTCTCTCTCTCATTCTTTCTCTCTTTAAAAAAAAATAAACACGGTATTTCATGCAAGTGTGAGGACCAGATATTGGAGCCCCAAAACCCATGTAAAAGCTGGGCAGATGTCAAGGCTGTTTGTAAATTCCTGCCCATAATCACAAGATTTAGGAGGCAGAGACAAGTTGTCCATGGCAAGCTAGATATCTAGACTGGGGGAGTTCTGGGATTAGAGAGAAACCCTCTATTAGACTATGAAGCTGGAGAGACAGCTCCGGAGTTAGGAGTACTGGCTGCTCTGCACAGGATCTGAGTTTAGCTCCCAGCACCCATGTCAGGTTCATAACTACCTGTATCCACAGCTCCAGAGGATCCAATGCCCTCTGCTGGCCTCCTCTCGCACACAAAAATATAAATTATAATAAAAAAAAAGCAGTGGAAAGTTGGTGGTAGAGCCTACAGCAGCTGCAGGCCTCCACCTGTACATGTACATACATACATATATGCACACATGCAGACATACATGCATACTACACACACGCACACATGCATATAGATGCACACATGCATACACATGCATACATACACTTACACACACACTACTGAGTGACAGGAGCCAACCACAAAAGGCCCACACTGCCCAGAACAGGTTGGTTCATAGGGATGGGAATGGCTTGGGGGCTAGTGGGGACTGAGGTGGGCTGTGAGCCATTGCTGACATAACAGGCTACTCCTGGAATGTGAGAAACTGATGTCTCCCAGATGAATAACGTCATGTTCCTTGGTTCCAGATACCTGAGGTCCACAACATTCCAAACATTCCAAAAAAATGTATGTCTGCCAGGCAATTCCAGATGGGCCAGGTTCTTACCACAAAGCTTGATGACCTGAGTTCAATTCTCCCTGGGACCCATGTAGTAGAGGAGAACTGACTTCCATTGCTTGTCTTTGACCTACACACACACACACACACACACACACACACACACACTTTTAGAAAAAGGACAGTTGCAGAAATAAACATCCTTACATTTCAGAATAACTTTTAGACATCATCGACGGTCATTACTCAGTCTCCTAGAAGCTTGGCTGAACAATGTTAACAGAAGCACCCGCCGGCACCCCTGCATCTCACCTCTGAAGAACCAGACAAACCTACCTGAAACATTCATGACATCGAGCATGGTGGTGTGCCCTTAGGAAGTTGGGGCAGGAAGGTCTGGAGCTCAGGATCATCCCTAGATATGTAGTGAGTTCCAGGAGAGCCAAGGTTCCCCGCCTCCACCACATTCCCACGGGCATGAATTACTCAACTGCTATACAGAGACCTAAACTGATTTGATAAAGGACACCGGGAATCTGTCCCTCTATTCTCTCCCCAGAGACTTTCTAGGAAAAGAAATGACAGGTTCCAGGTCCCCAAATAGCTCCTCTCTCCCTCTCTCCCCTCAGAGGTGGCCACTGAGCACATCTGTCTGTGGTTGGGTCTCAACAGCCTGTGGTGAGAAAATGAGAGATTCAAATCCTGTTGCTTGCAAACCATGAACTTCAAAGAAAGCTGGGTGTTTTAGTCCTTGATCATGAGAACATTGGTGTGTTTGCCCACCATGCAGAAAGATCTCCACCAGTTTGTGGTGGGAACTTTAAACGGGGTCTAGAGCATCCTCTCTCTGGGTAGAAGCTCTGGAGAGGAGACCACAGACTCTCAATGACAGCCGTGGGCCCTTAGGATGTCCCTGAGTGTAGCCTATTTGTGGGTCTGGCTTCAAGGTCACCTCTTCCAGGAAGGCCCCTGGGAATATGTCCCATCTGTTCTCTTACAGACACTTAGCTGAATAATTCCTGCTCCTGGAGGTTCCGCCTGTCTTGTCAGAGAAGAAGAGGCAGTGAAAGAGATCAAGTTGTCACAAAGAAGAAAAAAGTCAACAGGGCTTTGTACAAAATAAAAGGAAATTTAAATATGTCCTTCCCAGTGAGGAGCTTGGGGTGTGGCTAGAAGTGGAGCCCCTGCCTGGAATCCCCCAGTGAGGGGCTGGGGGGCAATGGCTTCTATACCCAGCACAGCAAAAAAGAAGAGTATAAAAACATGTGACCCCACCCCTGGAGCTATGAGCATACAGCTAATATCTGTCCGTATTTGTCTGCTGTCTTTTTGTTTTGTTTTGTTTTTTTCAAGACAGGGTTTCTCTATGTAGCCCTGGCTGCCCTGGAACTCACTCTGTAGACTAGGCTGGCCTCTAACTCAGAAATCCGCCTGCCTCTGCCTCCCAAGTGCTGGGATTAAAGGTGTGCGCTACCACCGCCCAGGTTAGTCTGCTGTCTTGATAAGGAACAGTGCTGACTTCATCCGTCCATCAGAAAGCCACTGATCCAGCTCTGAAGAAGGCCAGCAGTGCTGAGGTTGAGAAGGTTTTGTTCATGACCCTAGATATCCCTTTGCAATTTAAAATGATTCCAGCACATCATGGGAGTCCATGCCCTGGGAAGAGGCAGGTAAGGCCCTTGCTACCAAGACACCTGAGTGTGATGCTCAGGATTCAGGAGAGTGTGATGCCTAGAAGAGAAGTGACTCCTGCTCCTGCACGTTTCCCGCCCCCTCCCTCTCCCTCT
>NW_022196905.1:211161700-211169940 GCF_008632895.1 Mastomys coucha
CTCCCCCTCTCTCTCCCCCTCCCTGTCCCTGTCCCTCTCCCTCTCTGTCTCTGTCTCTCTCCCTCTCTGTCTCTCTCTCTCTCTCTCACACACACACACACATACATACACACACACAAGCACACGTATACACACACACACACACACACCACCCATACATTCATGCACACATGATCAAACCAATCAAGATTCCAGCATTCATAGGGAGGGGTCCAAAGGCCTAACCCCTACAGGAGAAGCTATGGGCCCTTGATAGCTGCTGAGAGAGAGTCTCTCTCCTGGTGGGAGTTGGTTCAAGCCCCTATGCATGGTCACACACCCTGTGCATATAGCATACAGAAACTGAACTCTGGGGGTTATCAAAAATTAATAAATAGGGTGATGGTGGCACACAACTTTAATCCTAGCACTTGGGAAGCAGAAGCAGGTGGATCTCTTAGTTTGAGGCCAGCCTGGTCTACAGAGCAACTTATAGGACGGCTGGGGCTACACAGGGAAACCCTGTCTCTAAATAAATAAATAAATAAATTGTTAGCAAATAAAAAGAGACATGAGGGCTAGAAAGATGGCTCAGAGGTTAAGAGCACTGGCTGCTCTTCCAGAGGTCCTGAATTCAATTCCCAGCAACCACATGGTGGCTCACAACCATCTATAATGAAATCTAGTGCCCTCTTCTGGTCTTCAGGCATACAGGTAGGAGACTACTGTATACATAATAAATAAATAAATCTTAAAAAAAAAAAAAAGAAAGAGGACATGAAACTGGGCTGGAGATGTGAGAAGCAGAAAGGAAGAGGGATGTGCTCACCGTACATGGGAGAATGTATGTATAATAAAAACAGTTGTCTTCCAAAAAGGATATTAAGCAGCGCCTTTACCAGCATTCAGGAGGCAAAGGCAGGGAGATCTGTGTGAGGCGAGGCCAGCCTGGTTAATATGGTAAGTTGAGATGGCTCAGGGGTTAAGAGTTCTCACTGACTGCTCTTCTAGAGGTCCTGAGTTCAATTCCCAGCAACCACATGGTGGCTCACAACCATCTGTAATGGGGATCTGATGCCCTCTTCTGGTGTGTCTGAAGATAGCAACAGTGTACTCACATACATGAAATAAATAAATAAATCTTAAAAAAAGAAAAAAAAATACAGTAAGTTCCAGGATAGCCAGAGCTACACAGTGAGACCCTGTCTCAGAGGGGGACGGGGGGAGGGAAGGAGGGAGGGAGGGAGACAGAGACAGAGAGAGCAAGACAGAGACAGAGGCAGGGAGAGAGGGAGGGAGGGCAACACTAAACAAAACAAAAGCCAGGATCTGAAGCCACCCCCGGAGACCACACACACACACACACACACACACACACACACACACACAATCTTTCTTGTTGGCAGATTGGAAAACTAAGGCTTGTAGGTGACCCATGTCTGCCTTGGTCTCATCAGATATTCAAGATGAGTGTGGGCCACCTGGGGCCAGGTGAGTCCTGGTGAGTCTCCTCTGTACACACCAACCTTCAGATAAGTTCCTGGCCACTCCCGTTCCTTCGTTTGTGTGTGTGCAGAGGTGTGTATGGGCAGTGCGCAGTGACCAACCTCAAGTGCCGATCCTCGAGGGTCATTGGTCTCTTTCCTGACAGTGTCTCACTACATAAACCAGGCTAGTTAGTAAGGGACCCGGGGACCCCTCCTGCACCAGGCACTTAGGTTTGAGGAGCTAAACTCAGGTCTTCATGCTTGCACGGCGAGCACTTTACAGACAGAGCCCTCTCCCAGCCCCTGGTTCTATATTTTCTGGGATAGGAATTAGAGAAGTGCTGACCAGTCTGGAGCCTGCAATCCTCCTGCCTCAGCCTCCAGAGGGCCATGTTCACAGGAACACACTACTATACTACCACCACAGGTGGCTTCTCTAGCCTCCTCTGACATCACTTCCTGCCATTAGCAGTTCCAGATATTTGTAGCTATGCTTTGAATGGGGTCTAGTAGACCCCCAAGTCTTTGGTCAGAGACGATGATCTCACCTGGAGGCTCCACACTCAGGGGGGCTGACCTCGCAGCAATGCTGAGGACATCTGTGATTGTCGCATCCAATGGCACTGGCATCTGGTAGGTGGGTCTGAGAGTGCCATTCAATGAACAGCTTGAGAAAGCAAGACTGAAGAGCCCCAGGACTCTTGGATCCAGATGTGAAAAGCAGTAGAATTCAGGCTTTCTTCTGAGGGAATTAGAGAGCCCTGAAAGATCCAAGATAGGCCTAGGAGGCCCTGTGTGTTAGGAGAGCTAACTCCCAAGCCAAGGTGATCCTCATCTAGAGCCTAGAGAAGATCATCACCGGGGCCCAGGAGACCCACCAAGGGCTGTGCAGTCCCAGGAGAGGAGCACAGGTTAGTAGATGCCAAGACTTGGGGGGAGGGGAGAATAGGAAGTTGCTAATAGGACCAGGGCTTCCTTTAGGAGGTGATAAAAATTCACAGGAACCAGATTGATGAGAAACACTGTGAGCACCTTAAGGGACACTAGGACCACAGACTTTAGATATTTCATTATATTTACTTATTTTAGTGTGTGCGTGTTATGTGTGTGCCATGGCACATATATGGAGGCCAGAAGACAGCTTGCAGGAGTCAGTTCTTTCCTTCCGCCACGTGGGTCTCTGGGATCAAACTAGGATCATCAGGCTTGGTGGCAAGCTCCATCATTCACTGAGCCATTTTGCCAGCCCAGTAGCAGGGACTTTATAATGGCCCATTTGACATTCTATGAATTGAACCTCAGTAAAAAATAAGTGAATCAAAACAGGGCATTAAAAAAGAAACCCAGCACCGCATTTTTCTATGGTTTTTGGAGGGAGGGGTTGTGTCTGGGGACCTAGACTCAGCCCGGCCAGTTTGTAGCTGATGTCTGAGCTGTGTGGACCTGGCAGGAGCTGCAAGCTAAAGGATTTGAAAGGGGGCCAGGTTCTTCTCATTCCCCCCCCCCCGCCCCCCGCTCGGAGTCACGCAGTCTCCAGGCTGCTGTTCTCAAGTCATCCCAGGGCCTCGTGTTCACAGGAAGCACAGCCAAGTAGGGCTTCCTGCGCACTGGGGAGAGGAAACTCCGTAATGTACTGAGAGCCGAGGTTAAAAATAACCCCAGTATATAAAGAGCGCAGAGGGTCCCCTGCTCCTTCAGAGCTCGGCTGTCAGGCTGGACGGCTGGACTCCAGGCTGAGCAGGTGGCTGGGGTGTGAGGAAGGCTGAGCCCAGTGGGAGTCCCGGCTGGGAAGGAGCCAAGGATGCCGGTCCCTTCCAGCGCTCGCTCACAGACACGGAAGCACTCACCGAAGGCTGTGCGGATCTCACAGAAATCTATCAAAGACAGGAACTCAGCCACAGCGGGAAGCTGAGCCTGGCAGCGACTCCACAGCGCATCGCCGCTGGGCCTGAGTTCGAATCCTGATCCTACCTCCTTCTTCTCGTCCTCCAGGAACTAAGAATGACAATAGTTGCTAAAGTCAGGTGTTGTGACACAAGCCGGTCACTCAGCTGGGAGATATAGCACAGGAGAATTAGGAGTTTAAAAATCACCCTTAGTACACTTGAGACCACTCTGAGTTCTGTGAGATTCTGCTCAAAAATAAAACAAAATAGTAAAACAAAACCTTTCACCCGGCTGTGAGGGAGCACGGGGGCTGAGCAATCCCTGGGCTCTCTGACTTATGCTGGTTACTAGGCCAGATAAAACTGACTTGTGGGTTAAGTGGAGGTGATGGGGTGGTTTTGTTTGGTCTTTCTTGCTCATTAGCTCTGTGAGTCAGAGTCTCATTGTAGAGCTCTGGCTGCCCTTGGACTTGCCGCAATCCTCCTGCCTCTGTGACCTAAGTACCAGGCTTGTAGATTCCTACCAACGTGCCCACCTCTGTTGCTATTATACAGTCAGGCTGACCTTGAACCCATGGATATGAGCTCTCCTCCTGCCCCAGCCTCAAGTAGCTGGGGTACATGCCTGTAAGACAGCCCATATCTTATGGGTTTTGGTTGGTTGGTTGGTTTGGATTTTTGGTTTTTTGTTTCTATCCATACCCCAACAACCAGTCTGGTTGCCCTGTTGAAAGGATTCAATTCTAAGGCATTCTCCTGCCATCCTGGCACTTGGGAGGCAAAGACGGGAAGGTGGTTAGTGCCAGGCCTGTCTGGGCAAGAGAACCAGATCTACTCTCAAAAGGAAGGAAGGAAGAAAGATGATCAATATGAGCAAAGACAAGAGTGACCTCAAGACAGAGTCAACACTTATGTCAAGGAGAACAACACTGGAGAGTGGCTCAACCCGAGGAGAGCCTACCTACAATGGTCTACTCACTGTCAAATGAGACACCCCAGGCAGCGGCTCTACCCTAGCCACACCTCCAGCCCCCCGCTGGGGGATTCTAGGCAGTTCTACCTTTCAAATGAGGGTTATATCTAAAATGCCAGGCTCTGCCAGGCAGTGTGGACACCCCAAGTTCTCTACCTGCCTGCGTGCACCACTACCCTGGCCCTGCTTCTCTTGCTCTCTCTCTAGTGTCTCTCTGTTTTTGTTGCCTACCTCTCTGCCTCTCTCTCTCTACCGACTTTCTGTCTCTCTGTAGTGTGTTTCCATCTCTGCAAATGTCTCTGGTCTCTATGGTATCTCTGTATCCCTCTGGTGTTTTTTGTCTGTCTATTTCTGTTACTGTCTCTGCATTTCTTGGGCATCTTTCTATCTGACACTGGCATTTCCAGGGTTCGGGTTTGTCCTGAAGCGACACCCTGGCCACAGCCAGCAGGGAACCCCACCTTGTCTCCTCCACAATTGCACTGCCACGCTCTGCTCACTGAGCCGTGATTCCCTTGTGAACTAAACAGGGGTCCAGACTTTCAGGGAGAATTCTAGAACCTCTCCAAATGTCCCAGGGACCCTGCACTCTGGGCTAGTCTCGAAGGCTGGCCTTGGGTGAATGCTGACTCTGGTATCAGACTAGGGCCCCTGTGAGGCAGCACTGTCTCCACCTGGGAGAAACTGAGGCTCAGAGAGATGAAATCATTCACTCAATCCATCTAAATGAAAAGTAAGTATCCCCTGCCTGAGACTGAGCTGTGACCCGCTCAGAGGATTTGTGATAACAAGCCGGGACAACCAATTTAAAGAAACTATGTAGAGATGACTAGATTTGATGCCATCTTTTCTTTTGTACAGGGTGTCATGTACCCCAAGCTGCCCTTGAACTCCCTATGGAACCAACAATGACATTAAATTCCCCATCCTCCTGCCTCTGCCTCGTGGGTCCTGGGATGATAGGCATGCACCACCACACCTGGTATGTGCAGTGCTGAGGGTCAGACCCCGTGCTCTATGCGTGTTAGGTAAGCAGGTCCATCTATTGCACCCATCTCCCTTCCTGTGTGTGTTGTGTGTGCATGTCCGTGTGCACAGCACATATAGAGGCCAGAGGGTATCCTTGGCTGTTAGTTCTGGAAGAACATCTTGTTTAGATAGGGTCTCCATTGTCTCCCCTGTGTGCATTAAGCTGACTACTTCTGGAGATTCCCATCTCTGTGGTCCCCCGCACCCCCCACCCCGCCAAGAAGTCTGGGATTACAGATTTGTGCTACCGTGTCCAGCTTTACATAGGCACTGGGGATTTGAATTCACATTTGTAATTTTACTCCCAGAGCTGCCTCCCCAGATGGATGAAGATCTGCACAGACCAGCCAGCAGACATGCCAGCATGGCCGGGAGAGGTGGCCTCTCTTCAGGTAGGGAACTTAGGTTCCAGCGGGTGCCCCACATCCATGCACGTGGGCACAGTAGTAACTGAGCTTGTGAGATGGGAGGCAGATGTGTGTGGGGAGGGTCCAGGGAGCTGGAAAACTGAACTATCTCCAACATGTCTGCAACTGACAAAGAATTTTTTGTTTGTTTGTTTGGTTTGGTTTTTCGAGACAGAGTTTCTTCATATAGCCCTGGCTGTCCTGGAACTCACTCTGTAGATGTTTATTTATTTTTATTTTTATGTTATTTTATTTTATTTTGGTTTTGGTTTTTCGAGACAGGGGTTCTCTGTGTAGCCCTGGCTATCCTGAAACTCAATCTGTAGACCAGGCTAGCCTTAAACTCAGAGATCCACCTGCCTCTGCCTCCTGAGTATGTGTGCCATTCCACCACTGCCCAGTTGGAGATATATATATATATTCACACACACACATATACACACACACACAAACACACACACATATACACACACACACATACACACACACACATATATACACACACACATACACACACACATACACACACATACACATACACACACATATACACACACACACATACACACACATATATATACACACACACATACACACACACACACATATATACACACACATACACACACACACATATGTACACACACACACACACATATGTATATATTTGGTTTGGTTTTTCAAGACAGGGTTTCTCTGTGTAGCCCTAGCTGTCCTGGAACTCACTCTGTAGACCAGGCTGGCCTTGAACTCAGAAATCCTCCTGCTTCTGCCTCCCAAGTGCTGGGATTAAAGGCATGCACCACCACTGCCCAGCTGAAAATATTTTTTTCCCTTTTTTTTTCTCCTTCCCCCTGAAATATTTTTTAATGATGGTTGTAGAGCTGGAAAGATGGCTCAAAGGTTAAGAGCACTTGTTCCTTTTCCAGAGGTTCCAGGTTCAGTTCCCAATACTCACAGCTTGGATTACTCTGCCTGTAACTCCAGTTCCAGGGGTCCCAATGTCCTCTGTGGGCACTTGATGCCTATACATATGTGCACACAAAACACAGATGCACATAAAATAAAATTTTGTTTTTGTTTTAGACAAGTTCTCTCTGTATAGCTCCAGCTGTCCTGGAACTCCCTATGTAGACCAAGCTAGCCTCAAACTCACAGAGATCCTGATTAAAGACCTATGATACTCTGCCTGGATAAAATAAATATTTTTTAATGATAGTTATGACAAAATGTATTTATACATTAACTGGACTGAACCAGTTTACAATGCACATATGCAGAACAAAAGCATATTTATCAATTAAAAATTGTAGATTTATTTTTTAATATGTTTTGCCTATGTATATGCCTGTGCACCATGTTTGTGCCTGGTACTCAAGGTCAGAAGGTACGTGCTGGGTGCTGGGTGCTGGGTGCTGCAAGTTGAGCTTGGCTCATGTGGAAGAGCAATGCTTGCTTTCCTTCCTTTTCCTTCTTTTGTTTTCCCTTGGGACAGGGTCTTCCTACATGGTTCTCAAACTCACAAACACCTGCCCGCCCGTTTCTGCTTTCCCAGTGCTGGGATCAGAGGTGTGTGCCAAGGTGCGTGGCCATAATACAGCCTTCTCTTCAGTGCTGAACCATCTGTGCAATCCTACACTTTGTCTTCTGAGTCTTGAGTCACTCACAGAACCTGATGTTCACTGCTGTGGTAGGCGGCTAGCCAGGGAGCCCCAGGGATTCTCCTGTCTCTGCCTTCCCAATCCAGTACTGAGGCGAAAGTGAGCTGCCAGATCCAGCTGTTATGTGAGAGCTGGGAATCTGAACTCAGGCAGGCCCTGGGTTTGTTGGACACGGACTGGACTGATAGAGCAGTGTCCTCATCCCTCTCAGAAAGGATGGATGGGGACGGGGAGGACGATGCCACCAGCTCTCTCCCTAGATTCTTCCAGACAGGTCTAGTGACCAAAGATTTGTTCAGAGCCTGGGAAATATTTGAAAATCCATTTTGATCGGATGACAAATGATCTAAATTTGGTCCCCAGCTCCAGGCCACCGGAAGAGCAGTGAGCAAAAGACTGACCCAATGCATAGCTCCATGAAAGGCATCTAGTTCGGCTTGCCTCCTACTGCTCAAGGCCTGATTCAGCTTCCTCACATTGAAACAGAGCCTGGGACGGAAGCAGCTCCAGCCTGCTGCTTTCCCTCCTTTGATTCTCCCGGGGCCTGGCACAGGATAATCAGGCATGAGCTGAGAGGAGTCAGTTGGCCTCCATAAGGACTCTCAGAGCTTCCCCATGTCCAGCCCAGGACACCTCCACAGCTAGGTGACCCTGAGGGCTGATATTTCAGGAACCTGGAAGAATATGACTTAGAAGTAGAACGTACTTGCAGTCCTAGTTGCTTAGGAAACTGAGGAAGAAGGATTCCTTGAGCCCAGGAGTTTCAGACCAGCCTGTACCACACAGGCAGAATCCATCCCCACCACCTTTTTTTTGGG
>NW_022196905.1:211169950-211171879 GCF_008632895.1 Mastomys coucha
GGGGGGGGGGGGAGTTGGTTTGGTTTTTTTGAGAGACAGGGTTTCTCTGTATAGAAACCTGGTTGTCCTAGAACTCACTCTGTAGACCAGGCTGTCCTCAAACTCAGAAATCCACCTGCCTCTGCCTCCCAAGTGCTGGGATTAAAGGCGTGCGCCACCACTGCCCAGCACCAGACTCCATCCCAAACATGACAGACGGTTAGGTGTGTGAGTGATGAGCAGGTGGTGGGCCGTGTGGACAGGAGGTGGTTGGATGGATTTGACAGATGGATGTACGGCTGAGAGTGGGGGAATGAGAAAGTAGTGGGGTGGGCAGGTGAGTGGATGAATGTAAGCACAGATGGACAGATGGACGGATAGGTAGAAAGTCAGACTAACAGGTAGATAGATAAATTCAGGGGGGAGGAAAGTCTTAGGGCTTATGAAAATCTGGCTATTTTAAATTTTCTTGCCGGGCGGTGGTGGCACACACCTTTAATCCCAGCACTTGGGAGGCAGAGGTAGGCATATTTCTGAGTTCGAGGCTAGCCTGGTCTACAGAGTGAGTTCCAAGACAGCCAGGGCTATACAGAGAAACCCTGTCTCGAAAAACAAAAACAAAAACAAAAAAAAAAAATTTTTTTTTTCTTTTTCATTAAGCAGACTCTGACTGTGCTTCTTGCCTAGGCCACCCCAGAACTCCTGGCCTGATCTTCCCAACTCTGGCTCTCAAGTGTCTGGGACCAGAGGCACCCAACACTGACCTGGGTACCTGCTTTATCAGTCAACAGAAGAGCTATGTGTATTAGTCCTGTGCCATATTTGGTGCACATTCATGTTTTAAAGCTCACTGAGAGCCTTGAGGGATGGATGGCTCTGCAGTTAAGAGCACCCAGGCAGAGCAGTTTACAACCTGTGGCTCCAGCTCCAGGGGATCTGACATCTCTAGCCTCCGTGGGCACTCCCACGCATGTGGCCCAGACATACACCCATCATTAAAAATAAAAAGTCTTAAATAAAAAGAGAAAGAAATTGGTTTTGTTTTTTTGTTGTTCACCCAGGCGGCTGAGGCAGGAGCATTGGGAACATCACATCAGCCTGGGCGACCTATGTGATGTAGATCTATTTCTCCAGATAGAATCAGGCCAGTGAGATTGGCTCAGCAGGCAGAAGTGATTGCCACCAAGCCTGATGACCTGAGTTCAGTTCCCAGGGACCCACATGATGGAAGGAAAGAACTGACTCCTGCAAGCTGTCCTCTGACCTCCACACTCAAACATTCACAGATACAACAACATGAAAATAATTGTAAAAAAAAAAAAAAAATCACACAAAGAAATAAAGTCTGGGGCTGGAGAGATGGCTCAGTGGTTAAGAGCACTGACTGTTCATCCAGAGGTCCTGAGTTCAATTCCCAGCAACCACACAGTGGCTCACAACCATCTGTAATGGGATCTGATGCCTTCTTACAGCTACAGTGTACTCACAGACATGAGATAAATAAATCTTTAAAAAACAAACAAACAAACAAACAAAGTCTGGGCTCAGCTGAGGATCGTCTGTGCCTCAGTTTCCCCCCGTATATTATAAGATGGTAGTGATATTACTGACCCATAAAGTTCAAAGGTCCTTCCAAGGACTCAGCATATGTCTTCAGTCAACTTTGAGTTGAGATTTGGATTTTTTTTTCTTTTTTTCTTTTGGTGTTTTGAGACAGGGTCTCACTATGTGGTCCTACTTGCCCTGAAACTCACTATGTAAAATAAGCTGACCTTGAACTCACAAAGATCCATCCACCTCTACTTCCCAAGTGCTGAGATTAAAGGGGTACACCACGACCGACTAGACACAGATGCCTTTAGCTGTTTTATTCTACACCCCATCACCAAATTCTCTCTCCCTCTACACACACACACACACACACACACACACACACACACACACACATGC
>NW_022196905.1:211171961-211203698 GCF_008632895.1 Mastomys coucha
TTTTTTTTCTTTGACGTCTCAAGAAAAACCTGATTGTTTGACTCGGGTCTGCAATAAACCCTGGCTATTTTTAAGTGCCTGAGGCACACACACCCCCAACTTGTGAAAAGGAGCCGTTTGTACATATTCCTGTGGTGCAGGGGTGAGGGGCATAGCTGTCAGCCTGCCAGGAGAAACCTAAAATATTCCAGAACATTCCTTTCCAAGGCATCAGGAGTCATACCGTTGGGCTGCGCCTCCAGTTCCGGCCAGGCAGTGGGGGGGTCGGGGGGGGGGGAACGGATTCCTCCTGCTCTGTAGCCAGTGAGCGAGAGCAGCTAACGGCATCCCCAAGCGTGGTGGTGCCGCACACTACACCTGTCAGCCTGGCCCATCGACTCCAATCCCAGGGGATTGGAGTTCAAAGTCATCCTAGCCTGAACTACAAGAGATCTGGTCTCAAGCAACACTACACAAGGGCTCGGTTGCTTAAGCTTGGTATCCCAGTATTCAGGAGGGAAAGGCAGCAGGACTGCTATGAGTTAGGGGTCAGCCTGGACTAAATAGTGAGTTTGAAGCCAGCCTGGGCTACAAAAGACCCACCACCACCAGAAAAGTAAACAAACGAAACAACAACAAAAACCATAAACACGCACTCAGTGCTGGGATTGAACTCGGGGCCATTGCTCTGACACTTGCTGTAGCTTCGCACACAAAATAAACGCATATTATGATTTTAAAAATAGTAACAAAAAACAGAAAGTTGCTCAACCTGCCAAGAGGTTTCTGTTTCATTTTCCTTTTATTTCCCTCTGAAATAGCATGTTTTTCCACATTCGAAGGCACGCACAGATCTTGCCTTGGCTCTCAGACACAGTGTTCCGATAGAAACCTGTAAACAAGCCCTCAACTCCTCCTACAGTTGGGAACTTGGGTGACGCTGGAAAAATCTTCTGGCAGAGGGGGGAGAGCTGGGGGAGGTTTTCAAAAAATCAGCTCAGGACTTACGCAAGAGAGTTTCTGCAGCCAGCCCCAGAGATGCCGGGGCCTCACCCAGCTGCAGCAGAGAGAAGGCCAGCCTGAGGAAGGGAGGCAGAGTCGAGGAGGTGCTATGAGCCACTTGGGACCCCAAACCTTTGTGGACCCACAGGCTGTATCTCAGGTTGTCAGAGCCATTTTTTTTTTTTAAATCTTTTTACTGTTTTATTTGGTGTTGTAGATGAAACCCAGAGTCTGAGGCAAGCTGGGCCAGGACACCTGAGCCATGCCCCTAGCCTGTAGGCATAAATATTTTCAACCTACTTTTAATAGGGGTTCAACCTCTCCTCTAGCCCATCACTCAGCAGAGGTAGTGGAAAAGAAAAGTTTTTAGGATATGGGGGAAGTGGACCTGTTCAGCAATAGCTCTTTGAGGGTGGCCTTGATCTTCTTGGGCAGCAGCTCAGTCCTGTAGCAAACACCAAATACGACATCAGTCCTGCAGGCAGGCAGACACCAGACGCGAACCAGCGGCTACAGTCCAGGCCTTTCAGCAAGCAGACACTAGGCAGCTGTACTTGAATCCTGAAGAAACTGCCAGGCTCGAAAACTGGCCTGAGGCAACATGGCCTCAGGAACCCCTCGAGCTAGATTTATCACAAGCTGAGCTCTGTAAGGCAAGCCAACACATGCGAAGAATAGTGAGGTGGAGCAAACCAAACCAAGGTTCAATGCTCATCTCCTACTGTCTGTGGGCTCACATTTATACTCCTTCATCAAGTGTCCTTTCATGTGACAGCTATATCCAAGCATCCTTTCACCTGTGTCTGCTTCAGGAAAACAGTCTTTCATGTATTTGCTTTAGCAAGACATCCTTTCACCTGTGTGCACTAGCAAACCACCATTTGGCATAACTGACTTTCCAAAGAACTAGAAGTTTCCACTTCACCAACCTCTCACTGGGGGATTCTAGGCAAGAGCTCCACCCCTGAGCCACGCCCCTAGCCCCTCAGTGGGGGATTCTGGGCAGGAGCTCCACCCCTGAGCCATGACCCCAGCCCCTCACTGGTGAATTCTAGGCAGGGCTCCACCCCTGAGCCATGTTCCTAAGTAGTGCTGTGTACATGTGACCTTCCCTATGAAAGTGGACCAAGTATGTCCCTTAAGAGCAGATCAAGAGCCTGGCAGTGGTGGCACACGCCTTTAGTCCCAGCACTTGAGACAGAGGCAGGCAGATCTCTGTAAATTCAAAGCTATCCTGGTCTACAGTGAGTTCCAGGACAGCCAGGGCTGCACAGTAAAACCCTGTCAAGAGGTGGTGGGGGTGAGGCGGGAGGAAGGAGAGAGAGACACACAGACAGACACTTTGGAAGTCTAGGACTAAAGCACTGTCACAA
The DNA here is from genome assembly GCF_008632895.1 of Mastomys coucha. NCBI lineage: Eukaryota > Metazoa > Chordata > Mammalia > Rodentia > Muridae > Mastomys > Mastomys coucha. The sequence goes on from NW_022196905.1 coordinate 211,174,316, forward strand.
GTTCAAGGCCAGTCTGTGCTAACTGGACTGATGACACATGTCAGTTTGCTTACCCCTTTGCCTGCCTTGGCTACCCAGGTATGGTGACATGGTGGCACATACCTGTAATGCCAGTCATTCAGGGGCTGAGGCTGACTGCGTGGTCTAGACTAACCTGTGCCACTTAGCAAGACTTTCAAAAGAGAATTTTGAAGTTAGAGGGGGAAATCTATATTCATACAAAAGAGATGCCCAAGTATATTCCTAGCCACGTTGCTTATGCTGGTCAGAAGATAAAAAACACCATGTGTGGGCTAGAGAGATGGCTCAGAGGTTAAGAGCACTGACTGCTCTTCCAGAGGTCCTGAGTTCAAATCCCAGCAACCACATGGTGGCTCATAACCATCTGTAATGAGATCTGATGCCCTCTTCTGCTGTGTCTGAAAACAGCTACAGTGTACTTACATATAATAAATAAATAAATCTTTAAAAAAAAAAACCACCATGTGTAATCCATAGATTGACTATGGCTCCACACAATCTGCTCTCTGGGGTTCTATCTGTGGTCCATCACAGTCTAGGAAAAAAAATACATGGAAAACTCTAGAAATAAAAATTCCTAAGCTATGACTTTTGTTTTTGGTTTTTCGAGACAGGGTTTCTCTGTATATCCCTGGCTGTCCTGGAACTCATTCTGTAGACCAGGCTGGCCTAGAACTCAGAAATCTGCCTGCCTCTGCCTCCATGCTCCCAGGCATGCACCACCATCACCCGGCTCCTAAGCTATGACTTATTCTATTGTAGGTAGGCCTACATGTGTGAAGTGTATACATGCATGCAGTTCGTATACACATGTAGGCATATACATGTGAAGACCAGAGGTTGATGTCTCTTCCTCAGTTACTCTCTGCATTACACACTGGGGCAGGGTCTCCCACTAGAAGCCAGGCTCACCTGCTTAGCTGGTCTAACTGGCCAGCCTGCTCCACGAATCCTGTCTCCAGAGCACTGAGGTTGCAAGTGGCTGCCACACCCTCTGGCATTTACACAGGTGCCAGGAACCTAGGCTCTGGTTCTTATATTTGTGCAGCATACACTCTACTTTCTGAACTCTCCAGAACCCCAATTTCTAAGGTTTTTTTTTTTTTTTTGCGGGGAGTGGGTGGGTGGGGAGGAGATTACTTACTTTATGTGTATATGTGTTTTTCCTGCGGACCACGTACCTGTGTACCTGTGTACCGTGTGTGTGAAGTGCACACACTTCTGAAAAGAGGGTCAGATCCCCTGGGACTAGAGTTGTAGATGCCTGTGAGCTGCCATGTGGGTGCTGGCAACCAAACCTAGGTCCTCTGGGGGAGCAGCCACTTCTCTAACCACTGAGCTATCTCCCCAGACTCTGATACCTAAGTTTGTTTTGCTCTGTTTTGGTTTTGAGACAGGGTCCTTCTACATAGCCATGGCTCTTCTGAAACTCACTACAGAGACAAGGCTGGCCTTGAACTCACAGAGATGCACCTGCCTCTGCCTCCCGAGTGTTGGATTTTCTTCCCCCACCAGTTTTGCATCACTATGCCCAGTTGATTCCAAAGCTTTTTTTTGGGTTTTTTGTTTGTTTGCTTGCTTGCTTGCTTTTTGGTTTTTCGAGACAGGGTTTCTCTGTGTAGCCCTGGCTGTCCTGAAACTCACTCTGTAGACCAAGCTGGCCTCAAACTCAGAAATCTGCTTGCCTCTGCCTCCCAAGTGCTGGGATGAAAGGCATCCATCACCACCACCCAGTGTTACAAGTGGTTTTAAGCCTTCAGATGTGTGTGCTGGAAACTAAAGCTCGGTCATCTGGAAGTGAGAATTTTGTTCTTAACCACTGAGCCATCTAAGCCATTATTCCAGCCCCTATACATTTTTACCACACATGAGCACACACACACACACACACACACACACACAATCGCTGAGAAGGCCAATGTGACCAAGCACACACTATGCATAAAGTTCTTCTTCAGTCTCCTCCTAGAGATCCCCACTGCCACCCCTGCCACCCCTCTGAAGGGTTAAGTGGGACTCTAGGATGGGCCACATAGGAGCCAGAGCAGACATAAAAGATAGCTCAGCATCCAGGTTGGTCCTCAAGGGAACTGGAAGCATCCTAGAGTGGCCCCCTCGAGGGTAGCAACGGTACCGAGGGCCAGCGGTCACTGAGGTGCCCTTTACGGTAGTGTGTCTGGGAACTGACAACTACATTACATAGCCTCCCCTGGCAGGCAGCCACACCCTTTGTGCACAGCTTCTCCAAGCTCCGCTCACCCTGAATCAGAGGATGGAGCCAGCACGTCACATTGTCTGGAACTCTTTGTGAGCACAACTCAGTATGCTTGGTGGAAGGCCTGGCCTGCTGCCAACCAGCCTTCAGCAGTCATACGAAGTGGGTTCCTTTGGATCTGGTGAGGACAAAAACCAATAGGCGAAAGGTGTGCTGCTTCATGCTTGTCATCCCTGCACTCAAGAGGCTAAGACAGGAGGATTGCCACAAGTTTCGGGCCAACATAAACTATACGTTGAGGTTATCTTTTTAAAAATAACTAAATTAAATATTAAATTAAATTAAAGGGGACCAGCAAGATGGTTCAGCAGGTAAAGATGTTTCCTGCGAAGCCTGATACCCAAGTCCAATCTCTGGAACCCAAAATGGTAGACGGAAAAAACAAATTTTACAAAGTTGTCCTATGGCCTGCACATGTATTCACATGTATGTGTGCATGTACACACATACATATATACAAACACAATAAACAAACATACAAATAAATAAATAAATGTAATTTCAGACAATTTGGGGAGGAGAAATGGCTCAGGAGTTAAGAGTACATTCTGACTGGGCAGTGGTGGCACATGGGAGGCAGAGGCAGGCAGATTTCTGAGTTCCAGGACAGCCTGGTTTACAGAGTGAGTTCCAGGACAACCATGGCTACACAGAGAAACCTTGTCTCGAACAAACAAACAAACAAACAGTACATTCTGCTCTCATGGAAGACCTGAGCCCAGTTCCCAGGGTGCACATCTGGGAGTTTACAGCTACATGTGACTGACCCCAGCTTCAGGGGATTAGGCACCTCTCGCTCTTGGGCACCTGTACTCTGTGTACACACAGACCCACACACATATGATTAAAAATAAAGAAAATACCAGGTGTGTGGCCCACATCTTTAATTCCAGCACTTGGGAGGCAGAGTCAGGTGTTCTCTAAATTCAAGGCCAGCCAAAACTACATAGTAAGACTCTGTCTCAAGCAACAGCAATAGCAAAACCAAAACTACAAAATAAAACTAAGGGGCTGGAGAGATGGACCAGTGGTTAAGAGCACTGGCTGCCGTTCTAGAGGACCTGGGTTCAATTCTTGTACCCATGTGGCTGCTCACAACTGTCTGTAACTTGAGTTCCAGGTGATCTGGCACCCTCACATAGACACATGTACAGACAAAATACCAATGCATATAAAATAAAAATAAATAACAAAAAAATTAATTTGTTTTAAAATTTTTAAAATATAAGGAATCCAACTATCATCTGTTTAATTCCACTACATCCCATCTCCCAGAGGGATCCTGGACCTCCTCAGTCACACCCCACACCTCTCCCCTGCTCCTGGCAGCCCCTCATTTGCTTCCTGTTCTTGAAGATTGGCCTATACTGGACATTTGTCATTAGTGGGATTACACAGACACCTTGGGCCTTGTGTCTGCTTGCCGTCTCTCAGCTCCTGGATTTCAATGTCTGTGCAGGGTGGATCATACCTGCAGTGTGTTCCCTTGGGGAGCTCACCCCATATTCTGGCTTCTGTGCTGATGATGCCCTGAGCATTGTGTGTGTGTGTGTGTGTGTGTGTGTGTGTGTGTGTCTGTCTGTCTGTGCACCTCGGGTCCCAAGAGCAGAGCAGCATAATATTGTAGAAGCTCTGTCATCCCTTTGAAGCCTCAGATGCTTTCTTGGTGGCTGTCCCACTGTGCACAGCTCTCTTTGTGGCTGCCCCACTGTGCACAGCTCTCTTGGTAGCTGCCCGGCTGTGTACTCCTACCAGCAATGCACAGGCATGTAAGGCCCCACACCAACACTTCCCTTTGTTCCTTAAATTTTTAAATGTGTTGTGGAGTGGTGGTAGGTGGTTGAGTAAGTGCCCAATGCACTTGTGGAATTCAGAAGAAAACCTGCAGGGGTTGGTTCTCTCCTTCCACCATGCAGATCCCACAGAGCAGACTGACGCTGCCAGACCTGGCAACAAACACCCTGACCCTCTGAGCCAGCTCTGTGTTTTGTTTGATTGTTTGGTTTTTCAAGACAGGATCTCTCTGTGTAGTTCTGGATGTCCTGGAACTAGCTCTGTAGACCAGGCTCTCCTCCTTGGAGATCCGTCTGCCTCTGCCTCCGCCTTTGGAGTACAGACAGGGATTAAAGGCGTACGCCACTGCGCAAGGCTTTAGATGTTGTTGTTCAATTATTTTATGTGTATGGGTGTTTTGTCTGCATATAGGCCTGTGCACCATGTGCATGCCTGGTGCCCATGGAAACTTGAAGGGGACATCAACTCCTTTCAGAAAGGGGCAAGAAGGAAGGGGCTAACACGGAAAGTTTGTGATGACATATGTGAAGTGGACCATGTCTACTGTACACTTGGGAGGTGGAGAAAGGAGGATCAGGGGTTCCGATCCAGCTCCTGTCAAAAAAGAAATGATTAAAGAAACAATTTTTAAAATATGATTTTTAGCTGGACACTGGTGGTGCATGCCTTTAATCCCAGCACTTGGGAGGCAGAGGCAGGCAGATTTCTGAGTTTGAGGCCAGCCTGGTCTACAGAGTGAGTTCCAGGACAGCCAGAGCTATTCAGAGAGACCCTGTCTCAGAAAAAAAACAAAAGAAAAACCAAAAAACAAAACAAAACAAAACAAACAACGGTTTTTCTATCAGGGGGATGTTAAGATTAGTGTTGGTGGGGGCAGGGGACAATCTGAGTGAGTCAGTTTTCCCTTCTGCCATGTGGATCTCAGGGACTGCATTCACATCATCTTTACTTCCTGAGTCATCTCAGCTGGCCCCAAAATATGTTTGCTTTTTCAGTATTTATTATTCTATGTGTATGAATGTGTTGCCTGCATATACTTAACTGCACTGCACCTGTACTTGGTGTCCATGCAAGGCAGACACTCCACGTGTCCTGGACTTTCCATTAGGGATGGCTGTGACCAACCATGTGAGTGCTTAGAATCAAGCCTGGATCTTCTGGAAGAGCAGTAAGTGCTCTTGACCACTGAGACATCCAGCCCCCAAAATAAGTTTTTAAAAAGAAATCTCAGGTCAGGTGTGGTGATGCATGCCTGTTACCCCAACACCCTGGAGCCTGAAGCAAGAGGAGCAGTCAGGAGTTCAAGGCCAACCTCACTCATTAGCCACATAGGGGGTTACAGGAGACCCTGTTTCATAACACGTGGAGAAGTTTAAAATAGGAATGAACGTCCAAAGAAGATAAGCCCTCCGTGTCCCTCCTGGAGGCTCTACTTGGGTCCCCACATTCCTCCACAGCTATACCAGAGGCTCCTATCCTGTGTAAGGTGGCACATGGCCAGACCTTCCTCCTGAGCTGTCTGGGCATTCGGCCAACATTTCCTCAGGGCGCCATCTCTCCTGGGGATAAGCCAGGTGTAACAGGCGCTGATGACTCAGGCCCTGCCAGCGAGTCTTGCACGTTGTCTGAGTCAGCTCCCCACACGTGACACCTCTCCTCAGTTACAGTGACATTATTTGTGGTAAACATTACAAGTCACCCAGCAAGGGCCTCTGGGTGGGAAGGCGGGACAAGGCTTGAAGCTTTCGAATTTCCTAAATGCCCCCCACGTCTCTGGAGAGGTCGGTGAGTAGGAAGGTCAGGGGCTGTGACCCCTAGGCAGCAATGGCTAGGAAATGCAAATTGCAGCTCTGAAGGAGCCCAGGTCTCCAGCTGTGACACCAGGCCACCTGAGGTAGTCACCTGAGACACGGCTAGGTCTAGAGCAGTGGGCAGTCCCTCCTCCAAAGGAGAGGTTTGGAGGCCAGGGGGGCTGATCCTACAGCTTCTGAAATGGGCAAGGCTAAGGCTGGAAAACCTTGTCAGTGACCCCCTACTCCTTCCTACTACCTATTCTGGGTGAGCTTGGCCACTCCACTGTCCTCTGGTAAGAGAAAGAGAATTTGGTGATGATTTTGGTGGCCATTATCTGTGGTCCATGCATTTGAAAAGCTGAGGCAGGAGGATTGTTGAAGGTCAGCATAGGCTATACATCAATGCTGGAGCCCAAAAAACCAGAAACAATTGCTGATGAGATGGCTCATGACTTGCTGTGAAAAACTCATTACCGGAGTTCAGTTCAGAACCTACATAAGGTGAGAGGAGAGAACGGACTCCCACAATTTTTCCTCTGACCACATACATGCAAGCCATGGCACTCACGCACATACACCCATGCACACACGCAGACATCCACACAAACACACATCCACTCTCATACACACACTGACACAACCACTCACACATATACCCTTGACACACACACAAAGTACAATCAAATAGGGGAAAGATGTGTGTCAGTTTAGAGCCCTGGCTCACTTCTGTCCTGTCACCTATCACTGGGAAAGCCAGGCAGGAAGACTGCGAGAGTTGGAGCTGGTCTACTATGAGCCTCTACGAAAATAAAAGATCATAGACAGCTAAGTGCCTGGGCTACAGAGGGACCACTGTCAATAGTAATAGTAAGAATAGTGAGTGAATAAGTAATAAGAAATAAAAACAACAACAACAACAACAACAAGGAACTATAGCCAGGCATGGTGGCTAGGAATTTAACCCCAGAACTCAAGAGTCAGAAGCAGGAGAATCTCAGTGAGCTTGAGACCAGCCTGGTCTATGTAATGAATTCTAGGCTAGCCAGAGCTAATAGTGTCTCAAAAATGATAGATAGGTAGATAGATAGATAGATAGATAGATAGATAGATAGATAGATCTATAGAGGCAGACAGACAGACAGATTAGAGATTAGGGAGATGGATCATAGCAGCAAAGTATTTCTCACAACAGTATGAGGACCCTTGATCCATACCCAACACCCACGTAAAAAAGACAGACATGTTGGTGCATGCAGTACTGTGGAGGTAGAGGCATGAGAGTCCTGGAGTTTGCCGCCCAGCCAGCCCTACCAAATTAGTGAGCTCTAGGTTCACTGAGAGACCCTGCCTCAAAAAGTGAGGTAGAGGCCTATAGATGGCACCTGATAATCCCTGGCCTCCACATGTGCATATACAGTGTATGTGGTGACACACAGCTATACTGGGGATGCAAAGCCAGGAGGATCCCACAAAGCTCAAGGCTACTCTGGGCTTCTGTGATGGTAATGTCAACTGTCAATCTTGTTAAGACTTGTAGACTTCCCTCAGGAGATAAGCCTCTAGGTATGGCTGCTAAGGATTATCTTGCTGGTTGTAGTGGCTATTCCTGGTTGTCAACTTGACTATATCTGGAATGAACTACAATCCAGAATTGGAAGGTTCACCAGTGATCCTACTCTGGAGGCTGGGAGATACAAGTTTCTGACCTGGATTGTGAGGCATGGAGATCTTGAGGCACCACATACACCACATACACTGTGTAGTCCTGGCTGTCCTGGAACTCACTCTGTAGACCAGGCTGCCTCGAACTCAGAAATCTGCCTGCCTCTGCCTCCCAAGTGCTGGGATTAAAGGCGTATGCTACCACCGCCTGACTGGAACACACTTTCAATAAAAGAAAGTGTTCCCCCAAATCTGGGCAGTACCAGGACCTGGCCACCGGGGACCTGCAGTAAACACTAAATGGAAACACCCACTGGGAAATACGAAGCTGGATGCAAGTTCAATGCTGTCACTGTAATCCCTCCAAGGCAATTTCTTGGAAGCTCGTCTGCATTTTATGTGATGTCTTATCGGGTACATTCCTGAGTTATTGCTATCAGGAATTTTAGCCAACTGCACACAATAATAGTTTTGGATAAAACAGCTGGAAGAGAGAAGGGCAGTCTAGAGTCCAGTTGTTGAACATAATGAAAGAAACCTAGAAATGACCAGGAGCCAGAGACAGGAGACCATGGGCTCCTGCAGTGACAGAGACTAGAGCACGCATGTCTGTGTGCACACACAGTTTGTGGTTGCTGTGGATGTAGACCATATATTTCTTTAGCTCTCTCTACATGCCCTCTGGACATTAACTTTTATTTCTGGCCCAGAAACTTTTGAAACTTGAAACTTGTAAGTTTTCTTGAGTCCAAAGCTGCATACATACACTTATTCAATCCTTTACTCCTTGCAGATTCCACAAGGTAGTCACAGATCACAGACAGACACAACCAATCAAACCCAGCACTGACTTAGAGGCTTGAACCTGGATAGGATAGGATGCAAGAGCAGTGCCCAAGGATCATAGTTAAGGACGAGCTCAACTGTACTGACCCAGGCCCTCAATAAAGAAACAGATGCAATAACAGTAAATATAGCATAGCGAGTGTGTGGTACTTAATCCTAGCATCCAGGAGCAGGAGGTGGAGACAGCAGCTTTCTGTGCGTTTGAGGTCATGCTGGTTTTCATAGAAGGCTCTGGACTAGCCAGGGTGACATAGAGACCCGTGTAAAGAAACAAAACCCTAGAAAACACTGCATACATGTGTTATATTCTCAAATAATAAATATTCTAAAATGCTAAGAACAATTTAACAATATTTTTTTTCTTGTTTTTTTGTTTTGTTTTGTTTTGTTTTGTTTTGTTTTGTTTTCGAGACAGGGTTTTTCTCTGTGTAGCCCTGGTTGTCCTGGAACTCACTCTGTAGACCAGGCTGGCCTCGAACCCAGAAATTCGCCTGCCTCTGCCTCCCAAGTGCTGGGATTACTGCCAGGCTAAACATAATAAATTTTAATGAGGCCCAGCTCAATGATTACATCATTTGATTGTGTCTGCTGTCCGAGCCGAAGGCTTTGGAAATGACCAAGTCTCTTGGTGGAGGGGGGGCCACGTGACACCGACCTGGAACTGGTGGTCCCAGTGCTTGAGGCATCTCCAGAGACACTAATAGTGACACTAAAGGACCGCCCCCATTCATACAGTACCCGCCTTGTGAACTCCTGATCGTCCGGCTTTCAGTGCTGGGGTGAAGGGGACACACCACAGCAACCCAAGATGCTTCTTTTTTAAGGCTACAATTAGTTTATTTAGTGTCCCTGTATGCATATGTTTGTGAGTGTCCATGCCACAGTGCACCCAGAACTTTGTAGGAGTCGTTTCTCCCCCTTCACTATGTGCATCCCAGGGATGGAACCCTGGTGCTGAGCCTTGGTGGCTAAGCACCTTCACCCATAAACCACTCGCCAGCCCTAATTTGTTTTTTGTGAAGATAGGTCCCTCTAGATTAATCCTAGCATCCAGGAGCAGGAGGTGGAGACAGCACCTCCTGTCTGTTGCCTAGATTAGCCTAGAACTCACAGCCATCCTCCTGCCTCAGCTTCCACAAGCCTGGGATTCGAGGGATGTGGCAAAGCTCCTGACTCACCTGGAACATCTCTCTATATGGGTGGTTCTGGACTACTTTTGCGGCTCTGAGAAACAAGCCTTGAGACTCACAGAGATGTACTGCTTGTCTACGGGATAGGGCTGTTGATCCGATGTCAAGCCCAGGGCAGGGCACCTCCTCATCTAGAGATTCAAGATGGCACATGGGGGAGGGGGGCGGTGCAGAGACAACTCAGCAGCTCAGAGCACCAGCTGCTCTTTTGGAGGACCTGAGTCAAATTCCCAGCACCCACATGGCAAGTCACAACAGTCTGTAACTCAAGTTCCAGGGGACACTACACACATATGGTGTGCAGATATATGCAAAACATCTATAAAGTAAACACATTTTTTTTGTTTGTTTTTTAAGACTGGGTCTTTCTAAGTAGTCCTGGCTGTCCTGGATCTCACTCTGCAGACCAGGCTGGCCCTGAGCTCACAGAGATCTGAGTGCTTCTGCCTCCAGAGTTCTGGGATCAAAGGCAAGCACCACCACGTCACCACACCTGGCTTTTTTTCTATTCTTTTGTGTTTTGTTTTTTGTTTTTTTGGCAATTGAGAAGCAGAGACAGGAGGGTCACTGAATTCCAGGCCAGTGAAGGGTACACAGTGTTTCAAAAAAAAACACCAAAGACAAAAATAAAAACAATGTCAAGCAAGATGGCTCAGTGAACAAGCTCTTGCTGCCAAGACTAGATAGATAAATTCAATCCCCGAGACCCATATGGTGGAAGGAGAGAACGGACTCCCATAGGTTGTCCTCTGACTTCCACATATGTGCTGTGGCATGTGGATGCCTTCATGGTATGTGTGAACAGGCACACATACACACATACCCTAACACAAAATAAAATATAAAAAAGAAAACTAGAAGCAAAAAATTCAGAAAAGAGCAGCAGCAATGGAGGGAGGTTAGAGGATGGCTTGAAAGTCATGTGTGCTGGGAACTAATGGTGGGCTGGGCTGAGAGCAGCAGCTTCGACAACCACACACAATGTATCATCCCACTGCGTGCAGACTCAGAGGCCTGGGTCAGAGAGGTCTCAGAGGCACCAAAGCCACTGCAAAAAAAACTAGAAGGCCATTGGGTCCGGTAGATGATCCCTGGCCTGACAGGACCTGGCAGAGGCTAAACTAAGGAAGGACAGGAAAAACCACCAGGTTGAACTACGCCAAAATTAGAAATGAAAGCCAGGCTCATGATGGTGTCTGCCATCCGACCACTGGCTGAGGGTGGAGAGTCAGGAGCTCAAGATCCTGGTGAGCATAGCAAGTTCGAGGTCAGCCTGAGCCTCATGACACCCTGTCTTAAAAGAATCCCAGAGCTAGTGAGCTGGGTCAAGGGGTTTCAGGCTCCAGCCTACCATACATATCAGCCCAGCTTCGATCTCAGAACCCAGACAGTCGAAGAAACTGTGTGTGTGTACATACACAATTCCAGGCACACACACACACACACACACACACACACACACACTGATAAATAAATAAATGAACAAAATTAAAAGATGTTTTATTCAAAATGTGCTCTGCAAATAGTGCCCTCTGGAGAATTTGAAGGCAGGCCACCTACCAGGAAAAAAAAAAAATCTTTCCAAACCGGGTGGATCAAGTACGGCTATAGATTCAGACAAAGGACACAAAATGCAAACAAAACAGCCCATTCGAAACTATTCAAAAGACTGAGGCCACTACTCTTGGCACAGAGAAGTGCAAAGAAAAGATATGCTGAAAGAGAAAATACACATTTCAAAAGCTCCCTGTGGCCACAGGTGACGTGCAAATGAGGACAAGAAGTGGCTGGAGGTGGTTCCTGCCTGGGAGCCTGATCTGCAGTTCTAGACCCCGACAGTACTTCAATATTTTTAATTGTGTGTGTGTGTTCACACACTTGTGTATGTGGGTCGGATCACTTCAGCTCTTTCCCGCTACTTTGGCCCCCCCCCCCCACCTCTGAGCTACTGATGTCTGGTTGCAGGCTCACCACAGTGCTGAGATGACAGGCGTGCACCTTCACTGGATCTTGTGTTTAATATGCAGTCACTTGGTGGTCTTGAATACCTGGATCCCCAGATACTCAAACCACTTGGTAAAGGCCATGGATCCCCTGGAGTTGAAGTTACAGGCCCCATGTGGGTGTGTGGAGCCACTCTTAAAGCACTGAGCCAGCACTTCATCTCTCCCACAGACTTTAAAACATCACTGGGTAGGTTATACCCAACACCACAGCACAGCTTTAGATACCATGTTACTTCAGAAAGATAAGAAAAAGACTTCCAGTGTTCAGACTTAGCCCCCTCCTGATCCCCAGTGTGGCCTGTTATACCAGCACTTGGGAGGCGGAGGCCTGAAGATCGCCATCCTGGGCAATATAAGAAAAGAATAGAAGAACAGAAGAAAAACCTATTACACACACACTGCAAATAAAAACAAACAGAACCCCCTCCTCCAGAACCCTAAACGTTGGGGGAAATGACCCAAATCTTATCATTAGTTCCTTACAGTAAAGGGAAACTGAGACACACACGTCCAGGGTGCTCAGATCTGAATACACAGTGTGGCTTACTTTTGCCCCATGTCCTTTGTGGTGACAGGCTGAGGTGGGTCCTCAGTCCTAGAGGACTTCTTGTTAGAGCTTCCTTAACCAAGCCAGTGTTTCAGCCTCAAACCCTGCCTCCATGCTCATGTGATATCTACTCTGATGTTTTATGGAAAGGACCTGAGGACAGTTGGGGCTGATGTTATAGACCAGGGTCTATAGTTCACCAATGTTGGGAAGAGCAGAGTTTCTGCTCAAAGTCACAGCAGGGGACAAGGGGCTGGGTGTGGAATCTGCCACCCCCTATCCCTGCTGGAATCTGCTGTTCACTGTACCCAACTACCCAGGCTGACTGCATCCCTCAACCTCCTGGCTTCAGGTCACAGCTTCAAACAAGGCCCCCCCTCTCTCTATTACCCTCTTGCTTTCTCCAGATCTTGCCTCAACATTCACCTCCTGGGTGAAGGTCAAAAATTGCACCAACGTCCCTCCCCAGGCCCCACCACATACTTCCTCCTCTTCCAAGGTTCCCTTTTTGTCGTTTTGGACCCCATGGGTATTATGCATATTTATCTGATGCGCCCATCCCCCAATGAGTACTCCTTGCCCTTCTTGTCAGTCAGACGACAGCCCTTCCCCTCACTTGAAGGATTTATCTGAGGTGTATGTGGGAGTTGAATAGGTCCCGAAGACCCAGTACTTTGTATTTACTTATTTATTGTGAATTTTAATTATTACATTACTACCGTGTGTGTGTGTGTGTGTGTGTGTGTGTGTGTTTGTGTGTTTGCACATGTGCCAGTGCACCGTGGAGGTCTAAGGATGATTTATGAGAATGGATTCTTTCCTTCTTTTGGGAACTGAACTCCTTGGATGAGGCTTGTAAGCAGACACTAAGCCATCTTGCCTGCCCCCAATGTTTGTTTCTTTTTTGAGACACGGTGTCTTGTAGCCCTTTGGGCCTTGAATCTAATGCTTTCAACCTCCCAAATGTTCTGAAGCAAGCGTATGCCACCATGCCACGGTGTCTGTCTGTGTGTTTCTCCCCAACTCTGTGTGTGTGTGTGTGTTTGTGTGTGTGTGTGTGTGTGTCCTCAACTCCCTCCTAGGCAGACTCCAAACTCTTCATCCTCCTGTCTTAGCTTCCAAGGTAGCTTAAACAAAGATTTCCCAGAGTGTTCCTCCGGTGAGCACACTGACCCCCCGACTCCCCATGCATCAGTCCAGGTTTCCCGGGGCCTGAGGCTGCGGAGACATCGGGGAAGCCTCGTCACCCCGTGTTCCCCGCGGAATCCCAGGTGCCACCCCCGCGCGCGTTAGGCTGTTGTGCCTGGCTTGTTGACGCCGTCGCCATAGGGACGGCCGGGGGCGGGGCCCGGCCACAGGGGCGGGGCCCGAGGCGCACAGCCCGGGCTCCCGCAGTGGCGGCCACAGCTACCGCCGCCAGGCTTATATACCGCGGCTAAATTTAGGCTGAGCCCGGAGCTCGTCCCCATCCGGGACGCGTTTCCGTCGACGCCTCCTAGCCCGGCCCTCTGTGCCTACCGCGCCTATAAGGCCTGGGTGGGCCGGGCCATAGCACACACAGTCCCTGCCATGGCGCTCAGCGAGCCTATCTTGCCGTCCTTTGCTACTTTCGCCAGCCCGTGCGAGCGCGGCCTCCAGGAGGTGAGGGCAGCGAGAGTCCGCGGGCGGCGGGGTAACGGGGTACCAGGGTGCAGGGGCGAATAGTGGAGATGACACTGTCCGGGAGGCGGACCGCCGGCGGCGGTGGGAGACCTCAGGGTGCAGGGAGTGAGTGTCGGCCGTGGGGAGTTAGATCCCAGGCTGCGGTCAGGAGGTGGGTGCAGGGACTGAGGATACGCGCGCTGAAGAGATGCGGTGCACCAGGTGCAGACCCTGAGGGCTTAGGAGTTAGACTTTGGGGTGCAGGGTAGCAGGAGGCGCCCCCCCCTCACGTCCTGCGCCCTGTCTCCTGTAGCGCTGGCCGCGCAATGAACCCGAGGCGGGCGGCACCGATGAGGACCTAAACAGCGTGCTGGACTTCATCCTCTCCATGGGATTGGACGGTCTGGGCGCCGAGAATCCTCCCGAGCCCCCACCGCAGCCCCCGCCGCCTGCGTTCTACTACCCGGAACCCGGCGCCCCGCCGCCCTACGGCACCCCCGCGGCCGGCCTGGGGACGGAGCTGCTGCGCCCCGACCTGGACGCGCCTCAGGGTCCCGCTCTGCACGGCCGCTTCCTCCTCGCGCCCCCCGGGCGGCTAGTGAAGGCCGAGCCCCCGGAGGTGGACGGCGGCGGCTACGGCTGCGCTCCGGGCATGGCCCGCGGACCGCGCGGGCTGAAGCTCGAGGGCGCCCCGGGAGCGACAGGTGCTTGCATGCGGGGTCCCGCCGGACGCCCCCCGCCGCCCTCGGACACGCCGCCGCTCAGCCCCGACGGCCCCCCGCGCCTCCCCGCGCCCGGTCCTCGCAACCCGTTCCCGCCTCCCTTCGGTCCCGGCCCCGGCTTCGGCGGCCCCGGCCCCGCGCTGCACTACGGGCCGCCCGCACCCGGCGCCTTCGGTCTCTTCGAGGACGCCGCGACGGCGGCGGCGCTGGGCTTGGCTCCCCCGGCCACGCGCGGTCTCCTCACGCCGCCCTCGTCCCCGCTGGAGCTGCTGGAGGCCAAGCCCAAGCGCGGCCGCCGCTCCTGGCCCCGCAAGCGCGCCGCCACGCACACTTGCAGCTACACCAACTGCGGCAAGACCTACACCAAGAGCTCTCACCTAAAGGCGCATCTGCGCACGCACACAGGTGGGCGCCTGGCCTCACTCCCGGGAGTTGCGGCAGGGGGATGGCTAGGCTACCGAGAGAGAGAGACCCTGTCCATCATCCAGAAGGGAAATGGATACTGTCCCCAAAGTCTATGACCCTGGCAAGGGGGTGTGGCAGTTTAACAGTTTGGCTATTCGGGGAATCAGGTCAAGAAGCTGTGGAGGGCTCAGCACTGCATATAAAGTCTGGCATGGTGGCCTGAGCCTGTCATCTCAGTACTGAGCAGGAGAATCGGGAATTTAGATTTAAATCTAAGAATGTTAGGGGAGGAGTGCACCTGAGCTTGCTCGCGGTCAGATTCAGGAGCCCAAGGCTCTCGGTTTAGATTAGATGTGGGTGGAGATGAGAATGGAGAGGGAGGGGGGCAGTACTATCGGGTGCTGGGTGCCCGGAACAAGCTTTCGGGGAAATTGAGGCTCAACGTCGGTCCTCTCTGCCGCAGGTGAGAAGCCTTATCATTGCAACTGGGACGGCTGCGGCTGGAAGTTCGCGCGTTCTGACGAGCTCACCCGCCACTACCGCAAGCACACAGGTCACAGACCCTTCCAGTGCCACTTGTGCGACCGGGCCTTCTCTAGGTCCGACCACCTGGCCCTGCACATGAAGCGACACATGTAGCCTGGGTCGACTCGGCTAGCCCATGCGCGACTGGCGGGTTCCACGCGCCGGGCACGGTCCCCTTGCAAACTGACTGCTATTTATTGGACCTTGAGGACAGAGCCGGACAAGTGTGGCCACAGGAAAATGACTCTGCCACCGGTTCTGGCCCCCACCGTGACTGAAGGCCCCAGGGAAAAAGACAGGAGCCTGTGAAGAATGTTTTCAAAATGGTGCAATAATTGACTTATTTCCCTCGGGTCCCCTCTAGAGGATCGAGGCTAGATGCCTTGTGAGAAAAATGCCTTTGAGTTTACTAGCCCCAACGTTTTTATAATATTGTATATAAGTGACTATGGCAGATTGTATTACTACCCAGGAGACCATGGCATCTCTGCCGCCTGCTTCGTTTTTATAAGACTTTTTTTTTTAATTAAAGTTTTGGATCTTTGGAGGAATCATGGTAGTGGTGTGGCTGGGGATGGGGGAGGTCCTGAGGGGACAGAGTACAGTGCCTGTGGCCAAGGTCACCAGCTGCAGCCCCCAGCTGCCAGGGCCTGTGGGTTCTCTATAAATGTAAACATGGTGTTTTAGGATTGAGCACAGGTTATTTTAAGTCTGCTACTTTGAGCCATAATTTGCCCCCCTCTTATCCCAGAGCTGGGAAAAGCGTTGGCTACACTGATGTGGCCATCCCTTTTTTAGAAAGGAAAAAAACAAAAAAGAATATGAAGCAGTGGTGGTGCATGCGTTTAATCCAGCACTTGGGAAGCAGAGCCAGGCAGATGTTGGAGTTCAAGGCCAGCCTGATCTACAGAGTGAGTTCCAGGACAGCCAGGACTATACAGAGAAACCCTGTCTGAACACCCACCCCCCCCCAAAAAAAAAAGAAAAAGAAAATTAAAAACCTTTTCCTGGTACTCCTCGGGGTTTAGCCAAACTTATGATGGAGTATGCAGGTGTTTCCGGGTATGTGTTTCCAGCAGGGTTTCTCTGTAGCCCTGACTGTCCTGGAATTCAGGCTGGCCTTGAACTCACAGAGATCCACCTGCCTCTGGCGCTGCCTCCTGAGTGTTGGAACTAAAGGCAGGCTCTCCTTCCACTCTGCTCATTTCTTTTTTTCCCCCCCGAAACAGTTTCGGTTTCTCTGTATAGTTCTGGCTGTCCTGGAACTCACTCTGTAGACCAGGCTGGCCTCGAATTCAGAAATCCCCCTGCTTCTGCCTCCCAAGTGCTGGGATTAAAGGCATGTGCCACCACAGCCCGGCTCATTTCTTTTTTCTTAATACATAGAGTAGGCTAGCACAAACTCAGATCCCTTTGCCCTCTGCCTCTCAGATATTGGTACTGGTTTTTTTTTTTTTTTTTTCTTTTTTTTTTTTGGTTTTTTTCGAGACAGGGTTTCTCTGTATAGCCCTGGCTGTCCTGGAACTCACTCTGGAGACCAGGCTGGCCTCGAACTCAGAAATCCGCCTGCCTCTGCCTCCCAAGTGCTGGGATTAAAGGCGTGCGCCACCACCGCCCGGCTGGTACTGGTTTTTTATAGGGGTAAAATCTGTGGTATAAGCTTTTTCCCCTTCATTTTCAGGGGCTTTCCCTCCTTTTTGTACTGCGTTTATTTTTCTGTGTTTTGAAAGGTTGCATAGGTTGCAGTGTAATGTGGACACCAGAGGACGACTTCAAGAGTTGCTCTGCTCCGTAACTCCTGGGATTCAACTCTGGCCTCTAGACATAAAAGCAAGCACAGCACCCTTACCCAGTTGAGCCATCTCTTGGTCTCACCACAGAGAACGGTTACATGTGAGCATGGTGACCTGTGACACCTGACTTTGCTTTCCGTTATTTTGGACAGGCTGAAATGACATGTCCCTCATGCCTGAGGCATGGTGGTGGTGGTGGTTTTGCAGTCACCCACCTGTGTTGTGTGAACAAAACTCAACTGCAATGCCTATGGGCATCCAGCCTACCCCAGTCTCCCTTTCATAAGCAGGTGCCTCTGCCCAGGGCCCCAGTAACCATGGCTACTGACAATTGCCCAAGTTACTTCCAGAAAGTGAAAACCCTTAGGTAGAGCCCAGTTTTAAAACACTCTCACCCCAGTTGCGACACCAGCAGGGATTTCCTCCATCTCTCCATCCTCCCCCTCCCACGGTGACCTTGGAAACAGCTGACAACTCTTTGGTAATCTGTGAAAAGCAGAAATGATGATAATGTGATTCATATTTTGAGAGTAAATACTGAGGTTCACTTCCGCTGCAGAGGGAAGGTTGGTGAGCTCTCTGTGCCCTTTGCGGGCCACTTCTGCAAAACTCTGGAGTTCCAGGGTGGCCTCTCAGCCAGGCCAGGAGCCCCAGAGCGGAGCTCCTTGTTGGAGCTTGTCCTGGAGAAAAAGAAAGCTCCCAAGAGAGTGTTTGTTTTTGTTTGGTAGTGCCAGGATCATAGCCCTAGAACTGCACCACCATGCCCCTATGGTTTAATCATCTTGGTTGTGTTGATTTGGCTTGCTTTGCTGGGGGCAGGGCATGGTCTGCCTCTGAGCCACACCCTCATGTAAATAACTACCTGCACAACCCTGCAGCCTTCCCCAGAAGCTGCTTGAAACTAGAGTCACGAACCATTTTTCTTTTCTTTTTTTCTTTTTTCTTTTTTTTTTTGCTCTCAGGTAGCCTAGGTTGGTCTCAACTTTACTACATTGCTCTGTCCCCAACCCAGGGTAGAGCCAGTATTTTTTCTTGGAGAACAACCCTAGCTGTCCTCTGAAGGGCTCTTTAGCCAGTAAGAGGTCAACTGGGAAGCCACAAGGCATAGGACAGCTTGCTTCCTGTGTGCTGTCAATGGTCAGAGAGGCACCTCCTGCGTGCTCTTGGGCAGCCATTGTGTCCAACACATCTGGCCTCTCTCTTTTCTCAACTCAGACACGAATCAGCTTGTGTGTACTCTGGACTCCCAAGGGAGACCCACTGAAGACATTTCGCTTGTCATCCTTAAGGTTTCAGCTAGATGCATAGGGCAGCCCCTGCCTGCCTTGGAGACATTGTCAGACCATGCTGTGAGTCATGCTGAGGCAGAGCACCCTGCCTTGGATGATAAAAAAAAAAAAAAAAGAGGAGCATGTCATTCAGAGAGGTGTGAAGAAAGCTTCAATTACTATTCTTGGGAATTCTGGGAAGAGATAGGACATTTAACCATTTTCTCCCCTCTGGAAAAGTTAACCACAGCCTTGTTTGTGTCTGGTTTTTGTTTTATTTGTTTATTTTATTTGTTTGAGACAGGGTCTCTCTATGTAGCCCTGACTGGCTTGGAAGTTGCTCCAGCAGTCTGGACAGGACAGACAGATCCACCTGCCACTGCCCTCAGAGAGCAGTGACTGAAGGCATATGCAGCAGGCAGGGCCTTAGAGGAGCTGTGAACTATCAAGGGTCAGTGAGATGGCTCAGTGGATAGAGGCAAGGCTGTCCCACCTGAGTTCCATTCCTGGCACCCACACAGTGGGGAGAGCAAGCTGGGTTCTACAGTTATCCTCCTGCCTCTGGCCCTATGTCCACACAAAATAACTATGCTAAATGTAATAAGCATAACATATTAACTATATAAAAAAAAAACCCTTCACATTCTATGGCCCACCCAACCCAACCTTCCTTATTTGGTCAGTGGGGTGGGGTAGGTCCTGGTTCATGGGTGAATTGCTTTCACAAAACTGTGGTTAACTGGTGTTGCCTTTCTTCTTTCCAGAATGATAAGCAGTTTTTGTTTTTCCCCTGTCTTACTCGCCCCATCCTTCATAATATTTCATTTAGATATTCTAGAGAGTGCTTATGCAAATAGATGCTGAGGTTACATTTGGTCTCTGTTCTTTCTAGTATTCTCTAAAACAACCACATGGTGTTTATAATGTGTCAGCTATTCTAAGTCACCTGTGTGCACATGCATGCAGAGAGGCCTGAGGTCAATGTCGGAATCCTCTCATCTCTCCACCTTATTCAGTGAGACAGGGTCTCTAAATCAACCCCCGATTTCACCAATGTGGCTAGTCTGGCTAGCCAGTTTGCCCTGGGGATCTCCTGTCTTTGCCTTCCATGGCTAGAATTGAAGGCGGGTTACCACCCCCAATGCTGCATTTATACGGGTGCTGGGCATCAAACGGCCCTTTCTTTCACCTCTGAGCCAGCTCCCCAGCCTCCACTACACCACTTTATGGCAAACATTTGAGAGCCCACAGAATGCAGTATGGACAGAAGGGCCCTGCAAAATGACCCCCTGTGAGTGTCTAGGGCTGGACTTCAGATGGTTCTGCAGGGCTGGATCACACAGGAGAGAAGGGTTGAAGACTCTGCCTCCAGCTGGGTGCAGGTATGGAGATGAAAGAAGACCCCACTGCATTTCCTGAGTTTATGGGGCCCTGAGGGGTGGTGTGAGCAGGAAGAATCCCTGACTCAGCAAGGAGCCCAGCAACTCTGGAGTCACCCCACAGCTCAAGCTGGCTGGCTGGCCCAAAGGCACAGGCATTGTCTGGTCCCCTGTGCCTACCTGTGCCAGTGACTCTCCATCACAGCTTGATTGACAGGGTCATCTCTGGGACCTGAGTGTTGAGCAAAGCCACAGTCCCCTCTCCCAGTCTTTTCCCCAGCCCTCCATCCCAGCCACCTATCAGGTCCCCAACTCCAGCCCCTAACCCCCTACAAGCTATCACCTGCCCACCCCAGCTACTGGAAGATGGCATCTCCTATCCATTAGGGGTCAGATGGGATCCTCAGGGCCATTACAGAATGGTTAGGAGTGGACCCATCATAACTTGACCTGCACAGATGAATGACCAGTGTGGTAACTGAAACAGGAGGATTTCTGCAAGTTCAAGGTGAGCCCGGGCTACAGACCCTGTCTCAAAACAACCAGAAGAGCCAGTTATGATGATGCGCACCTGTCCTCCCAACACTTAGGAGACAGTGGCAGAGAATCACTTCAGGGGCACCCTCAGCTACATAGATAGGCCTCTCCTTCCCTCTTTCCCTTCCTTTCTTTCTTTCTTTATCTTTTTTTGTTTGTTTGTTTGTTTTTCGAAACAGGGTTTTTCTGGATCGCCCTGGCTCTCACTCTGTAGCCCAGGCTGGCCTCGAACTCAGAAATCTGCCTGCCTCTGCCTCACAAGTGCTGGGATTAAAGGTGTGTGCCACCACCGCCCGGCTTTTCCTTCCTTCCTTTTTTCAGACAAGGTGGCTCAGGCCAGCCTCACACTCAGCTATCCTCTCAGCTATCCTCCTTCCCCAGCCTCCCATGTACTGAGGAGACCAGCTTCTCTTTCTCTCCCCATCTACTCACCCACTCCGCTTACTCCCTAGGCCTCAGCCTCATGTTCCCTGCAGCCTTCACTGGAAGTCGGGAGCAGTGTAGACGAGCCTGTGCCCAGTGCTACCTGGCGATTACCAACCCACACCTACCTGTGACCCCCTCCAGACTGGCTTTAAACTTGTCATCCTCCTGCCTCAGCTTCCTGAGTGTGAGGGTGGCAGGTTATGTACCACCATGCCTGGTCTCCCTATATTTTATTTTATGAATTTATTTTTGCCTTTCTCTCCCCACCCCTCTCTGCAGGTTTGGCTGCAAGCCCCAATTCCCACAGAGCCATCTTGCTGACCCCATTCTGGTATTGGGTTCAGAGTACAGCCATAGGCAACTGGTGTGAAGGTGGGTGGAAAACCCAGAACCTGGTTTGGCTCTCAGGCAAGCACATCCCTTCCCAAACTTAGAAACGTCCACCTGCTCCAATGTCATCACAGTCCATGTCCCCATTTCCTGGGAGCCCCACCCCTACCCTTCCCTGTGTGCTCTTTCTAGACTCTGAACATCCAGCAGATATGCATTTTCCAGGAAATTTTCTACCAGGAAAGGACAGACCAAGAGGCCGTGCGTGACCCTAGGTCCCTGGGACACTTAGGCCTCAGAGCATTCCCTGAAAAGCAAAACACTGCTGTGAAGGTGTGACTCAGATCTCGTCCCCAGACCTAGGTCCAAGGAGACACTTGCCAGCTCAAGTCCTCGACTGAGCCATCAAAGTAGCCCAAAGCTAGGAATGGCCAGAGGGCTTGCTATCCAGGAATGCAGACACATACCTACACATCGCAACAGCCAGAACCACTTCTTTGTCATTCACTGGGACATGGTGCCTCAACGGCTCCCCTTGCAGGTGTGTGTGAACTTTCCAGCCCGTGAGATGCCACCACTGCCTCCAACCTGGGCCTTTTGTCTGATGTAGTCATGGCTCTTGACCTCTCACCCCAGGACCTTTCTGGTTGTACCTGCTCTCCATGCCAGTCTGTCGACATATTTACCAAGTGTGGACTATACAGTGCGTCCTACAGTCTCTATCTTTGAGGGGTCTCCCTGTCCACGGAGGAGGGAGCTGTGCTTCCTGGGGTAGGGTGTTAGGGTGTCAGGGGAGATGTCTGTCTGTAGAACTTCAGGGAGGGAGGTCAGCCCAGCAGGAATATATTCCAAGGGAAGGGCTGCAGAAGTAGATGGCACTAGAGAGCAATGGAGGGACCATCAACTCTGTGAACAGGGTTCTTCTGGGATGACCTTTAGCTGGGAGAGGCCCCTCCTTTCCTCGCTGGCCAATTACACCCTTTCCCTTGTGTATCAAATACTCTAGATTTTTGGGAGAACGCCTTGTTGGCTCTGAGCTGGAACTCTGTGAGTAGACACTAGGCCAAGCTCCTGCCAACAGAGACAGCAACTGTGCAAAGAATTTTGAAACTGGGGAGGAGCTAGCTAGGGATGAGGACACAGAAACCTCCTCTCAGCTTGTGCCTATGAAAGCTTTCTCTTTTTAAAAATTTATTTATTTTTCATCCCAATATATGTTCCCCTTTCCCAGTCCCTGCCACCTCTTGCAACCCCTCCCCTCATTTAAAAAAAATAGTTCTAGCGACGGGCAGTGGTGGCGCAGGCCTTTAATCCCAGCACTTGGGAGGCAGAGGCAGGCAGATTTCTGAGTTCGAGGCCAGCCTGGTCTACAGAGTGAGTTCCAGGACAGCCAGAGCTGCACAGAGAAACCCTGACTCAAAAAAGCAAAAACAAAAACCCCTGCCATCTTTTTACTCTTTCCATGCTGGTGATGTAACCCAGAGCTTCCTTGCGACTTGTCTCCTCCTCCCCTTAGCCACCCCCAAGTGCACATCTCCATGGCGCTGAGCTGTTATGCAACCACCACACTCCTGCTCTAGAACTTTCTCGCCTCCCAAACTGAAACTGGTTTTTTTTGTTTTGTTTTGTTTTTCTTGACAAGCTTTCACATAGCCTTGAACTCCTGATTCTTGCCTCCCTTTAAGAACTGGAATGACAACCATGTCCAGATTCACTCACATTTGCCCCTCTCCAGCTCCAAGCACCCACCATTTCTACTTCCTGTTTTTGTCAACATGCACCAAAGGCATGCATGTGCTACCACTCCCAACATGTCAGAATATGCTGAGCAGGCCTGGTGGTGCACACCTGTCATCCCAGCACTGGGGAAACTGAGGCAGGAAGAGCAGGAGTCCAGTCCCAGCTACGTGAGAACCTGTTTCTAACAAGTCCACATCAAAAGTTAGATTTGGCCAGGTGGTGGAGGCTCATGCCTTTCATCCCAGCACTTGGGAAGCAGAGGCAGGCGAATTTCTAAGATCAAGGCCAGCCTGGTCTACAGAGTGAGTTCCAGGACAGCCAGGGCCACACAGAGAAACCCTGTCTTGAAAAATCAATCAATCAAACAAATAAATAAATAATAAAAATATAAGAAAGAAAAAAAAAAACGAGGTTTGTCGCTGGGTGTGGTGGTACAGGCTAATCATTTTGGTTACTTGGGAGATTGAGGCAGGAGGATCACAAGCTCAAGCCCCTACCTGGAGAATTTAATGTGACTCTGTCTCAAATTTTTTAATTTTTAAAATGTATTTTTATTTATGTGCACATGTGTGTCTATATAAGTATATGCTGGGTGTGTGCAGATGCCTGCAGAGGTCAGAAGCAAGTAGCAGACTCCACTGGTGTAGGAGTTACAGGTAGCTATGCAGCGTCCTGTGTGGATTCGTGTGCTTTTAACCATTGAGCCATCTCTCCAACCCACTAAACATAAAAAGCTGAAACAAACAACGGCTTGGCTTTGAAAAGGCTGGAGGTACAGCAGCAAGGCAGGCTGCCTGGGGTTCAGTCTCCTCACCACAGATCAAAAACTTTCAAACAGAAATAAATAAGGTCTGGGGCTGGCTCACTCCATGGGTAGAGTGCTTGCCCAGCATGAAACCGAGGCAGGAAGAGCAGGAGTCCAGTCCCAGCTACGTGAGAACCTGTTTTCAAAAAGTCTACATCAAAAAGTAGATTTGGCCAGGTGGTGGTGGCACACGCCTGCAATTTCAGCTCTCCAGAGGCAGAGGTTGCAGGGTAATAAGTTCAAGGCTGTAGGATGAGTTTGCCATCAGCCTGGGCTGCAAAAGACTCAGCAACAATAAACAAGCAATGGCTACATAAGACATCTAACCAATCCTTTGCCATTCACACCAAGTGACTTCAGTGTTAGCCCCGTCCCACCACTCTAGGCCTTGGTTTCCTCTTCTATGAAATGGGGTGACAGCTGGGGAGGGTGTTGGAGGCCTGGGACAGCAGACCCAGTTTCTGGGTGCCACTGGTATTGCGGATTTGCGGTCAGAGCTGGTGGAACTTGGAAGAGGCCTGTGGGATAAGTGCCGTTCGCACCCAGCCCACTTGCCTCCCCCTGCTCAACTGCGGATGCTGCCCAACAAGGGCCACCACACTGGACAGCCGTCAGGACCACATACCACTGGGGCAACTGAGGGAGGCTCAGGAATACAGGCTGTGACACCCATCATCCCAGAACTTGAAACAATGAGGAAGGAGGATCACAAGTTCCAGGCTGGCTTGGAGTAAATAACTGAGGCCCCCACTTAAAGAGAAAGGGTATCAGTGGCTGGGGCTCCGGGAATATAGTACACAAGAGACCCTGGTTTGGCGGGTTAGTGGTATGTGCAGTGAGGAGCTGGGGCATGGGTCAGGGGTGTAGCCCTGCCTAGAATCCCCTAATGAGGGGGTGGGGACGTTGCTCGCCAGTCTTTAGAACATTGAAGAACCGCCTTTGCTAGGTATCCCTGCCATTCACTTCCTCTGCAGCTTCACTTCCCATCTCACCCCATCTCTAAGTTCCTCTGCTCTCCCCAGGACCACTGCTCCTTAAACCACAAAGCCCTTCCCTGGACCCATGGCCTGGCTCCACATCCCTCACCTGGTTCTACCTGTGCCAGCCAGGTAGGTATCTTTAGGAAGCAGGGGCATGGTTATTTGATTCCACCAGAGGAGGCTCAGTAGCGCGGCCTGTCATCGTGGCTTTGTCTCTGAAAGAGACAGAAACCTAGCATTCAAGACTTCCTTAGGGCGACACCAAGACGCAACTGGATTGTGAGCGGGAGCACCGGCGTCCCGTGTGAGCACCGGCGTCCCGTGTGAGCACCGGCGTCCCCGTGTGAGCACCGGCACCCCCGTGCTGCAGACTGTCCGCTGGCTGGCTGTGTGTGAAAATGCATCACCACTGCCAGCTGAGAGGTATTTCTTTTCCCACTTACGAGCAGATGTTGCTTTGTTTAGCAGGCTCCTATACAGCCTGCTATGGCACATCCTGAATTGCTCTTCATTTCAATCAACCTTGCTTTCAACCTTAACCTTAGGTTGGCCTTTTGGGGACTGTCCCAAGATCAAGAGAAACAAAGTCAGCAATCAGAGCCTTTGTGTTCTGTGTTGTTCCAGAGTGAAATGGGAAAATCCTAGGACTAGGAGCTGGGGTGACTTTGTCTCTGTCTTTGGCTCTAACACGGACCCAGAACCATCCACCTGTGCTATGGGAACAAAACTCTCCATATTCCCAGAGCAGATCAGTTGAACCCCAAAACCTCAAACACATCCTGATGCCTCATTTCCTCAGCATGGCCCCGGAGTGACTTAGGCCATATTGCCAGGGGCTCAGAGGATCGTTCTGAGTCATCCGTGAGTCTGTGAGGGGAGGCTCGTCATCTCAAGAGCTGGTGGCCACAGCGGCAGAGCCTGTTCCCACCAGCCAACAGCAGGGCATCCCTGCAACTAACTCTAGCCCTCAGCCCCGAAGGGGTGGGTGTGCTCTGTGAAGCCTTTTGGAGTCCGTGCTCTGCTAGATTGGAGACGCATGTCCGGGAAGTAGGGTGCTGGCCCAGCATGTGCAAGCCCTGGGTTCCATCTGCAGTCTTGAAAAAGCGGGAAAGGAAGGGAAAGTGGGAAGCTGCATTTCTCCCCGTGGCTGAGAACGCAGGGGCAGGGGGCTCAGGACCCTGGGTAGACGAGGGCAGACGGGCAGACACAGCGGAAGACTAAGGCTCCATGGCATTCAGTCTTAGGAGGGCTCCTTGTTGCATCAAAGCCCTTAGAGTGATTGTGTGGGCCAAGCTGTGGAAAGGCCATGGGCTCTGGGGCTTATGTGTTCCAATAGCTCAAGCTTAAATGCAGGCGCTTTCTAAGCCTGAGTGCCAAGCCAGTTCCAGTAAGTCTTATTGTCAGCTACAAAAATAACCACCATGGAAGTCATTACAGACTATGATGCTGCCCAGCCATGCCACAGAAGGGCAGTGGCCCCAGTGCCCTGGGGTAGAAGTCTCCTGGTCCAGCCTTTAAAGTTAGCATCCTGGTTTTAGACAAACCCAACCTCTAGAGTACTGGGTCATGAATGGTCAGATCCCAGAATACACTGACCATCTTTGATCTCCATCATCCGTGTGGTTGAAATTACTCAGAAAGCAGCAGGCACGGTCTCCCTATCTTCACCCCCATTCTGATTTCAACCAGAGTCATAGGTGGGCATGGTAGCCTTAGATCCCAGCACATGGGCAACTCACATGGATCTCTGTGACACACACACACACAGAGGTGGGGGTGGGGTTAGAACCATGATGGCTATTTTCCAGGAATGACACAGTGGCCCTTGTGCTCCTGTATGCTTATCAGCTGTGATCACCTGGATCTACACTTCAAACACTCCATCACAGATCATAAAGGGGCTCAGGAGGCTTGCCTATCTCTGAGCTTGACAGGCAGTTAATAGGTTAATAGCTGTTGAGGGAGAGTCATTTTCTTCAGCCCTTTGGGACACATGCACATATTCATATATATGTGCACAATAGGACAGAAAGGGGACAATGGGGGGGGCAGGTGAGGGTGAACGGGATGAGTATGACCAAAGTCTCTTCCATATGTGTGGAAATATGAGAGGCTGGTGAGGCACACTGGGCAGAGGATCCACATGATGAAAGGAGAGTACAACTTCCCACAGGTGTTCTCTGACTCCCACACTCAAGACTAAGGGAAAATGACAGCAGGGAAGTGATGTGAGTGGCCCAAGGTAGAGCCCCCATCCCCACTCCACCCCACCCCCAACCTGTAAAACCCAGGACATCCTATCTCAGGACCTAGAACCAGGAAAGGAGCCTGCAGCTCTTGTCCATCTGTTGTTGCTTCTGTGGAAGCTGATGTTTATGGCTGAACAATTGCTACAAACTGATTTTGCTGAGGTGTGTGTGTGTGTGTGTGTGAGGCTCCTATGGTGAGAGCCCTGACGAAGATATTAAGGCCCTCAAGTCATTTGCTAGTTTTCTTAACACACACACAACTCACACACATACACATCTGGTTTATGTACTTGCTTATTTTCTGGGTGCTTTCCTTATGACTGTCCTGGGGTTTGAGGGCTCTGCACTTTCCGGGCAGGTGATGTGGTGTGAGCCTGGTCTCTCAGGCACACATGTGACCATCCATGAGCTGCACCTAGCTGGCATGAGCTTCACACACACACACACACACACACACACACACACACACACACACACACACGCCGGGGACTCTT
Organism: Mastomys coucha; assembly: GCF_008632895.1. Classification (NCBI taxonomy): domain Eukaryota; kingdom Metazoa; phylum Chordata; class Mammalia; order Rodentia; family Muridae; genus Mastomys; species Mastomys coucha. The sequence goes on from NW_022196905.1 coordinate 211,201,744, forward strand.
TCAGCTTTCTTCTTACCCTTATTTATCCTGTGCACACTTGCATGCACATGTGGAACTTGGGGGACCCCCTCTTTCTACCATGTGGGTTTGTGAGATCAAACACAGGTCACCAGCTTTAGCAAGTGACCAAGTGCATTTACTGGCTGAGCCATCTAGCTGCATCCCTCCCCCCCAACCCCCAACCCTTCCTTTTTTCTGTTTGAGCCAGCGTCTCTCAAAGCCCGCACTGGCCTCTTGACTTGCTATGCAATTGAGAGTGGACTTGAACTCTGGCTCTCCTGTGACCTTTCTGCCTTTGGCCTCCCTTTAGTTGTTATTGAAACAATAGACTCCAAGAAATTAGAGTTCTCCCAGCAGGGGTGGGGAGGTGGGGGGTTGGGGGAGCTGGAGTCCTAGGAGCAGCTAGAGGAAACTCTCTCTGCAGGAGAGCCGGCTTGTCCTGTGACCTGGCAGGAGCCACTGAGGGTCAGCTGTGACTGACTGCTTAGTTCTGGCAATTTCTTCTCATTTACTTTTAGTTGTTCATTCCTTGCTCATTCACTTATTGAGGGGGTCAAGGGCAGCCGGCTCCCTTTACCTCGGTGCTGTGGGCCCTGGGATAGAGGTTTGGTGACGGGAGCCTTTAACCTGCTGTGCCATCCCCCAGCCCAGACCGTGTTTATACTGTGAGTCTGGGTTACCTGCCTCAGTCTCAAACTCCTGGGCTCAAGGGAATGTCCCAACTAGATGGGACCACACTCCACACTGTCACCTGCTTCAAAACCTTGCTAGATAAAAAAGTTCCTACTTGGTGCACAGTGTGAGCACTGTCCTAGGGCTATGGCTCAGTGGCTTCATTCCCAGCATCAACCAGGTGGCATACCTATGTCATCCCAATACTAGGGAAAGAGGCAGGAAGATCCTGAGTTCAAAATTATCCACAGCTGTGTAGTGTGTTAGGGCTAGCCTGGGCTATGGGACTCTTGTTTTGTTTTGAAGTCTAAAGTCATAACCAACATGCTCCTAAAAGTGGTCAAGCCTCGCCCAGGAAGAAGAGTTCTAAAATACACTTACAAGCACCATTGTCTTGCTTGAAGCTATTGTACTGGGTCACTACAAACCAGACTGAACTGGGCTACCGTTCCCGACCTTAGGGAGAATCCGGACTTAACCTGGCTGGAGCAGTAGACATGACAAAGAGAGTTCCTTCAGTCTTTAGCCTCACACAAAAGAGGCCACCTACAGAAGCCAGGAGGCCAATCAAGCCCAGAACTTTTTTTTTATTGTGTTTCTAGTTTGCAAAGAGAGTGGCTTTGAAATGACTAATCTGCATGTTTTTCCTTAAAAAAAAAAAAAAAAAACTCAGAAAAACAAAAAAACTTGTAGAAAGTGGTATGGGGTGTGGCAGCCTGTTCCTCCAGCTTCAGCTGGAGTGCCAGGGGCTGGAGGCTGTAGACTCCTCTCCCTTGTCCACAATCCCCCGTTTTTTGTTTCTTCCTTCCTCCTTTTTATTGATTGACTAATTTTTTCTATTAATTTACTTATTTATTCACTTTACATTCTGGTCTCACCTCCCCCCCCCCACACTCTCAGTTCCACTCTTACAAATCCCTATGCCCATCACCCCTCCCCCTCTCCTTAGAGAAGAGGTCTCCTTGGGTACCTGCCTGCCTTGACTAAGCATATCCCCTCCCACTGAGGCCTGACCATCAGTCCAGCTGGAGAGGGGGATCCAAGGCAGCAACAGAATCAGAAGCAGCCTCTGATCCAATTGTTAGGGGACCCACATGCAGAAGACCAAGCTGTACATCTGCTACCAATGTGTAGGGGGCCTAGGTCCAGCTCATGCTTTCTGTTTGGTTGTGGTTCAATCTCTGTGACCCCCATGGGCCAAGTTAGTCCACTTTGTAGGTCTTCTTCTTCTTCTTCTTCTTCTTCTTCTTCTTCTTCTTCTTCTTCTTCTTCTTCTTCTTCTT
>NW_022196905.1:211203759-211215953 GCF_008632895.1 Mastomys coucha
TGGAACTCACTCTGGAGACCAGGCTAGCCTCTAACTCAGAAATCCGCCTGCCTCTGCCTCCCAAGTCCTGGGACTAAAGGTGTGGGCCACCACCGCCCGGCTTCTGTAGGTCTTCTTATCTTATCTTAAGACCTTATCTTAAAAAGCACCCATTAAAACCAAACATATTTATACTCAAGATTAACTTCACTGGCTGCCAGAGAGGATTGGGGAGGAGGAGGGAGAGAGAAAGATGTGTACATTGGCTTAAACGTGGCCTCTGACTGACAGGGTGAGATCTAATATGTGATAAACACAACCAGGAATCATTTCACTGAGACCTATTAGTTACAGCAGTGCATGTCACCTAACACCTCAGCACTTAGGAGGTGGAGGAGGAGGATACAGAGTGTAAGGCCAGCCTGGGCATCTTGAGACTGTCTCACACAACAATAAATATAGTTGAATAACCAAGGATAGCGATATAGGATACAATAACGGAAGTTGTAGCGATTGTTTTAGGCCTGGCTGTCTTAGAACACGCTCTATAGACCAGGCTGGCTTCAGAGATCTGCCCTTCTTTGCCTCCTGAGTGCTGGGATTAAAGACGGATGCCACCACCTACCGCCATCCACACCCAGATTAACATAATGTGTATTATTGCATTTATTTATTTGTTTAATGTGTGTGTGCACGCCCTGGTCATGTGTGAAGGACAGATGACAATTTACAGGAGTCAAGTATCTCCTTCCTCTTGGTCTTCAGGATTGGCTGCAGTCACCTTCACCTCTGAGCCATCTCACAGGTCCTGTTATTTGTTGTTAATTTATTTAGAGCCAGAGTCTCATTATGTAGCCTAGGCTGGCCTGAGTCTGTTATGTAGACCGGGGTGCCTCTGTCTCCCATGTGCTGTGATGGGAGGCATCCACCTCTATCCTTGGTTATTCACCTCTATTTTTTGTTGTGTGAGACAGTCTTAAGATGCCCGGGCTAGCCTTACACTCTGTATCCTCCTGCCTCCACCTCCCAAGTGCTGAGGTGGTCAGTGACATGCACTGCTGTAACTAACAGGTCTGAGTGAAATGATTCCTGGTTGTGTTTATCACATATTAAATCTCACCCTGTCAGTCAGAGGCCATGTTTAAGCCAATGTTCACACCTCTCTCTCAGGCAGCCAGTGAAGTTAATCTTGAGTATAAATATGTTTGTTTTTAATGGGGGGGGGGTGCTTTTTAAGATAAGGTCTTGCTATGTACCCCAGGCTGGCCTCAAACCTGTACTCCCCTTTCCTCAGCCTCCCAAATGCTAGGACAGTGTGCACACCACTACCCACAGCCAGTACACAGCTATAGCTTGTGTGTGTGAATACATGTGCCAACGTGTGTGTGCGTGCGTGTGCAGAACACACGTGCCATAGCTGACTGGATCCAGGCCCCTGGCGGCTATTGCCTTCACACACTGGAACATCACCAGTCCTGACAAAGTATTTATAATAAAGAGGATACACTTCAGGAGGCTGAAGCAAGAGAATTGGGAATTAAGGCCAGCCTTAGCTACGTAGGATGCTGGAGGCTACAAAACCCCTCCCAGAAACAAGACAAGCAGCCAGAAAACAAATCAAAGCCCACTGGAAAGACCCATGCAGTGGCCGTGGCTGCTGCCTGCCATGTGACTTCTTTGGAATAAACAGAGATAGCAATCATGTTTCCATTTCCCTGAGTTTTTTGTTTTGTTTTGTTTTTTTCCAATCTCACCTCCTGATACAATTTGTTCAGGAACTTTTTACTGAGGAAATTTTTTTTGCGTGAGGGTGGGAAGCCCACATTTGACAGTCCCCAGGTCTGATATTAAGTCCATTATTTTTGGTGGCGGCAGTTTTGTTTTCTGGCTGCTTCCTGTTTGGTTCTAAAATAGCCCTGCAGAAGGGGCTCAGGACATAAGTGGCCTTCCCATAAAACCAGCTCTAAACCTGGAAACTGATCTTCCAGGAGTCTGACCTCAGGGTGCTAGACTGTCTCTTGGCAGGGGACTCTTGTCCTGAAGTCAAAGTGAGCTCATATCCTCTGCAATTTGAATCTCAGAATTTGCAAGGCAGTCACCTTTTTTTTTTTTTTTTTTTTTAAAAAAAATCTTCTATTATATTTATTTATTTTATGTATATGAGTACACCATTGTTCTCTTCAGACACAACAGAAGAGGGCATTGTATCCTATTACAGATGGTTGTGGGCCACTATGTGGTTGCTGGGAATTGAACTCAGGACTTTTGGAAGTGCAGTCAGTGCTCTTAACCAATGAGCCATCTCTCTACTCGGCCAAGTCACTCCTTAAGAGTTCTGATTCAGGCCAAGTGGTGGCGCACACTTCCAGCACTCAGGAAGGCAGAGGCAAATAGAACTGAGTTGGAGGCCAGTTGGCCAGCCTGGTCTACAGAGTGAGTTCCAGGACCGTAAGGGCTGTTGGTATCAGGATACTGGCTTGGCTACACAGAGAGAGAGAGACCCTGTCTTAAAAAACAAAACAAAACAAAAAGAGAGTCCTGGCTCTAATCTCTGGGTTGGTTCATTTCCCAGGATACTTTGGTCCAGGAACTGGCTCCCCACACCCTGCAGCCCTACAGATGGTCTGCCACCAAGCCCACCCCCCACCCCTCAGCCCTGTTTGTCACTGAGCTCCACTCCACGCCTTCTTTTTCCTGTGTGTTATGAAACTTTAACTTTCTGGAGTCAGTTAGGGTCTCTGGTAGTCCAGGGTGAGTCTGAAACCCCTATCATCCTGCTTCTGACTCTGAGGTGCTGGAATCACATCCCAAGCCTGGCTCCTATGGATCTAGGGTGGAGTTCAGGGCTGCGTGCTTTTTCGAGACATGACATCTCCATGTGGCTGCTTAGTTCTGTCTCAGCTCCCGGAATGTAGGATTAGGTGTGCCACGCCTTGGCTGGCTGCCTGTAGCAATTCTTTTTTTTTGGGGTGTGTGTGTGTGTGTGTGTGGCTTTCCTATACCTTAGGGGTCAGATGATGTCACACTTATGTCAGGTGTCTTCCTCAGTCACTCTCCATCTTTTTTTGTTTTTAAACACTGGGTCTCTCACCGATCCTAGAGCTCTGGTTGGATGAGTTCACTGGTCTGGCTAGCTAGTGAGCCTCAGGCATCCTTCTGTCTCTGCCTCCAACACTGGGGTATGGGTACAGATGTATACCGTCCTGCCAGGCTTTGTTTTACATAGCTTTTAGGGATTCAAACTCAGGTCTTCCTGCTTCCAAGACAGGTACATTCCTGACTGGACCATCTCCCAGCTCTTCAGATACACTCCCTCCAGGGTAGTCCTGCCTACATTTCCTCCTATGAAGCTGTCACTTTTCTCTAGTCTTTTGAACAGGAATCCCAAAGAGGGCCATGGGCACAACACCTGGCCACTAAAGCCTTAAAAGCCTCAAGGTTGGTCTAGAGAGATGGCTCAGCAGGAAAGAGCACTGACTATTCTTCTGAAGGTCCTGAGTTCAAATCCCAGCAACCACATGGTGGCTCTCAATCATCTGTAATGTGATCCAATGCCCTCTTCTGGTGTGTCTGAAGACAGTGTACTCATATACATAAAATAAATAAATCTTTAAAAAAAAAACCCTCAAGGTTGGGGCTGGAGTACCAACAGTCAATTAGTTCACTTTCAAGGGATCCAATGGCTTCTTCTGGCCTCAGAGGGCACTGCACACACATGCTTAGTGAATACCTGGAGGCTCAAGGTCTACAGGAAGAAGGTCTGTGAACTTCCAGGGCTCACAAGAGTGAAGGGAGGTTAAAGGTCTAAAGGGATATGGAATGGAGAAGTTGAGGGGGAGTGGAGGTGGCTGGCTGTGTGACTAAGGTGCAGGACTGGGCAGTGGTACAAAGGGCTTCTGGAACTCTCGGTATCTCTGTGATTCTAAATCTAAACTGGTCCTTAAAAAAGAAAAGTGAGGGGCTGGTGAGATGGCACATGGTAGGCTGCCTTCCACCAAGTCTAACTGAATTGTGTCGACTGGTGGATGCAAAAGCAGTCGCCCCTCACAGGCTTTGTTCTAGAGCTACACCATGGTCACCCCAAAGTCCAGGCTTCAAAGTAGAAGCCATTTTGTTAAGCTTTTACACCGACAAAGTCACAAACCAAGGGCTTTTCAAGTACCATGATGGAAACGTCACACAGCTGCCTATAGCAACCTGGGGAAAGCTTCCCTGCAGTTGCTGCCTGATGACTCCTGGTGTTCAGGTCGCCAGAAGCTGGGGAGGTTTCTGTGTTTCCTTTTCCTGAAGCTGGTATACATCCCAATGAGTTTCTTGCCTATTAGTCATGGGATACTGGGTACCACAAGAAGGTGGGCGAGCCATGGCTATGAAGGGGCTACATTCCCAGTCCTCCACATCCCTGTAGCTCTAATCAGCCAGGCAACTGTGGATGCAGCTTCTTCCCAGGCTTCTCCATCATAGCTGGAACCTTGGACCCACACAGCAGAGAGTGCCACCCCACACTTTAAAACATCAGGTAAAATCTGGAGCTGGAGTGATATAGATCAGGGGTCAAGAGTGTACACAGGTCTTGCAGAGGACTCCAATTCAGTTCCCAGAATCCATGTTGGGTGGCTTACACCACCTGTAATTCCAGGTTCCGGGGATCTGAGGATTGGATGCCTTTATCTATCCTCCATAGGCACTGCACATTCATGACACACCATACACACACACACACATACACACACACGCACACACGTCTTACTATGTAGATGAGGCTAGCCCACAACTCGAAAGGTCCGTGCCCTCCCCCTGGTGTGACAGGTGTGAGCTTACACATAGTGATGTGTGACAGGTGTGAGCTTATACATAGTGCTGCTTAGTTGAGGTTCTTTTTGAAATGTTTCACGTCATAATGAGATTCTGGGGCTTGGATCCAGGTCTATACAATAGCCCGTCATGTGCTGTTTACAACTACACAGCTCGGGGAGCCCCATGGAAGGTTACCAGCCGGGCAAGCCCCAGGCCTTGCCTTAGGTCTGAATTCTAAGGACTTTTTTCTTTCTCATTTTTAAGTTTTAAAAAGTGATTTACTAGCTTTGTGCAGTGGCAGTATCGTAGCCAATGAGGTTTATCTGAGGCGGGATTATTGCTAATTGAAAACTTTTCCCAAAAAGTGATTTACTGCCTGCCTGTGCCTCTGCTGCCTCAGCACTGGATCAAACGCATGCACCACCACCAGATGTGGATCTGGCATGATTATTTAGACAATTTTTTAAAAATGTGCATGTGGGGGTGGCTGAGTACCCAGGGAGGCCAATGGGGCACCAGGTCTCCTGGAACTAGGACATTCACAGTTATGAATAGCCTGGGAAGGAAACTTGGGTCCCCTCCAAGAGCAGCAGGCATCTCCCCAGCTCCCCACTCTAGTCCCAAGTTAGATTCTAGGCACATGAAGTAAACTGTAAGCTGCAGGGAATCACAAGGACATCCACGGCCATGGCTCGAGGCCACTCACACAGATATTCACCAGCCCATAGCATTTCCACCTGCACAGCAATGGATGGCAAGTGCCCGTGTCTTCTCTGCACGCAGAAAGTGGCATACCCGGATCACTTCTGATCTCAGGTGCCAGACCTGTGTTACTCTGACACAGGGCCTTCTATGCAGCCCTGGCTATCCTGGAACTCATTATGTAGATCAGACTGTCAAGCTGCCCTTGCCTGCATTTTGGGTATTGAGAAGAAAGGGGTGTCCGTTCAGCAACCTACCTGCCTTTTAAAAGTATTCTCCCCCATGCAGAGGGGGAAGGATGCCATTTTGGAAAATGGAAAAAAAAATGCCAAACTGGCTTCTCTGTGGTTTTAAGTTGCCCTTAATTTAACATCTTTTAGGGGATAAAAGTGCTGAATACTCTTGCAGAGGAGCTGGGTTCAGTTCCCATCACCCACAGGGTGGCTCACCACCATCTGTAACTCCAGTTCCAGGGAACCTGGCACTTTCTTCTGGCTTCCATGGGTACCAGGGATGTATAGACAGACATGCAGACGTTAAATACAAACAGACCAAAGCCACCATTATCCACAGCAAAGTGCTCTGTGACAGTCTCACTGGGTAAAGGTGCTTGCTGACCTGAATGGTCTGCTGACTGAGTTCAGTGTGAAGGCTACATATGGTTAGATAGAAGGAAGACCTGACATCTGCCTATTCACTGTGCAGCAAAGGATGCTTGTACACACATAAGTGTAATAATTAAAATAAATAAAATGAGCACACAAGGCTATTGCTCAGGAACTGAACATCCCAGCAGTCACACTGGGAGGCTCCCGAATGCCTGTGTCTCCAGCTCCAGGGGACAGGATACCTCCTTCAGCCTCTGGCAGTACTTGTGCATATATGCTCACCACTCACACACAATTAAAACAGACAAAGTGGCTCCTCTCCCAGTCCCCAGTGTACCAGGTGTAGGTTCCCTCTGCTATTGACCCATACTTCCTGACTAAAAAGAAGATAGCCTCATGTTTTGTATTAAAATAGTTTATATTAATCATTCAAACTTCATTTTTATACAACGAATGCATACATCATGTGTGCGGGGTGTCTTGTGGATGCGAGGAAGGGTTGGGGGTGGAGCCTGTCTGCAGCTAGGAGACTGGAGGCCTTCTCCACCAGCCACTGAATGATTGGAAGGAAGAGCCTAACTGATCACCATCATACCTCAGAGACTGGCAGGTTCCAGGACTTTTACCTCTATCTGCCTTTCTGGCTCGCCCACAGGGGTAAGGAGTGTCTGATGCCTCTCAACAAGGCCCCTGTAGCCTGAGGCCCTGTGGCCAGCTGTCCTTGGCTGTGGCATGGCATGACTTGAAGGGGGGCACACTCTGAGCACGGGTGTGTACATACAGACAGCTGCGGCCTCCCCTGCATCACCTAGGCGGGCATATCAGCCTTGCTGAGGGCGATGGCCAGCTCCAGGTCCTCCTGTTCCTGTCGCCGCAGCCTCGCCAGCCGCTCCTGCTCCGCTTTCTCACTCTCCCGCTTGGCCCAGGCCAGCTGCTGCTCCTCATTGCCAAACTACAAAGGAAGATTGATTGGACAGTGAGAGAGGGCCCAGAGCAGGAGCGGAGGGCCCTAGGCAGATACAACCAGAGGCCCATGCTGGGGCCCGACTTCACCCCATGTAGGAAGGACCAGGGTGCAGCATTCAGTCTGAGCTGCCCGCTGGAGGGCCAGGCACCCATCCTTACAGAGAGGCAGCTGGGCCTTGTGCTGGAAGGTTCTAGCAGGCAGGTCCAGTAACTCTAGGTGCATTCTATAGCCCTTTTGTCTCTGTCTCCTTTGGAAACAGGGTCTCCTTACATAGCCCAGGTTGGCCTAGGACAATAACCAATCTCCCTGCCTCAGCCACCCCTCCTGCCTGTCAACACTCCCACACTCCTTTAGGGCCACAGCCACATCCTACCAGATCATCACTCTGCTCCATGCCCCCTAGAGAGGCCTCAAGCCCCAAGGGAGCCCACTGCTTGTCCAGGGACGTCAACAGTCCTCTTAACTGCTGTCTCTTCCAGGGAATATTTGTGTCACTCAGGGACAGGTTTCAGTCCTCTGGAGCAGACAGACACCTGCAGTGAGTGCGACTGTCAACCTGCAGCCTCCTTGGGGCAGGGGGGGGGGGAGAGCATTGCAGGGGGTGTGGAGGAATGATGGTGGGTGCTTCCTTCAGCTAGAACACTTGGCCCTTGGGATCATCTATGAACAGACACCAGTAACTGACAGTGTCCCCTCGTCTGTTCCCACAGAGGTCACAGATTACCCTGCCCCAGACAAGCCCCCATCAGTGTCTAGCAGCAAGGCCCCTCCCATACTGCAATCCAAACACTGGGGTGCTTCAGAACTGGAAGCCAAGGAGGGAATGCCCCACAGAGCTGCCTCATGTACCCTGCAAGCACAACAAGCACTTGGGCCGGGAGAAATTTCCAGAAAGAGAATTTCTCAGTGGTTTACTGACGATCCCTGCTTGGAGGTGCTTGGACTGGGCCACCTCTGGTTTTCCTGGGTCACATAAGAGGCAGGAGCTGAACCTGTGTGTCTTAGGTGCCCCGAGAAAGCAGTTCGGGTGCTGCTTCCCTTCTGTGCTATCTCAGTACCAGAGCAGCTAAGAGGAGTCCACCTTTTTCAGACACCATAATTATTGAGAATTTGTGTCAAGAAGTAAACATTTTATTTCCAAAGCTTCTTGGGAATCTGGAAATCCCCTCCCCAGAGCGTGCAGACAGGCTCGGCCCCACTCCTCAGCTCCTTCATGGAGGTACTTGCAAAGCCCAGCCCAGCCAGTCTCACATCTGCCTGGCTCTCAAGGAAGCTCTGCAGACAACAGCAAGCTATTCTGCTAAAACACACACACACACACACACACACACACACACACACACACACACACACACACACACCTGACTGCTCTTAAGGAGGATCACACTCACTGCCTGAGGCTCTAAGTTCTAGAGGGCAGGGACCCAGGCAACCCAAGCTGGCCCTGAATTCCCTAGAACTCTGACGGACATGACCATGCCCTGCTAAACAGAAGGCTTGCCTGGATGTAAAGAAAATTCTTTTTTGTTGCTTTTAAGAAAAATTCTCTCTATGCAGCTCAGGCTTCCCTCCATCTACTGCTGCCTCCCACATGCTGGGATTAAAGTGCTGGCTCCTTTGTCCTTTTTTGGAGACAGGGTCTCTTGTAGCCCAGGCTGGACTTGAACCAGCTGAGGGTGACCTTTAACCCCTGATCTGACAGGCCTGCACCACCAAGCCTGCTTTGCACAGTATTGGGATGGAGTCCTGGGCTTTAGGTGTACTAAGTGTGCATGACTGAGCTACACTCACAGACCAGAAGCTTCTATGAGTGGTAAGTTGCTACTGAGGGCAGTCACCCATTACTAGAAAGCTCTGGGGTGCCACAGCAGGTGCCAAGGATAGCAGTGGCCATCCTGCTTGGATGAAATCAGTTTCTGGAAGCCCAAGCTAAGCGGGCTGCTTTCCGTACATGATGACAACTTTTTCTGAGTTTGCACAGTATTAAAATCCCAAGGATCCTGGAAAGTAGGCTCATGGAGGACCATCCCAAGTCCTGGGAGGGCAGTATATTTATGGCTCAGCAAGGGGAAATTCAAAAGCCTACCAGGGTCCTGTTCCAGAGAAGACTGTGTATACTGATGGGAACACAGAGCCCCTCATAGAGGTGACAGTGACAACAATTTCATACAATAAAAGGCCAGGCCAGGCAGGATTCAGTTTGCCATCTGTAGATGAGAGTGTTTAAATTAGAATTTAAACTAGATATGGTACAGTGCCTGACATCCCAGCATTTAGAAGCTATGAGTTTGAGGCCAGACTGGGTAAATCCCTTTCTCAAAACCCAAACAACGAACAGATAAACCTGAAAAATAAAACTGAAGCCTGTAACTACTCTGGGGCAGCAGAGTTGTTAGCCTGGTGCTCAAGACAAAACGGCAGGGTCGGAGTGCTCTGCCTGTGTGGGCACAGGAAGTTAACTGGCTTTTCAGAAAGGCCAGTCATTTCTCTACACTGTGGTTCAGCTCCACCACCAACTCTTCCCTGCCTGAATGGAGCGCTGGAGTCACGTGCCAACAGCTGTGCTGTTTGTTTGTTTTTTTTTGTTTTTTGTTTTTTTAAAAAAAAAAACGGATTATTTTATTTTTGTAGCTCAGGCTGAACTGGAACTCCTGATCCTGTTGCTGAGAGAGAAAGCTGTGGCCCGGGGGATGGACCCAGGGCAGGGCATGCTAGGCACATGCTGTACTCACTGTACCAGCTCTGGCCTCAGTGGTTAGTAGTTTCCACCAGAAAACAACCCTGGTGATATCCAAACAACTCAAAGTGCTTTTGTCTCTAGTTTTTACTAACAATGTCACTTTTCTGAAGGCATACTGTAGGCACTGTCAACAGAACTGAATGGGCTGTAGAGATGAATAGTTACAAGACCCCAAGGGGTCAACATATTATTATTTTTTGTTGTTGTTTTGTTTTTTCAATATAGGGTTTCTCTGTGTAGTCCTGGCTGTCCTGGAACTCACTCTGTAGACCAGGCTGGCCTCGAACTCAGAAATCCCCCTGCCTCTGCCTCCCAAGTGCTGGGATTAAAGGCGTGTGCCAGCACCGCCCAGCGACATATTGTTATTACTATTAGTATTTTTAGTCCTCCTGCCTCAGCCTCCCAGTACTGGGATGAGAAGAAGTGATTGCCACTGGGCCCTGGTCTGCCTTAGGCAACTGAAATTAAGCTACAGGACAATTGGTTAGGGAGGACTAGGGTATTTATTGTACAATACAAGTGGGTTTGGTTTTGTTTTGTACTGGGAATGGAAGCCAGAGGTATATGCAGGCTCTGCCTGTCCGTCATCACTGAGCCACATACTTCAGCCCTCCAGGTCCGCTTGACATCTGTCATTCCAGCCATGCACATAGGCTGGGGTGCAAGGATCAGTAAGTAGCTCAAGGTCATTCTAGGCTAGAGACTAAGGAGGTCCAGGCTTATTTCAAAGAACAAACATAACTAAGTAAACAGAGCAGTTATCCAGTCTCTCCCAATGGCCAGGCAAGGAGCTTCACAAGCACGAAGGAAAGCTTTTGAGAAAATGGCCTCAACTGGAAGGGTGAAATGGATCACGGGAAGACAGCAACAAGCACAGGCTGCCCTGAGGAGGTGGAGGGTGAGGAAGGGCTGGCAGGCTCTATACAGACAGCAAGGCAGTGCTAGTGAGAGCCCAGGATGCTTCCAGGGAGGCTCTAGCCTGGACAAGTGGCTTCTCTGAACCCTTGGAAAAGAGAAGAGGCTCCAGGTTGGTCATCTAGGTTGAAATATTTTTCAGTGTAGCTAATAAACAGAAATCAGACAAAAGCACAATGAACAGTAGCCAAATCTCCCACTCTCAGGACATCGTGCCTGGACTCTTTTGCTCCTACTTGCATGATGCACTTGGGCAGGACCACTGTTCCTGGCACTCAAAGGTCTTTTTGGAGGCAGCAGAACCCTGGTGAAATGCTTGTAATTGGTCTTGGGAAGTGCTTGCCTGCTCTGCCTCCAGACACAATAAACCAGTGTGGTGGCGCATACCTTCAATAGCAACTAAAGGCAGAGGCAGGTAGACTCCTGAGTTCCAGGATAGCCTGTATCACATAGTTAGGCCTTGTCTCAAAGACCCAGTGAACAGAACATCTTTTGAGGGACACAGATCACACTGAGCACTGAGGCAGGCATGCTGTGTGTGTGTGTGTGTGTGCGCGCGCGTGCACACACACTACTCTCCCTGCAGAAATCTCATCTTCCTGCAGTTCATTAAACCGTGGCTCTCATCTTTATCAGCAGTCTATTTGCCTTACAGAAGTCATTGCAGAATAAATAACAAAAGTAGTTGGTGACTGTTGGGAGGCACCAGCAGCAGGGCAAAGCAGTGTGTCCATAGCTGCAGAGGGACCCCCACCCCCTGAGAAGCAGCAAGCGAGGCAGGAAGGTGGCCAAGGGAGGACTCAACTTACAGAGGTGAAGTCGGCAAAGCCGGAGGAAGAGGCCTTAGGAGGTTTAGCTGAAGAGGAAGGGGCAAATGGATCTTTGCCACTAAATGGGTCCCCAAACCCTTTTTTATTTTGGAACGGGTCGCCGCTGTCAGCCCCAAGTGGCTGGAATGGATCAGGGGACTCAGGTAAGTCTGAAGAACCCAGCTGGCTTACAGGTGTACTCTGACCTGGAAAGTGTAGGGGAAACACAAAACAAAGACAGAAAAGAAAAAAAAGAAAGAAAGAAAGAAAGAAACACAAGTTACTTACTAGGACTAGAGTGGGGAACTGGCTGCCTCTCTAGGGAGAGTTGGGCATTCAGAGAAGGGTGGCCCTGGGGGTTCTGACTTTGTGGGGAGGGGGTCTGGAATCCAGGACCCCATGCCCGCTCTGTACTTATTATACAATGAAGTTACATTCTATAATAACCTGGAACAGAAGTGTAACAAGGTCATGAATGGTGCCAGAGAGTGATTTTTTTTTTTTAAAGCTGTTTTTTAAGACAGAGTCTTACGTAGGCCAGGTTGGGCCTTGAACTCATCTTCCTGCCTCAAGCTACCAAGCTCAGGGTTGACAGGTGTGTACCACCTGGCCCAAGCTCACATAAATGCACTGACAGGTATGTGTCACCATACCTAGCCCAAGCTCACATAAATGCA
>NW_022196905.1:211215982-211226648 GCF_008632895.1 Mastomys coucha
ACCATACCTAGCCCAAGCTCACATAAATGCACTGACAGGTATGTGTCACCATACCTAGCCCAAGCTCAGGGCTGACAGGTTGTGTGCCAGCACACTTGGCCCACGCTCACTCCAGGTCCCACACACGCACACAGACCCCCAGCAGAGCTAACACTGGCCCCGTCTTTAGCAGTTATGGACACATTGTTTATGCAGTTGTTTGCCTTTCAGTACCAACATCCTGGTTTCAAAGTGTCCCTGGCCCACATTTCTCTACAGTTACTATGTGTCTATTCAAAGAATACTTACAGAGCAAGACTGGCAGACTGTCTCCACTTGAGCTTTAGCCCAGCCCATCACAGCTGAGCAGAGAAACACACTGAAAACTTCTAAGGACAGCAAGAGGGGCGAGGGAGGACTCCCTGGTGACAAGGCCACCAACTCACTAGAGTACAGGGCATGACTGCAGGTTACAAGCACCTGGAACACACCACAAAAGGATGAAGGTACAGCCTGGCTCTCCTGATTCCTGGTGTTGTGCCTGAGCACCCAGGGTCTAGACATCCAACATGGCTGACACATTAGTCCCAAGGGCCAGGTCAGCATAGCTCCCTGGTATCAACTGAACTACCCACCCACAGTAGCTCTCATGGTTTCAAAGTCATCATTTAGAAAGAAAGTAGAGCAGTTGGCCCTGGATACCTGGCTGTGGGGACAACACAAAGCCTGAGCCATCCCAGGCACCAACATGGAAGGAGAGAAGCAGCCTGTAAGGCTGTTCGGACTTGTTTATACGATGGCACTCATCCCCCAGTAAATGGGTAAATGAAAGAAAAGGCCTTACTACCGTGTTCTGCTTTCCCAAACCAATAAACTCCCCACGGCAATTTCTGAACTTCCAGATGTCTAGGGCTCCAAACTCAGTCTGAACCTGCCACATTCTGATCTGGGGCTCATGGAGTAAAAGTTCTGAGGCCTAGTTGGACTCCATTTCCCTATTTGTGTGTGGCGCAGGAATGAAGAGACTGGGGGTGCTGCTGCCTGTGGGTGATACTTAGCAGCTATCTGCTGTTGGCATGTGCCTGACAAAGCCCTGGTTGCAGCTCTCTTCTGGAAGCAGCTGTGGCAACTGGGCCACAGCTGTAAAGTGCAATAGGTCAGATCCAGGCTTTGTCTCATCTTGACTTAAGAGGCCAGAGGTACAGCACCATGAGAAATAAGTCTCACATCACAGTAACCTGGTACCACCATCAGGAGATGAGAACCTGACAGGGTAGCCAAGGGTTCTTGTAGTTGTTACAGTGTTAAACTTCATATACTCACAGGGACACAGCATCTGCCTGGCCATCTAAAGTCTGATGTACCTTCACATGGTGGAATCCGTTGAGTGTCACTGCACTGTCCCTTGAGAAGGCTGCTGCTTCCCTTTTATTTAAAAAACAAAAACAAAAACAAAAACAAAAGCAAAAAAAAAAGGCAGGATCTCACCATGCAGAGCAGGCTGGCCTGAAATTCACTACCTGACTACTGGGATTAAAGTCATGCACCACCTCAACCAGCCTCCTTAGATTTCTGTCCAGGTCATGGTTACAGACCTGAAGACACTGTTAGAAGCATGGGCACACACCTGGTTCCTTGGAGCAGCCATGACCCCTGTGGCTTCTCCTATCCCTAAGTACCCCTGCTGTTCTCTCTGCCCTGCTGCCAACCTCCAGCCCCCTGTAAGCCAGTGTTCAGCAAGGCCACTCCACCAGAGATGAGGGGGCAGGCAACAGAGGCTGGGGATGCTCAAAAAACAGATACATGTTTGGTATGGAGACAGGATTTTGCTGCTGCCCTGAGCCTCCTTCTTCAGTCCCCAGACTGCTATGAACATAACTATAAGTACATCCTACGCGCTGAGAGACTCAGCCAAGGGAAGCCAGGCAATGGGACTATGACATGGGCAAGGTGTTTGTCCTCATTTGAGTGCTCTCTCTGCTCACTGTCTCTATAGCTTCCTTCCCAAGCAAACCCCTCCTGCCAGGGGTCCTGCCAGAGACCTGACCTGTCCCTCTGCTCAGATCTCCCCACAAGCCTAACATACTCACAGCTTCACCTGTCCTCCACCAGGCCTCCCTCCCATTCATATAGCCCATCCGCATCCAGTGCTAACTTACTGCCTGGCTCACATACGTCCCTGTCATTGCCTGTGGCCCTTGTGACTAAAGCCTGGTGTGCCTTCTCATTTTCTTCTCAGGGATGAAAACTCTGTCCAAGAGTCTGGGCTTTGCTCTCCATCTTCAGTCCCCTACCAGGATGGGGGAGGGAGGGCTTTGGCTGAATGTGGCCCTCCACAGCACAAAATCTGAGTTCCCCAGGTATCTGAACATCAGAAAAGCCCAGGACCATACCAACTCTCCTCCTAGACTTCTGCAGTAACCCCCAAACTTGGACACTCTTTCCAATCAGATGCCATCTTGTACTACCATGGTTTCTGAAGCCCATCCCTACCATATACAAACACACACTAACACATGCCTATACAGGCCTCGTCCTGGGCAAGGTGTCAGGCTTGAGGCTACAGCAGCTGGACCCTGGAAGGTCATGAGGAGAGGAGGGACCTCCAGCCTGTGTTGTCTGCTCTCGGCCTGTTTCCACATCCCACCATCAAGTCCATGGTTGAAAGCTCTGACCCTGAGCTATGCAGAACAGAAAACAGGATTCTTTTGTTTTTGGAAAAAGGGTCTCATGTAGCCTTAAACATGCTTTGAAGACTGTATTTCAGTACTTGGGAGGTTGAGGCAGGATTGGGTTTGAAGTTAGACTGTATTACATAGCCAGCCTTTTCTTACACAATAAAAACAGGGGTAGGGTACTTGCTTAGCCTGGAGTGGAGCTCTGGGTTTCATTCCCTACCCAGGAACTAGGCATGGTCCATCATGCCTGACTCTGGCATAGGAAGACTGAGACAGGAAGACTAGGAGTTCAAGTTCATCACTTGCTACCTAGAATTTAAGACAAGCCTGGGCTACATGAGAGAGAGCCTGTCTCAAAAACAATGAACAATAGTAATTTAAGACCAGGACTTTTCTTGTGGTGTGGCAATGGGGCAGGTCTGAAGATACCTGAGCAGGGACAGGAGGTGACTAGTCACTTCTGAACCTCTCTCATCTTTTTTGATGGAGAACTCTTTCTCCTCTGACTTGGGGAATTAAAAAATAAAGCAAAACAAACAAACAAACAAAGAGTTTTGCGGGGAGGGGTGGCTGGGAAGCCAGCTGGCTGCAGTCATGTGAAGCTGAGGCTTCTGAGAACATTGTGGGGATCAGAAATGAAAAGAATATTTTACACCAAGACCTGGTGCAGCTGAAACCGTTATTTAGAAATTGTGACTGCGCTCACGAAACCCGCCAGCAGCAACTGGTATCTCTTGTTTTCAGAGAAGGATGACGGTTTTCATACGGGTGCTTGTTTTTTTTTTTTTTACTGTTGAACGGGCGTTCAGGCGCTTTAGATCCCTGTCACTTGCAGGTTGGCATGGCCCTGGATTGAGCCTGGGGCTTGAGCAATGGTGGAAGCCCCTAGCTGTGGCTTCCCACTTAGCACCCTGAGTTATTTTTGGTGGTTGTATTGTTTTAAGGCTGAGACTAGTTCCTGCTTTTATGTAACCACTTCTGCTAACTCTGTAATCGCTTTCCCTATTTTCTGAGGTGGAGTTGATTCTGAGTGTGACAAAGTCACTGTCCACCCCAGTCCCAGGAAGTAAGGTCACAGTGCTTTTGGCTCTTTGGATATGAGCATGGAGAAATGGCTACAGAGAAGGGATTGGAATAAATTAAAAACTGCTGAGGAGGAAATCTACAGTCTCGGGACAGTATGGATGACATACTGAGGGTGTGTCTCAAAGACAAAACAAGGGTCTGCTGAATGGCTCAGTAGACAAAGCTGCTTGCTCCCAAGCCTGATCATCCACGGTGAATTCCTAAAATTTACACAATGGAAGAACGGACTCCTGTCAGTTTCCATCTGACTCCAGCTGTGTGCCACTGACTCACTGATACACAGAAGCAAACGAACACAAAGGCAAGAGATAAATGCAAAGCTCCTAAGTATAATAATTAGTAATGTAATAATAATAATAATAATAATAATAATAATAATAAAAAACGATTTTTTTGGCCAGGCATAGGTTATCTCTGAGTTTGAGGCTAGCCAGGGACTGACTGGCTTTGAGACAGCCAGTGAGACCCTTCTCAAAATAACAACAAAAAAGTTACATGAAACCTTCGCAGGCTGGTGCCCATATCGAGCATAGCACCCCTGGCCCCTGGTGCACTAGCTGAGGGGACTGGAGAGGCACGGTAGGCCTTATGTGGAAACCACAGCAGTTTCAACAGCCGCCCGAGCGGTGTACCGAAACCACACACAGCACTGACTTCGGCAAAAACAACATGAACTCCCTGGTTTACCACAGCGTACTCTGCTAAAAAAAATTACTCAGTGGCCGGCCCCACCCTGGTAGGAATTTCTTTAATTTTTCTATCTCTCTGGTCTCTGAGGCTGTTTGTCTCCTCAGTAATAGAGCCAGCACACCCAGAGACTATAGGGGAGGAAGGTGCCTGTCTCTTTCCCAGCTTGCTTTTCAGGGATTCCCCTAAGCACTTTCCAGAGTCAGGCTCAGAAAATGTATTGGAATCCCCAACCATCAGCTCCGAGAGGGTAGACTCTCCATTCAAGGGGCTGATGTAGAAGGACAATCAGAGATGTGGGGTGCAGGGTTCTTAGAAATCTGATTATGAAGAACATCAAATGCCGGGACTAGGGCTCACATGTTTGGAGAACAGGGAGCCTGGGCTCCAGCCAGTCCCACATACATACGGAATGGTGCACAGCTCTAACCTTAGCACCCCGAAGGCTGAGGCAAGGGGACTGTGAGTTCCAGGCAAGCCAGCCTGGGGTACAGGGTGAGAGATTCTGCTGTATGGGGGGGGGGGATATTGGAAATGCAAATAAAACAAAATACAAGCAAGAGAGAGCATGCGCTTGCCCTTGTCAGACTCCGAGTTCTGTTGACACAATTCATTGCTGTACTTAAAAAAAAAAAAAAAAAAAAAAAAAAAAAAAAAATGCAGCTCTGCAGATGGGAGATAAATACAGGAAAAACACCCCCCGAAAGACAACCAGAAAAACAAAGACTAAAGCTTTGTGGTCAGGGCAGCTGCCCCACCCTAGCCACTATCCTCTGTAACCCAGGACTCTCCCACACTGCTGTGCACCCTGACATGGGCACCACACAACTGTCAGATGTCCCAGAGGACACACACCTCCAGAAAGCTTACACACCAGGCTTCTGGGAATCCCTCTGTTGGGAAGTGAGTGAGGGAATACACACAGGGCAGGGACATCAAGAGGTCACTAGGGACCTCAGTCCATTCTGCCCTGGCCAACCAGTAAAACAAGATTAAATGGTAGCTGAGAAAAATCAGATTGCCCGACTCAAACTTTCAACTGTGAGAAAGGAATCCTTGCCGCCCACACCTCCATCCTCCCAACGATTCATTCCGACAGCCTTGTTGGCCGGCCACTACTGAGGACTTGCAGGCTGGAGTCCTGAAGACCAGGCAGACTGGAACACAGCACAGCAGTACAGCCTAGGTGAGAAAAGCCTGAGGTCCCAGATCACATCATGGTGCTGACATTTCCCACCAAAAATATTTACCAATTTTTGAGAAGACCAGCTTGGCACACTGGAGGGGACAGGATGAGGTTTGGGTCTGAGCTGAGGAGAAAAGCTGAACAAATATTTGTTATCTCTAACTATGCCGGGACTATTTTTGCCTGCTGTCAAGTGGGCAGGGGTCATGGGAAACTCTGGGGTTGGCCGGCCAGGTGGACAATGGTGTCACTCCTCCATGGCAAGGGAAGCCAGTGGCCACTAAAAGGACACATGGATTTGAAGTAAGGAAGACAATTTTCTTTCAGTTTCCACATAAGGCTGCTGTGCTCTCTGATGAGGAACTGATGAAGGGCAACATTAGCCTGCGGAAGAAAACAGGCGAAGGCAAGGCTGACATGAACTGATACAAAGCACTTGTCCTGTGTTCTAAGACAGGACTTCACTCTGCAGCCCCCGCACCATGCACGAGTCACCACACCATGCACTTGTCCTTCTGTTGTGAAGTCTTCACTGTGGGACAGACTGACAGATCCCCACTTGTTCTCTAGTAGCACCTTTGCCACGATCCTTCTGCTCGAGTGGCGCTCAGGGAGATGCTATCTACACAGGAGCCAGGCGGTGGAGGGAGTCCTAGGTGCTTGCCGTGCACAGCCATGGGGGCTGCCTCTCACTTTTGTCCTCCCTACAGGGTACAAACATAACTAGAATAGTACCTCTACAATGGGCAGGTAGATGCCCTGGCACATTTTATTAAGTCACCACAGACTGTGATGTCTGTAGTGGGAATATGTGCCCTGTGATAGCAAGGGTCACAGGCCTGGAGAGGATCATGGACACTTGGCTCTCTACTGACCACAAGCTGTGAGCAACTATACTGAGCTCACTACAGGGGTGACATGCACACAGCAATAATTTATACACCTAGAGCCCCACCGGAGTCCTTTAGGTGATCGAAGGGTGGACCTTCAGCCAAGTGAGGGCCTGGGATTTGTTCCCACCCACTTACTACCACAGAGGCTAGGTAAGAGGGCACTGTCTCTCTGGGCTTACATCCTACAAGTGCCCCAGAACCTCCACTGTCCAGACTGTGACCCACCCCTGGCGAGGCTTTTACTCATCAATGAATATCAGGCCATAGTACACCCACTGGATCTGCCTTGCTGAGTAGAGAAGGGTGGGTGTGCTGAGGTAGGCACTCCTACTTTCAAATTGTTCTGCTAACTCTGCCCTGAAAGCAGCTGGCCTGCAGCCTGCTGAAACCAGCTGGATTAGCATGGGCTCCTCCACAGCCTGGGAAGGCAAACCCATATAGCATATGGGTGTCTCCCTCAGCCAGCATCTACAGCAGCCACCGGTCATACTGAGCCTTGGGATAGACCCTCCAGGGCTGCCTTGGCAATAGCAGGGCATTGAGTGTGCTGAGTGAGTGTGGGAGCTGGGGGACTGCTTTAATGCCACTAGCAAATGCCAGAATCTTTCCAAAGTGGAGCAGGTACATTCCTTTCTAAACTCTCCAGTGTGCCCAGCGCATTATCTCTTTGCCACCATCGTGGGAACGGAATTAAAGTAGTTACATTCAGGGCAGAGGTGCTAACCACAGGCTTAGACAGTGATGCCATTTGACAACATGAAGTAACAAGGGGCTTGGGCACAGACAGGACTGCCAGTACCGGGGCCCTGACCCGCAGGTTCCATCCTCTTCCTGGGGTCTCACAGAAAGGCTGTGAGCACGCCGGATTGGGCTGCTTACAATCCTAGATATTCCCCGCGCCTGCTGATCCTGTGAGAAAGCCTTGGCCACTCTGTATAGATTGCGTGTGGGTGGGGAGGACTTATCTGCTAAAGGAGAATGACTTTTTGCCTCTGCTCTGAAAGAGCATTCAATTCAACACAAGGCTAGACCATTCTTGTGTAGCTGAGGTGAGGGCTGCTCACTAACATAAGCTCACTCTCAGTGGTGCTGTGGGGAAGGGAGAAGGCGGCCAGACCCTTACTCCTGTAGTACATCTGGCCTTGTAGATGGGGTGGAGAGGTCATGAGGAGCTATAAAGATGATCATTAACTTACGGAGAGGTTAAAGGTGACTGGCTGGTGAGTGGGTGTCACTGGGGCATCGGGTAGGCTCTGCTGGGAGCCGCAGGGCAGCGCTGGCAGGAAGTGGCAGGGTGGGGCCCGCCAGGATCCCGCTATCTCAGGCAACCCAATCACTGACGCCCACACAGCCGTTTCCTGCGCTTAAAAAAATCTGTTTCTCTCTTTGCAAATCAACAACTTTTACCTAGAAACTTCAGCGGTGAGTTCTGACTGATCTCCATCTCCGTCCGTTGCAGAAAATACACCACTGTTTACCTGAGGGAGGTGTGTGCTCCCTCCACTCCAACCGACAGGTTTCAGGGCTGTTTTGCGTGTGTCTGAAAGCAATCAATTGCTTCAGTTCCAGACAGACACCTGCAGGTTATTTAATACCTTGATAGACCTTTCTAGAAAAGATCTCCAGGCATGAGAATGGAGAGCTTTCAAGACATCCGATTTCTGTGCACAGCCAGCAGCCTAAAACTCACACTCTGAAGTTTCAAGGAGAATCAAGCTGCTAACAGAGCGGCAACTGTCCAGAGGCTTAGGAAGGAAGACTGCCACAGACCCAACTCATCTCTATGAGAGCAGAGACTGAACGCCAAGATAGAACACAATGGCAGAGTAGCGCATAACCATCCTGGGTGATGATGACTCTCAGGGGACCCAGGGCTGGCTTTAAGTTTGACACCTTAAACACCAACACTTTTCAACAGAAGACGTTTTTCTGAACTGTCACCTCATGTGGGTCAGGCCCAGGTGACATAGGTGGCTGTGAGGGCTAGACACACAATACAATGCAGATCCCGCACAAGGTCACCATGCCAAGTGTTTTACTTACATCTTGGACTCAGGGCTGCCCAGGGACATCTGCCTGGGGCCTTCATATTCCCCAAAGCAGCCTGACTGAACAACCTCTTAAGAGTTGGATAGGTGGCCCAGAGCCCACTAGTTACTTTCAGGCATAGAGATCCAGCAGGGTTTCAGGAGTCACTGTCCCTGGACTAGAAAAGCCCAGGCAGGAAGGTGGTGGCCTAAGACCAATCTCACATGCAGGGCAGTGGGACTGCAGAGAAGCCGCTGTCTCTCATTACTCCTGAGTCATATAAATCATAGTGTCGGGGAAGCACTGTGGCATGCTTTCTCCATCAGAAGGTTGACCATCCATGGAGGTCCTTGGGCAGGTACCCCCATCTCCTCCCCTCTTAGACATGCTGGGACCAGCCCACTGCAGAGCTCCACATCTTTCTGACATCCCAAGGGACTGAGTGTTGGAGAGTGACCAGATAAAAGTAGTTATTGCTGTACACTGGTCATATGGTTTTCCCCAATGGATAATGGGTGGGCACAAAAGCACCATCCAAAAATAGCATATGGCGGGCAGAGGGATGGTTGAGTTCCCAGTCACCATAGAGATCCTGTCTCAAACACTATTAAAATAAGATAAAGTTCCCACCTTGGCTTCTGAGCAAGTGCAGCGGTGGAGCTGGTCAGTTTGCACTGGTGCCCCATTAACCCAGGGGAGTGGCTGTGGCATGATGATAAGGATGGGTCAGGGGCAGAGGAAGTGCACGGCTGTGCTCCAAATCCATGCATGAACCAGGGAGCTGGGGCAAAGAGCCAAATGCTTTCCCATCAAACAGGGCTGACTAACAGGGCAGCTGAGGCAGGGGATGGTCCTGAACTGTGCACAGGTACCAGGTGGTACCTGTATGGTTAGAGACTAAGATAAGATCAACACAACCACAGCACGGGATGCTGAGCTGACATGCATCCACCACACATCTGTACCTACCACCCAGCAGCGTGTACACAACCGTTCCTTTCGGTCCAGCTGCTGCTTCTGGGTAGAGTGAAATGAGAAATGCTTAGGTCCCACAGGTGCTCTGCTCATGGGTTAGAATGTAGGAAAGCCACGCTTCTCAGGATGCTAGACTCTCCTGGCTAGGACCTTCTGATTGCTGGTGTAAGAGTAAGTGGCAAGTAATAGAGACAAGTAATGGGCAGAGTGGAGGGCCAAGGCCAGGTGCAGATGCCATCTTCCTGTGACTCTAGGTGGCCCACATGCCCTCCTTCCTCTGTGGTAAGTGGGCATCGTGTTGCCTGCTTTGTGTATCTCATAGTCTCACTAGCAGAGGAGGAGATAAAGGTTGCACCGGGCCTCCCAAGCTCTGCATCATTAAGGAGCCAGGTCTAGAGAGCCTCAGACAGGGCTGGTTGATGGCCCCAGGGTCCCAATCCTAGACCTATTCTTGAGACTCAGCTCTGATGTCACAGAGGGCTTGATCAGCATTTTACAGGCTGTCCTTACTCTCTAAATCTAGCATGAGAAGCAGATAAACAGAAGGACATGGGAGGATGTGTGGGATGGTGGTGTCCACAGTGTTGGTGTGTGTCCCTATGAGAGCACATGTCTGTGGATACACACAATGCAGGAAAGAGTGGACACGTATGTTTACAAGCATGTAAGTGAATGACTGCACATCTGACACAGGCAGTGTATCACACTAGGGGAATGAATTCTCATTTCACACTCAAACATGAGCACCATGAGCACATGTGCAAAACATGTATACAGGTGCATACATGTTCAAGCCTTTGCTTTCATGAGTCTTGAGTGATGAAACACGCATGTGATGGGCTGGAGAGATAGCTCAGCAGTTAAGAGCACTGACTGCTCTTCCAGAGGTCCTGAGTTCAATTCCCAGTACCCACATGGTGGCTCACAACCATCTGTAACGGGATCTTGTGCTTTCTGTGTCTGAAGACAGCTACAGTGTACTTCTATATATAAAATAAATATTAAAAAAAAAAGAAACATGTATGTGAACACACGTGTATGAGAAGGCATGAGTGCACACACACACTGTGAATGAGGGGCATGTATGTGTGCTTATGTACATGCTTGTATTCTCCCTCGGGCAGAGTAGCACTGCATGAGGCTACTAAGGTGAT
>NW_022196905.1:211227038-211259520 GCF_008632895.1 Mastomys coucha
AGTATTGGATATCAAAATGAGGGCCTTGGGCACCCAAGGCAAGTGTTCCACTGCTGAGCCAGTGAGCTCTGTCCCTAGCTCTTATCATAGAAGTCACAGAACTCAAAATCTGCTGGGGGAGGGCACATGGCCCTCTTTGGAAAGCAGGGCTCTGGATAGCGAGGTTACAGGAAAGAGGGCAGGAAGCCCCTCGGGCAGCCTTCTCTCACAGCTGAGTAGAGTAATGGAGAGCCAGGCCATCCTGCTCATCCAAAACACACAAGAAGCCACCACCTTACCCAAGTGCCCATCCAATCAAGGCTACCCTGAACCCCTGCTGTAGCCACCCCAGGCCCTCCCTGAGCCCCCATGAAAAAGGCACGAGGCCAGGAGGCTGCTAGATAGACACTGACCATGCAGATGGAAAACCACTGATGAGGACACCTTAAGTGGGGAATCCATGTGTGGACACTATCACAGCCTGGACCACAGGACAAGGAAATAGCACAACACACACAGCACACTCTGAGGGGGCGGGGGTTGGAGGAGCAACAGGGAGGCAACTGGACAGAGGGGAGACATCCTGCCCTGGGGTTTGCTCTACTCTGGGCTGCTCACTGGAGGGGCCCTGTGCCCGCCGCCCTGTCCCCACCGGCGGGTGCCGCGAGAGGAGGAAGCGTACTGACCGCTGGGCGGTTTGGGCCGTGGAGGAGCGGGCTTCTTCGGAGGCAGAGCAGGAGTGTCCTGTTTACTTTTAAAGGGGTCATCTGAGAATCCTGTGCCTCCCAAGGAGGAGGAGAAGGGGCCAGAAGGTGGGGGCTGTAAGAGAGGACACGAAAGAGGCAAAAATAGAGATTAAAAAGAAGGCACCGAGCAAATGCTCCCGCACCAAGAGCCCTGGCAACACCCGGGTCCTCTCAAGCCCCCGCTTTCCTTTACCCTCAAAAGCCAGGCCCTCTGTATGAAAGGAAAGTTGCCAATACAAGCAGCAGAGGGTAACCCTGCTCTCCAGTGGCCTCTCTTGCTACATTATGGGTTCTTTCCCAACTCAACACTGTGTATGGGTCCCTGGGACTTCTGTTCATGAATAGAGACATGCATGGTCTCAGCCTCCACTGGACTGGTGCTGGAACAGACCAGACCCTCTCTATGCCCCACCAGGCTGGCGTGTCTGTTCCAATGGCTGCCCACCCCCATCTGCTGGCACAGCCAATACTATCTCCACCCATTCTTGGTAGCCATGTCCGCTTGTTCCCCTTCGCTAGTGCTCAGTGTGACTAGCCCCCATTCCCCTGCCTGAAATAAGAGTTGCAATCAGATGGTGAATAGGTGGGTAGACAATGGGTAATGGGTAGATAGATGGGTGGGTGGATGGCTACGTGGATGAACAGATAAATATGTGGGAGGGTGGATAGATGACAGGATAGACTGGTGTGGGTAAATGGATGAGTAGATGATGGATGGATGGCACAATGGTTAGTTTAAACCCTCAACTTGACACAGTCTATAATCAGCAGGGAAGAAAGTCTCAACAATGAGGCCTCAGAGTCTAGATAAGGTTGGAGAGGACTGTTTTGATTACATGAATTGAGGTAGGAAGACCCACCCACTGGGGGTGGCACTACTCCTTAAGTAGGGAATCCTGAAAGTGAGAAAACTAAGCACAAACATACATGTGTTTGTCCCCTGATCTCCAACAATCGAGATCACAGGGATGTGAATGGCGGCTTCAAGCCCTATCCCGACTTCCACAAAGTGACAGACTAATCTGCCCCTTTTCTTTCAAGTTGCTTCGGACAGGATATTTTATTAGAGCAACATGAAAGAAACTAGGACAGATGGATGGAATAATGAGTAGATGGACAGTGGATAGACACATGAATGGACTAATGAATGAAGGAAGTATGAATGGATGGGTTAAGAGAGAGGGACAGGTGGGTGTGAGGGTAGAGAGGCTTCTAGTACAAAGGTGAAGAGAGCAGCTAGGTGGGTAAACAGAAGACAACTGGCACCATAGGGCTGATGTAACAACACATTCCAAGTACTCTTCAAGGCATACAGGGTCCCATCCTCCTGTGGCCAAGTCTTGGGCCTTATCCCTGAGCCCATCTCCTCAAACAAACAAACAAGGCTTGGTATAACAACCCATGGAGTTCTGAGAGTGGCCCTGAGGACTCAGCCAAGTCCTAGAGACCCCATGGGTAGTTCAGAAGCTGGAGCCCACTCTGGCTGAGTCCTGCCTGTCGGTTATGACTCTGCTGTGGCACGTCTCAGTGGCGGGCCTGAGCCTCCCTCCTGTGGCACAGGCTTCTTCCACTCATGGTTCAGGGTCAGTGCTGAACAGTGGCTGGCAGGGGCCTGTGTGTCAGCATCATAGGGTGCAGTGCCTCTGACCAATTGGGGACATAGCCTTGACAGACTAGAGGACAAACCACAGAAGCTTGACTGAGGTGCTCACAGGAAAGAGCTGGTTCCTTCCATATGAGAGGACAACTGCTGTGTGGGGAGGGGTGGGAAAGAAACACTGCTTTCTTATGGTGGGTGGTCCTGGAGTTTTCTGATAACTCCTGCCTCAGTCTCTTGGGAGCTAGGAAAATAGGCAGGTGTTACCACATCTGGTAGACAGCAAGCAAATAGGGAAGTGATGCCACCAAGCCTGCTAATCTGAGCTTAATCCCCAGACCTGTGTGGTAGAAAGGAGAAACTCCTGTAATCACACATTCATACATGCACATGGGCATTCAACACACACACACACACACACACACACACACACACACACACACACGCGCAAGTCAAATATAGTTTAAAAAAATCAAAGTGAAACTGAAAAGGCTGGCTGTTCTTGCAGAGGTCCTGGATTTGGTTCCCAGCACCCACATGGCAGCTCAGAAATATGTGTTAACTGCAGCCCCAATTATTCCTTCCTTTGACCTCTAGCACAGGCATATATGCAAGCAAAACATTGATACACATTAATAATTTATGAAAAAAAAATTTAGTGAAATGTTTGGGAGGGTATGGTGGCATACACCTTTAATCCCAGCACAGGAGGATCTCTGAGTTCTAGGCCAGCTAGGGCGATAATGAGGCCCTGTGATGAGCAGTTTATGTCAACTAGACACAAGCTAGAGTCATCTGAGAGGAGACGGAGCCTCAGTTAAGACAATGTCTCCAGGGCTGGAGAGGTGGCTCAGTGGGTAAGAGCACTGACTGTTCTTCCAGAGGTCCTGAGTTCAATTCCCAGCAATCACATGGTGGGTCACAACCATCTGTAATGGGATCGAAGGCACTCTTCTAGTGTGTGTCTAAAGACAGCTACAGTGTACTGATGTAAAGATAAATAAATAATCTTAAAGAAAGAAAGGAAGAAAGAAAGGAAGAAAGAAAGAGAGAGAGAAAGAAAGAAAGATTATGCCTTTAATCCTAGTGCTCGGAGTTTGAAGCCAGCCTGGTCTACAGTGCAAGTTCCAGGCAGCCAGAGCTATAGAGAAACCCTGTCTTGAAACACACACACACACTCCTGGGGGGAGAGAGAGAGACAGAGACAGAGACAGACAGAGGGAGAGGGAGAAAGATACAGACAGATAGACAATGCATCCATAAGAGCAGGCTGCAGGTCAACTTGTAGAACACTTTATTACTTATTGATGAGGAAGAGCCCAGCCCATTGTGGGTGGTTCTGGGTTCTATAAGAAAGCAAGCAAGCAAGCCATGGGAAGCAAGCCAGGAAGAAGCACCCCTCCATGGCATCTGTATCAGTTCCTGCCTACAGGTTCCTGACTTGTGTGAGTTCCTGCTCTGTGTGAGTTCCTGTCTAGACTTCCTTCAGTGATGAGTTGCAATATGGAAGTGTAAGTCAAATAAAGCCTTTCCTCCTCAACTTTCTTTGGTCATGGTATTTCATCACAGCAATAGTAACACTAAGACAGCTCCTTTCTCAAAAAGAGTGAAATGTTTAATAAAGTGGACAAGAACAAGTTTTACCCAACATACAAGATAATGAGTAAAGTACAGGGTCACATACATCCAGTGTTGCCAGGCACAGCTGCTATCCCAGGGTATCTACAAGCACTGGGCAGAAGTGAGAACAAAGATGACATGAGACTCTTTAGAGGAGCCCAGGGAGTGAGAAGGCTTGGCACTTTCTGTTTCCTCCCCTCAAGGACAAAAAAAAAAAAAAAAAAAAAAAAAAAAAAAAAAAAAAAAAACCGAGCCAGAGAATCTTGGACCCATGGCAGACTCATACTGAAGGGAGAGTGTGATTCAACCAGAGAAGTAGTCCAACTTTAATCACGCACTGATCCCTTACACAAGGAGTGTGACAGAGACTTGTAGTGGCTCTGGCATCTAAGTTGATATAAGCAGGCCTCTTCCCCAGGCCCTACAATGTTTTCTAGAAGCTCCTGGGCAGGAAATGGCTACTTTTACCTCCTTTCTAGGGTCCCGTGAGAGATATCTACTACCGTTATCCCTGCTTTACACACAGGCAAACTAAGGCACAAAAGTCAATGTGACAAAAGTCCAGGCTATACCTTGGATCAGTGTTGACCCAGTACACCTTGTCCACTACCTAGGCCTGGGCTTTCTGGCTTTGTCTGAAGGGTAGGCATAGGGCTACAGCATGGAAACTAGCCCCGTCCTCAGTCTGGAGGTGACACACAGCCAGGAGGGGACACAGAGAGAAGGTAGTTCCTCCGAAAGAGAACAGGGTTCTGGAGTTTGGAGACACAGTCAATGGGTAAAAGACCTGAGCACCCTTGAGAAAAGCCAGGTGCTGCTGCATCTACGGTTTGTCTGTAACTCTAGAGCCAAGAGGGTGGAGACAGGATCTCCAGTCTAGGTGAAGCTATGAGCTGCAGGTTCAGTGAGAACCATATCAAACAGTAAGTTTAAGTGATTAAGGAAGACATCTAACACATGCGCACACGCACACATCATATGCACATGTGATACCATGAACACAGGGCTCTGTAAGCTCCAGATTTACTTCCTAACTAGCTCCCCCATCTCAAATCCCTACTCCCTGCAGCTGGGAGCTTCATGCAGGAAGGCCTAGCTTGCTGGCAGGCTGCAGTACAGGAAGGAGCAGATGATACTCTATCAAGAATACTCTCTAGTCTTTATATACAAATGATAGTCTTTTTTTTTTAAGATTTATTATTATTTATGTAAGTATGTATAAGTAGCTGTCTTCAGACACACCAGAAGAGGGCATCAGATCTCTTTATGGATGGTTGTGACCCACCATGTGGTTGCTGGGATTTGAACTCAGGACCTTCGGAAGAGCAGTCTGTGCTCTTAACAGCTGAGCCATCTCTCCAGCCCCCACAAATGGCAGTCTTAATTCAAAGCTTGTCCATGAAAGTTTCCAGAATATCAGCCTGCTCAGGCTGCAGAGCCCTGTGGTCAGAGGTGAGTTGGATTACTCAACCTGGACTGAAATCCCAGCCCAACTCCCTGTGTCTTGATTTCCCATCTGTAATGTGATAAAGAGGAGAGGCCTTCACTGTCTGGAATGCCCCAGAAAGGAAGTGTTAGGTAAAATGCCTGCCAGATACTTGATAGACCAGCAGAGATGGCACACTGAATATAGATGCCCCACCTTGTCACGTCATGATCCATCACGCTGAGAACATGAACAGGAAAAAGTTCCAGAAAAACAGTTCCTGAGTCTGAAATGACTTTTACTGCAGCATGCTGTAATGGTTCCACTTGCCAACTGTGCTTTGTTTATGAGTCACGCTTTTCCAGAAGTACAGAGGGAACAGAGAACACAGGGTTCAGGCATCCACTGGGGGAGGGCTCCCAAGACGGGTCCTCACAGGCTAAGAGGACACTTGTGTATCATGAGGCACATGGGCAGGATCCTACCTCTTTCTGAAGCTGTGTCTATAGACCCTCAGCTCCTCCTGCCTTGGGGACTGGGAGGAGGTAGAACAGGGTCATCTACAGGTTAGTGGTTGGTCTTTTTTGAGATAGAGTCTTGCCATAAACCTGAGGCTGCCCTCAAATGCATGTTACTCTAGCCTCCAGACAAGATACAGGATGAGAGAGCTGTGTACCATTCACTCACTTTTGACCCTGGAGAGATGGCTCAATATACTTGCAAGCAGGTCTGGTGACCTGAATCTGATCCCTGGGTTCACATGGTGGAAAAATACATTGACACAAGCTTGGCACATGGGTGTTATGACACCCTGCCCCCGAAGAAATGCAATTTAATAAAGAAAACGAAAAGGCACTTGTTAGCTGAAGGTATGTGAGTGTTCAAGCCCGTGTGTACTCAGTCCTGATTCTGGGGTGTGAAATCCAGAAGCCTGATGAGAAGGCTGCAGTATAGATGAGGTTTCCTTGTCTTGGGATATTTCCTGGGTATGAACTATGTCCTGGGACAGGTCTCCTGACTGAGGAAGCCCTGAGTCTCAGGCAGAAGGATGAGAGCCTGAGTAGTTCTAATTTCTATTCCACATAGGACCCAGTTCTGCTTGACTCTCCAGGTGGCTGCAGTGTCCCAGGCATGACAGATATGTCACCTCCCCAAGGAGCTTAAGCCCACCAAACTATCAGGAACCTTGAAGGGTACACACTGTGTCAGCCTGGCTCCCTCACAGGGCTCTGTTCTGTCCAGTGCCATAACACCCAGGCAATTTTCCACTCCAATTTTATTTTATTATTTTCTTTCTTTCTTTTTTGGAAATGTCTCACTGTGTATCCTTGGATGGTTGAAATTCATTATGTAGAACAGGCTAGCCTTGAACTCCCAGAAATCCACCTGCCTCTGCCTTCCATGTGCTGAAATTAAAGGTGTGTGCCACTAGGCCCCCCCTTGTAGCCTGTTTTGATAATCTTAGGCTTCTCACTCAGTCTTTGGAATCTGGGTGTTTCCTACTCAGGTGCTGGATGCAAGACCGCTGTTTTTAAAAGCATCCCCACAGGGCCTGGGAGCTGGAGAAGAACAAAGTATGCTTCCACTGACAGCAAGGACCTAGAAGCAGGAATGAGCTAATAATCACTGCAACTGCCTCAAAATCCAGTTAACGTAGGCTATTCAAACTTCTCAAGAGCAGTGCTAAGGAACAGCCAAAAGGACTGGGGGTGGGCCCTGCCCAGCTTGCAGGGGGACCTTGTGTTCCATTAGCACCAATGCAAAGATTTTTAAAAAAGAAAAAGGAAAACAACAACAACAACCACACTATGGCTGGAAGTCACTGAAAACAGGGTGCACCCAGCTACTACTGCACAGGTGGCCTTTCTTCTGGGTTTGGGTGGAGGGAGGGTAAGAAGTTAGATTTACATACTCAAGTGCTCTATCAACACACTTGAGGAAACTCACTCACTTTCATCTCCTTTCTGGCTGCAGCGCTGGGATGAACCCAGGGCCGTGATCATGCTCGGCAGGCTCGTGCGGCTCACTGCACCTGCTGCCAGGAAACTCATTTTTAAAGCAAACAAATGTCTCTGATGCTCAGCAAGTGCCTAGAATATTCAGCTGGGAACCTGTGCTGGGTAGCTTTATGCCAAGATGCCACAAGTTCAAGTCATCCTCAGCGAAGAGGGAGCCTCTCAGTTGAGGAAATGAATCCATGGTGGCATTTTCTCAATGAGTGACTGATGGGGAAGGCCCAGCCCACTGTGGGTGGAGCCATCCCTGAGCTGGTGGTCCTGGCTTCTTTAAGAAAGCAGGCTGAGCAAGCAAGCTGTTGGGAACAAGGCAGTGAGCAGAATCCTCCATGGCCTCTGCACCAGCTCCTGCTTCCAGGTTTCTGCCCTGTCTGAGCTCCTGCCCTGACTGTCCTGTGTGATGAACAGTGATGTGGAAGTGACTGTCCTGTGTGATGAGCAGTGATGTGGAAGTGACTGTCCTCTGTGATGAGCAGTGATGTGGAAGTGACTGTCCTGTGTGATGAGCAGTGATGTGGAGGTGTAAGTCACACAGACCCTTTCCTCCCCAAGTTGCTTTACTCATGGAGTTTCATCGCAGCGATGGTAACCCTAAGACACTCGACTGCTGTTAGATGCCTGCTGGAACCAGCCTGCTATCACCTTCCTCAGCACAGATGTGCAGAGCTAAGACACTCTAATTCGAGGACCGAGGAATGGTACATATTGCTGCCCCACCCTGCTCAGGTGCGGAAGGGCTGGTGGTGATGGTTAAAAAAAGAAAAAAAGAAAGCTAAGAGGAAAAAAAAAGCCCTTGCCACTCTACTTTCATTTCCCTTCAAATTTATTTATATCAGGTGTTGTTCTTGAAAACTAGCAAGGTAACCAGAGAGGAAAAACAGTAATGGGTGGGGGCAGGGCAGGCAGAGTCCTTCCAAGTGTCATGAAGTCAAGAAGCCCCAGGATGGTACAAATACTGTATGGGACAGGATCTTCCACAGCTCTACCCAACTCTGTCCTGGCCTAGAGCCAAGAACAGAAAGTGGGCCTGGCTTTCCTATCCTTGCCAGGGGGCTAGTAGTAAGAGGACACACAATAGCGTAGGCTTGTATTCCTTGGGAGAAGGGGGCCTATGCAACTGGAAGGTAGCTGGGCAGAGATCCAGGGAAGGACTAGGTAGGGGTTGGCAGCTAGCACATTCTCCAGCCTCGAATCTCAGTATATCAGGTGGAGAACGGCCCATGTGCATGACCACTCACTCAACACTTTGAACTTACTAACGTTTTTACATGTGTGATGTATTCCCAAAGCCCTGACATTGCCTCCAACTCCCAAGGAACCCTTTCTTCCCAAGTAGTCCCCCTCCTATGCCTTTTGTACTCTGGTTCTTTTGTGACTCTTGAGCCTAAGTAGGGCAGCTTGCACGCATATAACCAACCATCAGCAGCCACAGCACAGCGGAGAAAACTTCTCCATCAGAACCTACAACTTCAGACACCTTGTATACTTGGTCAGGCCTTTGTTGGGGCTGACATTGAGCAGGGACAGGTTCCAAGCCTAGAGAGCAGAAAGGAGCCCACTGAAGACAGCTTGAAACAATCTTGATCACCAGCCCTTGGAGGTTGCTGCCCCCATGTGGCCACCGGCTGCCTCTGCCTCTCCATTGCCAGGTGCTGCCTAGGGCACACTGGCTGCCTCTGGATCTGCATGCACAGGGCTCCTAAGCGTGCCAAATGCAGGCCTCCTGCTAGAAGCCACGCCTCCCTAGGCCTTTGTGTATGTTTGTCACTGTGCTGAAAACCTGCAGCATGTCAAGTGTTGCTCCTGTTGCTGGGAAACTGAGACACCAGTAAAGAGGGCATGCTTGGTGAGGGCAGGGACCCCAGGATTGGGTGCTGGCTGCCACTTGTGCTTGGTCTCTACCTCCTGGGGTTCCACACTTGAATTCATTCAAGCAGCCTCACACTGAAGAGAGAAAAACATTGCATCTGTACTGAGTGCACACAGGCAGCTTCCTTCAGTCTGACTACAATGGAGATAATGCACGCAGCACTCACATCCTGAAAGACAACTGAAGCCACCCAGAGGTACAGTCTGTCATGTTCACAATGAATTGAGTCATGTCACAGGAGGGATGCCAGCGAGGATTTTGATATCCCCTGGGACATCATGAAACCTATGGATACCAAGGGATGTCTGCACCCTCAGAACTCCCTCCCACTGCCTCCTTCAGGTGGACAGAATCAACAAACAGGGGACAGGATTGTCTCCCTCACCACCACATGGCCCCAGTAGAGGAAGGACCGACTCTGCTGGGGAAACCATGCTCCATGAGGAGCATTTGCAAGGCACATCATATTGCTCTAAGGACAGATCTGTCCCTTGCCAGGAGGCGAGCAGAGTAGACAAGGTGCTGGGTCAGGCAAGCAGGGGCTGAGACAGCACACCTGTGACATTACTGTCTTTAAATACTTTGCTGCCATAGGCTGGCTTAACCTTTTCATTCATTGCCAAAGATGACACCAACATACATCAAACCAACTGACACAATGCACCTGGTATGCTAGGCCAGGACCAGGTTAGCAAGGTCCTGGTAAGGATGAGCTCTATGCTTTTTTCTCCAACATGTCTGCCTCTCTGTGGAGCCCAGGTTGGCCTCCAAATCACAGCAGTCCTCCCAGCTGAGCCTCCCTAGTTCTAGAGGAAGGCCTGCACCCCACCAGTTGATCTGGGGTACTACCTGCCAGGTGACTTCTTGCAGAGCTCAAGATGTGGCTCTCTAACCACGTCCCTTTCATAAGTGAAGCCAGCCATGGTGTATTCCAGAGCCAGAGCAGACAAGGAAGCCTTTCAGACACTCCTGCTCAAGACAGGGCTGTGACCTTTGTCCTTGAGCAATGCAAGCTGTCTTCATGTACATATTTATTCACACTTGTTTTGAGTTCAGCATCCAATAACCTCAAGAATTTAGTTTGTGGAGATTTCAGGCATTTGTGTAGTCAACTTTATCCAGAGACCTCAAGCCTGATGAGGCCTGTTTTCCTGGCCTCCTGGGACCAACACGTCTATCTCTTCCTTCCCTAGGGCCTTGGCAGACAGAAAAGCATGCTCAGACACAGAGGTGCCAACTTCATGCCCTTAGAGCTGATCCTTGTGTAATGCTAGTAAGAGCGAGATGGGCAATGGTTGACTGACTGCACCCAGGAGACATGGATACAGCAGCTTCGAGTGGACCTGTCCTCTCACTGCTGTGTACAGTTGTGCTTAAGAGTGGGAAGAATGCAGGCACACACACGTGACAGCACTCATGTCTGCCTGCGCACACATGCAGCATGTGGACTCAGACCACAGCTAGGCCTTCTTGGGAGGGGCCTTACCTTGGACATCTGACTGAAGTCAGCGAAGCCCTCGGCACTGCTGAAGGAGCTGCTTCCAAAGGGGTCTAGGGTTCCAAAGGGATCTGTGAGTGGCACCAACACAGTTGGGGTTATGGTCTGAGCAGATGTGCCAAAAAGTCAAGGACAATCCTAGGGTTTGCCCTTGGAAATCCCAGAAGCAAGAGACTCAGGGCTGTGGATGTCTCTGGGAAGATGGCTCCTATGCGGCCAGTGGATCACAGTGGGTAAAGGACGGATCAGTTTCTGCCTGAACCTGCCATGCCACCAGTCCAGGAGAAGCAGGGGAGGTGGAGAGAATGAGACATTTGAGGATGG
Organism: Mastomys coucha; assembly: GCF_008632895.1. NCBI lineage: Eukaryota > Metazoa > Chordata > Mammalia > Rodentia > Muridae > Mastomys > Mastomys coucha. Next base: position 211,238,114 of record NW_022196905.1, read on the forward strand.
CCATTTATGTGTGTGTGGGTCATCAGCTGGGAGAGATCCCCCCCTTTTTCAGATAAGGTCTCCCTCTGTAGCCCAGGCCTGTCTGGCACTCAGAGATGCCCCTGCTTCTGACTCCAGAGTAGTAGATTATTAAAGGAGCCTACTACCATGCCTGGTTCTGTTCTGAAGCTAGTGATCCTCAGTTTCTCAGTGCTGGGAAGATGTGGGTGCCACCATGGTTGGAATACTGTGGACTGTCCCCATTAAGAACAATGAGTCCCCACAGCACTGGTGTTAACAGAATTCCTACAATCTGAAAGAAAGCCAGCTCATGATGGGAAAGATAGCCCTGTGAGGGATGAGATGGGGGAGGAGGCATTCACTTTGGCCTGAGAGTCTCAGCAAGGACCTAAAAGTTCCACCCAAGGGCACACTTATCTGGGGACTGATGGTCTTACTGAGGTGTGAGGTGTGGCCAGGAGGACAGGAGCTTCAAGTCTCTCTCACCTGAACTTTTCGAGGAGATGCTGGAGGATGAGAAGGGATCACTGGACTCAAATGGGTCGAGCTGAAGGAGGAGAGAGGAGAAGTTTATTCTGCCATCTAGCCTCTCAACCACACTTTCACCAACAGTTTTAAATGCCATAAACAATATTGTGCCTCAGGGAGGGTGGGGTGACTAGACAAACATGGGCAGTGGGGCATAGTCCTCAACAGAGGCCCTGCTGCAGGTAACACTCATGAATTCTATAATCCCCACAAATTACCAATGAAGTAAAGTCTGAGAAGCGACCCACAGCCAGACATAGACAGCACTAATATTTGGCAGATAGGATAAGGGGGGAGCCCCTGCCTAGGATTCCCAGGTGAGAGTTTCAGAGCATGGTTCAATAAAGTAAGGAGGGGCTGGCAAGATGGCTCAGCAGGTAAGAACATTGACTGCTCTTCCGAAGGTCCTGAGTTCGGATCCCAGCAACCACATGGTGGCTCACAACCACCGGTAATGGGATCTGATGCCCTCTTCTGGTACGTCTGAAGACAGCTATAGTGAATTACGCCGGACCTGAGCAAGCGGGACAGGAGCGAGAGGGGCTGGAGCGAGCAGGGCCAGCAGAGGTCCTGAGTTCATTCCCAGCAGCCACACACATTATAGCTCATGGCCATCTGTACAGCTACAGTGTACTCATACCCATAAAATAAAAAAAATAAATCTTTAAAATAAATAAAGTAAGGAAAAGTCTGTCTTTCAAGAGAATCAGAAATGACACATGCCTGGACAATTCTAAGAGCACTTAATTTATCAGGCTTAGAGGCACAACCCTTTAATCATTAGCACTGGGGAAGCAGAGAGGCAGGCAGATGTCTGAGTTCGAGTCCAGTCTGGTTTACAGAGGAAGTTTCAAGGCAGCCAGGCTCCTGCCTCAAAAAAGCCAAAAACAAACAAACAAACAAACGAATAATAAAAATTCTAAGAGTGACCAACTCTTAAACTCACATCTGTCATCCCAGCACACGGCAAGACAGGAGGATGCCTGCAATTCTGAAGTCAATTGGGACTTCCCAGAGAGACTATGCCTCAAAAGGAATAGAGAAATGGAGAAAGATATCCAGATAAAAGGATCAAAACAAAAGTGGCTAGGCTGCCAGGCTGGGACACAAAGATTCTGAGTCTCACGCCAGCCAGGGCTACACAAAGTACCTGTCTTAAAAAATAAAGTTCTAAGCTCGACTCAGTGGTTACAAGCACTAGCTGGCCTTCCTGTAGGCTCACAACCACATATAACTGAGGGTCAGGGATCTGGCACCCTCTTCTGGCCTCCATAGGCACCAAGCACGCACATGGTGCACACACAGACATGCAGGCAAACACTTATACAAATAAAATAAAACTTTAAAAAAAAAAAATCTTAAAAAAAAAAAAAAAATCCCAACAGAAATGCAATTATCGTTCGTGACCAGCCTGGTCTACAGAGTGAGTTCCAGGACAGCTAGGGCCATACGGACAAACCCTGTCTTGAAAAAAAGGAAAGAAATGCAATTATCGTTTGTGCTTTATGCTCCAGCATGCTGGGATTGTGCACATGGTGGACTAACTGGGGATGGGACCCCAGTCTCACCATGAAAACCATTTGTTTCTCGTGTGTGAGGAAGAGTGTCTATGCAAAGGCCAGAGTTACTCGGTGCCCTTGTCCATCACTCTATGCCTTGCTCCTTTGAGGCAGGGTCTCTCACATGGAGCTGGGCTGAAAGCCAGCGAGCTCCAGTGCCTGCCCCCCACCCCCCAATCCAACTACCTGCTATGAAGACCAGTCTGGTCTCAAATGGTTTTTTACATTCAGTATACATTCTGAAGAGAAATTCACACAGCATTCTGAGTGCAACAGCACCCTGGCATGCCTGACCACAGGAGGTCAGGCGTGGAACTTTGCATTTCTATCATGATGTCAGGTCTGGCAGGGGCAGACTAGGTCTCTGAAAGTTACACAAAGGGGAAAAAAACAAGCAAGCTTGGTCCCTCCTAGTCTTCTGGTTCCTGTTTTTCTTCTCTGGCTTCTGCAATGTTATATTCACACCAGAACCAGTGGTCACACTAGCCTCCATCACTCTGAACCAAAATAAAGCTCTTTGCTTTATTAAGTGTCCAGCCTCAGGAATTGTGTTAGAGTAACAGAAACCAGGTCATCATCCTCAAAGTTATCTAACTCAACTCTAACACAGAGACACGCACTCGCACGCACTCAAGCATGCAAGCATACACACACACTCACACACACCCACATGCACACATAATATCAGGAATTTGTACTAAAAAGATCCCAGAGCATACTAATGAGATGGTTCATTAAGTAAACATACTTCCTATCAAGCTTGACGATCTAAGTTTGATCCCAAGAACCTACTTGGTAGAAGGAAACATGAATATATGTTGTCCCGACATTAACTTGTTCTCTGACATGCATGCACCCACGCATGTACTCATGGGCTGTAGATACTTCAGTGGTTAAGAATACTTGATGCTCTTGCAAAGTTTGGTTCCCAACATCTGTGTCAGGCAATTTACAACAAACTGAACCTATGCTTTAGAGGATCTGATGTCTTCTAGCCTCCCAGAGCACCTATACATGTGGTATGTATGTATGTATGTATGTATGTATGTATGTATGTATGTATGTATACACACACACACACACACAAATCAAGCGTGTGTGTGTGTAAATATATATATATATATGAAGCACATATGCTTTAACTATAAAACAAAATAATAAATAAATATGTGATTTGAAAGATAGCCTGTGTGACACAGAACCTTATTGTGCTGCCCAGGACAACAGATGTGGCTACCATGTCCAGCTACATGTGGTATTTTGCTATAGCTGTAGGAGATGGAGTAGAGGTGGGAGCAGAGAATCACAGCACAAAGAGAGACTGGAAGGGACAACAGCTGTGAGAAGATGCCCTGGTCTGACTTGGCACTGTGTACACTGGCTCAGTGACAGGGCTGGGTGCCACCTTACCAGCCAGGAATGAGACCAGGCTTGTGATGGCAGCTCCTGGCCAAGCCAGCTAGCCTCCCCATCCCAACACATGTCAGAGGCCCTGCAGAAACCACTCACCTTTGAAGGTAAGGAAGGGTTCTTTGTGAAGGGGTCTGAGGTAAACGGGTCACTCTTTGTCTGTTTCTTGAAGAAGTTGTCACTGGTTGAGCTGTGGAATGGGTCACTTTCTTTGAAAGGGTCCCCTCCAAAAGGGTCTGGAAAAAGAGGGCAAAACTGGTGACCAATGGCACCAGGGAGACACGAGGAGATGGGCAACAAGGAGAGAGGGCTCAGGATGAGGCAGAAATTGTGGTGACTGTGTGATCAGTTGTCCAGGAGTCAGAATGGGAATAATGACCACAGGTTAGGAGACCCTTTCAGGGCGAAGGACTTCCACAATTCTATACATCTGTCAAAAGCTTTACTAGGGCAAGAGGGATGGCAAAGAGGATATAAGCTTTTGCTGTAAAACTTGACAGCCTGACCCACAAGGTGAAAGATAACTGACTCCTGTAAGTTGTTCCCAACTTCTACACACGGGACATATATACACGCACACACTTATTTCCACACACATATATACACCCATACATGCTAATAGTTTCTTCAGGCATGCCTCTGTCTATTGAGATACTGAGTGTTGGGATTAAAGGTGTCTGACATCAAGTCCGGTATACAAACTTTTAAAAGATTTTGTGAGCACTTGGGAGGCAGAGGCAGGCGGATTTCTGAGTTCGAGGCCAGCCTGGTCCACAGAGTGAGTTCTAGGACAGCCAGGGCTACACAGAGAAACCCTGTCTCAAAACAAACAAACAAAAAAGAATTTTGTAATGTATATATACATTATGCTCTGTAATAAAGCTGCATGAAAAAAAAAATAACCACTATGGGTAATATCAGGACAGTAAACACTGCTGTCACTAGGCACTGGGTAGGGTAGAAAGAAGCTACTGTGACAGGTGGGGTTCTCTATGGGGAGGCAAAGATTCCAAATTTTTTGTTTCTGTGGTACTGGGGAACCCAGGACTTTGGACATACTAGGCAAGTCAAAATAGAAGAATAAAGGCCACAAAAAAATGGCCTTTATCGCTGGGTGGTGGTGGTGCATACCTTTAATCCCAGCACTTGGGAGGCAGAGGCAGGTGGATTTCTGAGTTTGAGGCCAGCCTGGTCTACAGAGCGAATTCCAGGACATCCAGGGCTACACAGAGAAACCCTGTCTTGAAAAGCCCTTTATCATAGCCTGTGTCATGGCTATCTTTGCTATGACATCTCTGTCCTGGGCATGGGTGGTGGGGAATCCCACCATGTATGACAGTCACACCACATACTCAACATAGACAGCACAAGTGATCCTGCTGAAATAAACTGAGTCTGGAGAAATTCTGAATATTGTCAGGAACACAAGCCAGCCAGTCTTTACCTGTAGCTGCTGTCTGCTGCTCTGAGAAGGGATCACTCTGGAAAGGGTCACCTGGAGCAAAGAGAGAAGCAGTCAGGTGAGGGGAGGGAAGACAGCAGAGGCAGGCTTTTTGCTTGGCTCAGGGGAAACACTTGGTCTGTCTCCTTGCATTTGTTGCTGCTATAGCATGGTCATGGTGAAAAGTGGCAGCCCCAGGCAGGCAGGCAGTCAAGGTGAGCTGGGATGCTTGGCTGGTGGCAGATAGAACTAGTCTTAGAGAACTCACTTTTCTTTCTCCACCCTGGATCCCCTGACCTCCTCCTACCTTACTCAGTAAGAGGACAGAGACATAGTAGCTGTCTTGGTCATGTCCAGATGACCTACAATGATGCCAAAGTGCTGGATCAGTCCCTTAGACTTAAGATGCTACTATCAAAATCTAAAAGCTTCCCAGGCGTGTACTCAGGAGCACAAGCAGGAGGATCTGAGTTCAAGGCCAGGGTGATCTACAGAGTGAGTTCTAGGACAGGCCAGGCTACACTGTCTCAAAACCTCTGAAAGGTAAGGGGATGGAGAGGTGGCTCAGCAGTGAAGTGCATCTGTTGATTCTGCTGAGGACCTAGGTTCAATTCCCAGAACCCACATGCCCACATGGTAGTAAACAAACTGTCCATAACTCTAGCTCTGGAGGATCTGACACCCTCTTTTGCCCTCTGGGGGAACTGCACACAGATGATGCATGTTCATGTAGACAAAACACTCACACATAAAAAAAAAATATCTTAAAAAGAAACAATAGTCTTTTTTATGGGAACATAGGCTGGGGTGTACCTTTGAAGGGGTCAGCTCCTTTAAATGGGTCGGATTTGAAGGGGTCCTCAGCCTGGAAGGGGTCTGGATGCAGTTCCTGGGAGTTGTTGCTAAACAATAAGGCTTTGTTTTTGAAAGGATCATCCTAGGATGGTGAAGAAAGGACAGGTGCTGAGTTACTTCTGATTTAAGCCAAGTGCAGGATTCCACACCTGACTCAGATCTGCGCTGGATGCAATGTGACCCAGAACACAGTACCTGAAGAAGAGTCACCCAAGTGGAGATTTTGGCTAAAAACAAGCCTGGTCTATTTGCTAAGGTAAAAATGGAAACCAGGCATGGCACATTGAGACACTGTATCACAGCTTTGCAACTCTAATAAAAAGTCTCTGAGCAGAATGAATAAATAGATGGAATCTACCCACCCATGTGGTGAAATAATACTCAGCTCTGAAAAGGAAGGAAATTCTACTGTAAATGGAGAAGCCTTAAGGATATGCAGCTAAGTGAAAGAAGATGTCAGTGACAGTAATAAATGTGGTGTGGTTCCACTCATACCCTGAAGTCGCCGCATTCACAGGGGCAGAATGATGGGGCCAGAGCCTAGCCAAGTGCTAGGAACACCCCCACCCCCACAGTTCTATGTAAAGAAACAAGGGGGCTGTTTCTGCCTAAGTAGAAAGTGGGGCTTGAGGTGACACTGGTGCAGTGGGAGCTGCTAACGCATGCAAGACACTTTGCATGTTTGTATAAAGGTTCCTAGTTCTACAAACTGGCAAGTGTACTCAAAGCAGTAGAAAAAAAAACCAAAACCCTTTTTAAGAGTGCTTTTCCATAGTGGGAATGACCTAAGTGGTAGTGAACCCTGCAAACAGAATGCTGGACTGAGAAATCAGGATCTGTTCTGCTTAAGAGACACAATCTTCCACAAAACAGGGTTATGTAACTGGAATAGTATGGGGGTTTTTTGTTTTGTTTTGTTTTGTTTTGTTTTTAAAGGCAGGGGCTCGAAGATCAAACCATGTCAAAGTTGGGGCATCTGTGAAAGTAGACAATGGTTTGGAAAAATGACATGAATACTCCAAAAGGCTATTAAACCCAAAAAACAAGTTCAAAATTCTAATGAGGTGCCGGCACCTAGGATAGAAATGATGCTTGGGGGCAGGAGGAGGGTTAAGAGGAAGCCACCAGATGGGAACAGGAAGCATACTTGTTACCATGGTTCTGGGAAGCCCAAGGCAGGAGGATCCTGGCCAACTTAGCCACACAGCAAGATTCATTCTCAGGAAATGACAAAAGAAAGATAAAAAAATAATAATAAGCAGTAGTCACTGACTTGGGCTGTGAGTAGGTGAAGAAGTGGGTGGGCCATCTTCTTACCTGGAACCAATTCTTCAGAGCTTCTGGGCACAGGCCTTCCTAGGGAAGCCAGGCCTGGTGCTCAGGGAGATTAAACACAGATGCAGCTAGTACATCAGCTGCTGACGACGCTTGGGTATTGCCAGGCCTGAGATGGACACACCCTAGTGCAGCTGCTGGGGTTCAAGGACAGAGAGAACCTCAATGGGAGACTCTGACCAAAGGAAGCCTGTACACTGGGGCAGGAAATAACTCCCTCTGCCATACCATGGACAAAGGAAGCACACACAGCTGTCAGGGTTCAAGGACAGAGAGACACTGGCAGAAGGTCATGACCTAAGGAAGCCCTGGACCAGGCAAAAGACAACCCTCTTGTTCTAGCACTGGGCAAGGAATGGACTGTGTTCTAAAAGACAGAGGGAAGAGGGATGGAGTTAGCCACAACAGCTCAGTCTTAGAAAGGAAGCTCACAGTTACCTCTGAAGGGCTGTTTATGGACAGGGTCAGTACTGACAATCTGATGTTTCTATCACTGAAGGGAAGACAATAAGCAAATAGGTTTCAATGGTATAAATGTGCCTGGGAACTGCACTACCAGTCCAGTACATGGAATGTTGGGGCCTACACCATAATGTCAGGGGAAATCCACATTTCATGCAGCTGTGGCTTCTTCCCCTAAGGAGCCATAGAATAGCTGGGTGCAGCTGAATGGCAAAGGCTTACTGAGCATTCGTGCAGCTCAGTACTGCAGCCAAGACCCTGGCAGGACTCACATTAAAAGTAAGGAAAAAACGGTGACAGTTTGTGCCAGACTCGAAGCTAAAATGAGTCTCCCCCCGACCCCCCAACATGAATACAGCCAGGCACCAGCCAGGAAAATGAAGAATGTGTCACCCTAGGAGACAGAAATACAAGGGTTAAGTATAAGCCTATGGTTCTTCAGCATAGGAGACCCATTCTGTCACCATGCAGACAAGTTGATGAACTTATTACCTACAATGCTACTAGTAAATGACATCTTCTCAGAGCACCGAGTCAAGTGGTTGCTCAGTGACTGAGCCCAGTCTAAGGGGAGACACTACACTAGGGTAAGCAATGAGTGCCATCATAGAGGTAGAACATGTTAACTACTTTTATTTAACTCTGTAGCTGCTGAGCCACACCCAGCTACAGAAAACACTTTCAGAGGCAAGGCAGTTAGCCCTAAGCTCTGCCTGTCTTCAGAATATAGACACGGTCACAAAGGATACTCAAGAAGTTTCTGTGACATCCCTGGCTTTTATAGACTGCTGGGAGTTGGTCATGGGGATGCACGCCTTTTCATCTCTGCACTTGGGAGACAGAGCCAGATGGATGTCTGTGAGCTCAAGGGTAGCCTGGTCTTCATTTATGAGTTCCAGGCCAGCCATGACTACACCATGAGATCCTGTCTCAAAAAACAATCAAAATGAAGTGTGTAGTGTAGGGGCCCGATGCTGGTGCTCCCACCAACTGTCCTGAAGTATATTTTTCTGTCCTAGCTCAAGCTGCCAGCTAAGAGGCTCTCATTTACAAATCCTTGCTGGGAACCCATAATCTTGGCTCCTCCATGTTACCGGGGCTGGAAGTGGCCAAGTATCCAATCTGTCCTGATAAGTCAGAGTGACAAACTGGGATGATGCATGGCTTTCTCTCTGCTGTGTGGGCTTCCTGGAGAGAAAGAGGCTTCTCTCAGTCACAAGAAATAAACATGGTTTTGGACTGGGAGCAAGGGTCAGTGGTGAGTCCTAGCTAACAGGTGTGAGGTCTCAGGCTCCACCCACAGCACTGTGAAAGAAAAAAGTAATTAAGGATATGCATGGATATGAACATGGCTTGTAAGAATCCTATTGCCTCTTGGCCAGTTGTACCTTGGGAACGTAGTAACCTTGAGCTGAGTGGCTCAAGAATCACCTGTAATAAGTTCCAGAGGTGCCACTCTGGTTGCACAGTTCTGGTAAGCACAGGCTCTAGCTGCACCCCATGAAGAGAACGGACAGAGCACGCTCTGCTCCACAGCCCCAGATGGAACACTGAACAAAGACCTCGCTTCAAACTGTTTATTAAGAAATGGAAACAACCCCCCCCCAAATTTTTCAAAATACAAGATGTGGGTCCCTTCAGACACAAGTCTTACGTTTCTAGGTAATATATCTGATGGTTACACTGTACAAATGACAGTTAACCACACAAACTCCACCTGGTTAAATGATGGACAAAAATAACCATGTACAAAATGCTCTGGTGGTGATAGAAATGACTACCCCCTGTAAACTGTCACCACTGCTAAGATGCAGCCCAGGATGTGATAAAAGCTACAGGGGACCTGACAGACACCTTTAATCCCTGCAACTGGGATCTCTGGAGTTCCACGGTAGCCTGGGCTGCACTGTGACACCATCTCAGAAAGAAAAAGAGGAGGAGGAGGAGAAAAGAAAGAAGACAGAGAGAGAGAGAGAGAGAGATAGAGAGAGAGAGAGAGAGAGGGAAGGAGCAAGAAGGAGGGAGGGAGAGGCAGACAAACCAAACAATCCACAAGGGGAGACTTAGAGGGAGCATTTCCCTGGCCCAGGACATAGGACAAGCCAGCTGCACGGGGGACAATGGTAAAATAGAGCTAAAGACTGCAGTCACAAGACACACTGGCTACAAGCCAAAAAGCAAGGAATTCCATGGGAATTCCATGGAATAGATGCCCACGGTGGGCAGGAAGCCACCTACTTAAGAGTCTAAGAGTGAAGGGTGGGCAGATATGAGGGACAGGCAGAAATACAAACAGCACCTTCTAAGTGGTCCAGGCTTCTCCGTGAGTTCTTGGATGGGAAAAAAAGAGAAGAGAGAGGGAAGGTAGCTGTGTTCAGAGTGCAAGGCGAGTGGCGACCACAGGAGGGAAGGGACAAAGAGGGAAAGCAGCAGGGCTGGAGCAAAGCAGAGCCCTGGAAGATGAGGGAGCTGAGAGGTTAAAGTAGCATAATACCCCATATACCAGGACTTACAGGCCCAACCACAGAGACATCCCTGAGTTGGGGCTGATGACTCCAACAAGGGCACTAACAACCTTAGAGAAGGGTCACAATGCCTGAGCATCAGTGGCTCATGAGCAGTGTGGCCACACAGTGCTGAGGTCCTTCCTCCCTGAGGCCAGCCAAGAGCTGGCTGCACAGCACCTGGAGAGCAGATGTGCTGTGGTGCTTAGTGAGTGCTATAGGATGGGACTGGAGCCTGCAGTGCTTACCACTAAGCTGCAGCCTGCTTCTCCATCTTTCAGAATCACTTGACTTGAATGACACACTTGCACCCAAGGCTGCATCAGTGGAGCACAGAGCTCCCACAGCATAGGACCACACTGGCTTTGGTTAGGTTTGCCCTCCACATTTGATTGGCCCAAAAGAAACACTTCTGACAAGGTGGGACACCGAGGCCTCACAGCTTCTAGATGACAGGAAGAACTCGGCCACCAGCTCTGGGCCTTGGGCAGGTAGATAGCTAGCAAAAACAAAGGGTGCAACACATTGAGGGAGCCAGTGTTGTGAGCAGATCTACAGCTGCAGCAGAGCCCACGTGGACCCGGAGACTCTTACTCGACCTTTACCATGGCTCCAAAGCCGCCCCTCTCAGCCAGCAAGATGCCTTCATTCAAGGTGGCCAGGTCAGGCAGGTTGGTACCAGAGACCCCATCAGGCACCTGGTCATACTGTTCCAGGCTCCGGTGAGCTTCTAGGTGGCTCTCCTGTAGCTGGGACAGCTTACTTCTTGCCTGTAAGACAAACACCACGGACATCAAAGGAGTTGCAGGTGCAGCCAGCAAGCAGGATGCCTTCCCCGAGGGGGCATACACAGGGAAGGACTGCCCTGCCCACGCTGTATCACTACACAATAGGCACCAGGCCTGCGAAAGGATCCCACGGCATAACCAAACTCTGTATATATAGAACCCGCACGACTGACAAAAGATAGAAGGAGGAGGAACCAGAGGGCGGACTAAGACTAATCACAAGTTCAAGGCTGATGTGAGCTATGTGATGAGACCCTATCTCAAGCACAGTTTAAAAAAAAAAAAAACACCCAAAATCCAAAAAAAAAAAAAAACCTGAAACCAAACCAACAACAAAAATGATGCAGGCCATGGTCATACACGCCTTTAATCCCAGCACTCAAGAGACAGAGGCAGTTGGATCTCTGTGAGTTCAAGGACAGCCTGGTCTACAGTGAGTTCCAAACCTGTAGAGGCTACCCAGTTGAGATCCTCTGTTACCACCAACAACCATTCCTTCTACTAGCAATGTCTGCAAGTATCTTAGGCCATCTCCAAAGAACAGTCTCTGAAGGCTGGGAGGAAGAACCCTGAAAATAGCCCCATGGAAATAACGTTTACAAAACACAATATAAGACATGAAGCCACTGAAATCAGAGAGGCATCCACATTGCCCTGTCAGCCTGAAGAAGATATTTTCAGTCTACAGGATGCAGGTTTCTTTGCTGTATGCTAAGGGCATCACCCTGTCTGTAGCCCGGATCCCAGAGACCACACAAAGACCAGTGACCACCATATGTACAAGGACAGGGCAGGCTGGGAGCTTCCTCCTGGCTTCCTAGAAAGGGCCAGCACTCATGGGATAGGGAGGCAGGCGCTCTGAGCCGCACCCTACAAAGTCCTCAGCAGCTAACCTCACCAGCACCACTGACCCATCCCTGTCAAAATACCTGGTTGATGTCATCCTGTGTGCACTTCAGGGACCTGAGGATGGTCTCCAGCTGTGCACGCCCAGCCTGGATGCTCTGCTCCAGCTGTGTCTCCTCCTGCTGCAGCCGATTCAGCTCTGATTTGGCCCGGTTCAGGTCATCCTCCTGGGACTTCAAGTCTGACTCCTGGGACTGGATCTGGGTTTTCAATGATGAGATCTGAAGTGAGAGCCAAAAGAATTCACAAGTCAGGGCACAGAAAGACAGGCAGACACCAAGCTTTCTTTCTCACTGTATGTGGAGCTAGAGGTATAGCTGGTGGGTAATGGTGCCAGCTGCCAAGTTTGAAGACCAAGGCAGACATGGTGGATGAAGAAGACCAAGTTCCCCTGCTGTTCTCTGATTCCACACAAATATATGCACAAATTCGCACAAGCATGAGTGTGCGTACACACACACACACACATACAAATACACAACTCTCCCACAAAAATGAATGAATAAGTATAAAGCATAAGGAATCTCTGCACAGCCAGGGTCAGTATATGGGACCTGCAGTTAGAGGAAGCTGATAATCTGTGACAAAAGGGGCCACAGCAAGAGGCGGAGCCATCTGCAGTCCTGTTCCCTGCTGTAGGACATCTGGGCATAGCTACTGAAACCATGCAGTTTTGCAACCGGATCCCTAGGGACAGAGGGATCATTCATAGATTAGGCCTCAGGTGCCTAGATGTTTCTCAGTTGGCATTTTGTCATCTGTTGGCAAGAGCCATCAGGGAAGCTCAGGGACTGGCCACACCGTGAACTCACTGTCTGGGTCTCATCCTGGCATTTCTGCCGCACGTCACTCAGCATGTCCCGCAGCTTAGCCTTCTGCTGGTCCATCTCATCCAGGCGGTCCTGGGCATCCTGTTTCTGAGCCTCAAGCTCCTGCAGACTACTAGCTTCCCGGTCCAGGTCATTTTGTAATTCCTGTGGGAAACGGGTGGTGCTGACCGACACTGGTAACAATAGTCCCTAAATAAGCAGATACTGGGCTGGACTGTGGTTCAGCATTAGAACCTGTTGGGGAGGGGCTTCATGCTTGTGCCCACTAAGGATGAGTATGAGGCCCTAGGTTCTGTTTCACAGATGAGCACAGATGAGACTTGGGGTTCTATACTCAGTGCTATACTACCAGGTTCCATCCCCAGTGCCACCAAGGAAACAAAAACATAATGCAATCCCAAGGCTGTCCTAAGCACTGTCATGCACTCAGCACACAATTCTGACATTCCCACATTCAGCAGGCCCGAGCCGAGGTGCAGCATCCACACCTGTACTTCACTGGTTTTCTGTCTGATTGCCTCTTCCTTTTCTCTGATGTCTTGTTCCAGGGAGTATTTCTCTCTGCAGGTTTAAAAACAATGGATGAAAACAGTCACCACTGCACAGCACAGAGCTGTCATCTTGACTTTAGGCCTGAACCTACACATTCCCATACAGAATGGTCCCTGAAGGCCTCCATGTGCCCTGACCCCTCAGGCTTGCCACACAAATGGTCCTATGGCACCACGACAGCATGTGTCTGAGGTCCTCACAGATAGATCAGCTTCTAAAACTAAGCTAAGGAAGCCCCTTTCTTTATGCACTAGCTAGCCTCAGGTACTTTTTACCCAACATTCCTGGACTAACCAATAATGCTCCCTACCCCAGAGCACAGCAGAACCTGCATGAGAGCCTCGGTCTCAGTGCCCACTGCCTCAGAGTAGCCTCTTCACCATCTGACAGACAAACAGGAAAATGGAGGCTCCCGGGCGACAAGGACTTGACAGAGTGGAGTAGGAGTGGTCCCCAGCATTAGGAAGGGGCCTCCTAGCTGACATTCAGCAAGGAAATGGAGAGCTTGAACCCAGAGAAGCAAGGACCCAGTGAGAAGCCTAGGCACACACCTTTTCCTTGGGCTCCAACACCAGTGTCCACTGGTACGGCTGGGCACCTGCACCCCCTCCCTATGAGCTACTATACTCAAGTCACCAAACTGCTCAGTTCTGTGACTGTCACACTGAGAGAAACCACTCCCTACAATCCCACAACCAATCAAAGGTACTCAGTAGTCTGACACCAATGGACCACTCAACAAAGAGGGACACAGGAGACAAGGAATTACAGATGAACACCATCCAGTACTGCAGGGACAGTGGACTGTGAGGAGGTGCTGTGAGAATCAGAAGATATGTTGAAAAGAATTTCCTGAAGGACAAGAATAAAGAGCAAAGCTGGGCTAGGGCAGCCAAGAGGAGTGCATGGAATATGGCAGTCGCTGGCTTCTGGTAAAAGGACAGTGAGGAACTGGTCCACTGTGTATAGCAGGTGTGCCAGACTTGGGTGTGTCACCTAAGCTGTGTGCTGGACTCTCATCTCAGATGTTTGTATCCTTAGGCAGCTATGTAGACAACCTGCCTGAGACTACCTGAATAGTATAGACTCAAAGCAACAATGTTCCACGCAGAAGCAGATCTGAGAAGACTTGTGTCCTCCCCTCCCTCAAAGCCTTACAAGGAAACGGACACTAGTTTGCATCAAGACCTCCAGAAAGCAGGCAGTCACGTACCTCTGCAACTGTGTGATTTCCTGGCTAATGTCATCCAGCTCTTTCACACCAGTGAATTCCCCTGACGTGAGAGCACTTGAACTGTCCTAGGATCAAAACTTAAAAGTCAAAGGGAGCCAGCAGCTTACATGTCAGGAGACCAAAGCACTGGACACTGACATGAGAACACTCCAGGTGGCCCAATCAAAGGATCCCCACCCCCCCAGTTCCTACCCCCAAACATGGCCTGAGGCTGAGGACTGGGGCAGGGAGGGGGTAGTCTTGGGGCACCAACACCACCCAATGGTGGGTGGTGGGAAGAATAGAAACAAGGATGCCTGGCTACTTACTGGAATGGGAGTGCCTCTCTCCGAGGGTGGCACCATGTCAGGTGACAGGACTTGAGGAGGGTCGATGCCTTTACTGACCTTCTGCTGAATGAAATACATAGCTAGCGCGAATTGTTCTTTGCTTAACTTGCCCGTTTGTCTTGTATCAGCCAGGGCCCTGGGAGAGATGTGGGATACAATTACACATCACAGTTGCTCTTGCCACCCATCCTGAGTGATCCCAGATTATCAAGCCCACCAGGACCACAGCAAGCCCCGGGCACTGCCTCCATGTTCCCATCAATGCTGATGAGCACCTCCTTAAGGATGGTCACAGGTGCATGGGAGCAACACTCTGGTCTACAGAACCCTTTCAGGAAGAACCGCTCCCACAACACACATCCCTCCAGTTGACTGTGAAGGTCAAGGCTTTCTCGGTTCATCTTGTTCAAGGTACTCCAGAGATGCAAGTGACCAGCATAGACCATGAGTTCCTGGGCAGATGGGGCAGGGCTACATTCTCATTCCTTTTTAGTCTATAGATCTGGAGGTTGTGTGTGGCCTTGAGTGAGAGCTGAACTCTGGAAGTCTCAAGACACCCTCCCTGCCCACAGAGTCTTCGACACCAGAAGCTTGCCTCGGGCCTCCCTGTGTCTCATGTGGAACCAGGAAGAACAGAAGTATCCTAGATGAGCTGGCAGTGCATAGCCTGTTGAGGGCAAGCACTTTTGACTGTTTGTGTTAAAGTGCAGTCACTTGCCAGAGGTGGGCCCACTCTGCAGCAGCCACCTGCAGAGCATCATCGCCAAGGCTCAGGCTGCTGTCTGAGGCTCCGCCACTTGAGTGCAACAGTTAATTCTAGAGAAGCAGGCAGCCTGGCTAGAGAGGCAACCGAGTGCCCCTGACCCTTGGGGCTGGCTCTCCTCTCTACCTGGAGGATTACTCAAGATGGTCCTTTCTGGCTATCAGGTGACCGGCTCAGCTCCCTGATCCAGTCAGAAAGCAGCCAGGAAGCTACTCAAGGATAACTTATTGGACCACACCAGTTACCTTCAGAAGGAGCATCACTCTGAGATGTCAGCTCTGTCCAGCACTTAACAGAGGTAGGATGAAGGCTGCTCCCTTGCTTGTTATACAGTGGCCACCATCTACACTAGAACAGCTGCAACTACTTGCAAGAGAACTCTGAGAATCAGCCTAATGGCTGGTGACTGTCCCTGTGCTGGCTGGCTTTGTGAACTTTATACAACCTAGAGATATCTAGGAAGAGGGACTCTTGCTTTCTTTTTTTTTTTTGGTGTTTTGAGACAGGGTTTCTCTGTATAGCCCTGGCTGCCCTGGAACTCACTCTGTAGACCAGGCTGGCCTCGAACTCAGAAATTCACCTGCCTCTGCTTCCCAAGTGCTGGGATTAAAGGCGTGCACCAGCACTGCCTGGTGGAAGAGGGACTCTTGAGACAATGTCTTCATCAGATTGGCCTGTAGGCAGCTCTGTGGGGGCATTTTCTCCATTAATGATTGACGGGGTGGAAATCTCATTGTGGGCTGTGCCAACCCTGGGTAGGTGGTCCTAAGTTGTATAAGAAGACTGAGCAAACCATGGGGAGCAAGCCAGTAAGCAGCACCCCTCCATGATCTCTGCTTCCGCTCCTACCTCCAGGTTCCTGCCTGACTTCCCTCAGTGATATACTGTGATCTGGAAATGTAAAAAGAAATAAGCTGTTTCCACATTGTTTGGGGTCATGGTGTTCTATCACAAAAATAGAAACCCTAACTAAACAGTCCTCCATAGGAGAGCAGGAGTTGGGAGGGCCACTGAACCCTCATCTATACCTCCCAACCCCGGTATGTCATTCAGACTTAATCTCGTGTGGCTTGAGGTCTCAAGAGGTACCAGAGTCCACAGAGTGTGTAAAGATTACTGAAGAGGACCAGCTCTGGGGTCACCAGCACATCTGGCTGACATTTACCGGCAATGCAGTTGCCCCCCACAACCACACTCTGGTGACACACTCTACTTCAGTGCAATGTTCTCTTCAGTGCAATGTTCTTGCAATGTCCATGGTGCTCTTCCAAGTGGGCCCTCCCTGGAACTGTCAAGGCCCTTGTTGAGCTTACTCAAGTGGCAGGCGGAGTGACTATTACAGGTAACTGTGGCAAGGTGAGGCTTGTGGAGTAGACTATTTCAACTCAGCTCTCCAGTATCAGATAAGGGCTGATCTTACCTCCCTGTATACTGTCACCCGGAAAATGGGAGCTCTCCCCACCCTTTTTGCCAGCCTCTCAGAGCACCTCCACCAACGTTTCCATCATTACCAGATGTGTGCCAGAAGATTCTGTGTGAGGCCTGAGTGCATGAAGATCTCCTTAACTTCCTGGCCACTCACATAGCCATCAAGGTCTAGGTCTGTCTTCAAGAAGATCTCGTCAAAGCGCATCTTATCTGCCACAGGCACAACCCAGGCCACTGGTGGCTGAAACAGGTTACAACAGAGTGACTTATTTGTGTGTCCCATTCCAGCCCTCAGTTCTGCTTACAGTTCTCACTGACAGTGTCAGGACCATACAGCTCAGTCCAGGACCCTGGCTAGGAGCAGACAGAATAAAAAAAAAAAGGTCAGATACACTGACATGCATACAGTGAAGTTTGGGTCAGTACAGGATCTCAGATACACTGACATGCATACAGTGAAGTTTGGGTCAGTACAGGATCTCTGCTTCCTGTAAACCCAAAAAATAGACACATGGGATGGTGAGCTGGAGACTGCCTCAGGATAGAAACATCCAGGAAGAAACTGCAGCTGCTGACCAGTTTCCATTTTTTATTGTTGTTGGTTTTTATTATATGATTATCCCTAGGCTCTGGTGAGTCTGAGACAGGAAGATTAGGAGTTTCTGGCCAGCCTGGAACCAGAGTTAAGACCCAGTCTTAAAGAGCACAGGATACATTTATCTGCTACTGACTGCTCTATGCTGTGCAGCCATTCCCTATGTAGTCTTTTTGGGCTCAAGAGGCATGTTAGTACATGCTAGCTACTGAACCCTCGTGGACACCAAAACTCTTAGCGCTTTCTCAACATGTACACACTCTGTGCACACCCTCCCAAACACTTTCCCCATCTTAACATTACCAAGAATGCCCGACTCAATGTTACAGTTGTGTGCAGCACATTATTTCTCCGTCACAAATGCTCATGGGACAGGGAAATAATGTCCTCTGCCAGGACAGCCTTCCCAGCACCCACAACATGAGCTTCTGTTCTTCATAGATAGTCCTAGGTACTGTACCAACAAAATAAGCTCTTGCCCCAGTGCTCGAGCCAGGCACACTGATTTGTGATGAGTGAGGGGGCAAGCCTGTGGTTAGAAGGTGCTGCACTGACCCCAGGCCACACATACCTGCTGTGGCATGTACCCACCCATGTGTGCTCACGAAGTCAAAACATAAATGTAAATATAGCAAAAACAGCAGGCAATCCTTACAGTTAAAAAAAAAAAAAAAACCTCATCCTTTCATGTAGCCTCAGGGCAGTTAGAAAACAGGGGCTTGGGCTGGGAACTTCCTCAGTGGTTAAGACTGCCCGATGCATAGACATGAGGACAGGAGTGCTGATTCTAGAACCACCTAACAAACAACGAGCAAGGCACCCTGCAAGTGCCTACAACTCCTGTGCCAAGAGACCACTCGGGTGTGCTGGCTACCAGCCCAGCCAGGAAAGAAAGAAGAGCCCCAGCGATCAAGAAGAGACACTGCCTCAAGGCAATGGAGAGAGGAGGACATCTGATACCCTCTGTGGCCTCCAAACAAAGATGTGTGCACATACTTACACAAATGCATGCATATAAACAGATAAATGAGTCTGTTCTCAGTGGGGTGAGTCTACAGCATGCAGAGGTTCTATGAAGATACTGGATCATTTCAACGAGGACGTGAGCAATAGAGAGCACTGTCCAGGCCCCACATACACCAGGGAACAATTCCACTTACCTCAAAGAAAGCTCATTCTGAATCATAGTAATTTTTAAGGGTTTTTTGTTTGTTTGTTTGTTTGTTTAGTATTGGTGTTTTGCCTGCATACATGCACAAGTATAGACTGCTGTGAGATGCCATGTGAGTGCTGGGAATTGAACCTGGTTCTCTGGAAGAGCATTCAGTACTCTTTAATCACTAAGCCATCTCTCCAGCCCCATACCTCTAGTAAGGTTTTAAAAGAGTTTGATCAAAGCTTTCTCTTTATTGCTGATGAGAAATGATATAGAAGAGGCCTTGGGCACTGACCTGAGTCTGCTTGACGCTGTGTTTTGGGGACAGGCTGCCTGTGCTGTTGAGGCTGCTGACGCTGCCGTGGGATGGTGTGGAGCGGAGGCTGTCTTTGGGTGGGGGGCTGGCGGGCAGGACGGGCACAGCTCCTGCAAACACAGTCTTCTTCCTCTTGGAGGGTGGGATGAGGGGCGGGGGCAGGATGGAGGGCACTGGCTCCTTCTCCAGGGCTCGGTACACCAAGTGCATAGCCTGTGGTGTCAATGACAAGAAAAAGGCACTGGGGGTGGGCAGGCACAGAACACAAAGAGCGCCTCATGCAGTCCAGGAGCCATGGGGATTCCTAGAGGCTCTAAGGAAGCTGTTCATCTGTTCTCTGCATCTTCAAGACATGTCCAATTTGGGCAGCTCAAGTGAGCACAGAAACCAGCCATCCAGACACAGTACACAGCCACGGTCTGTTCCTCCCCAAGACTTGAGTTACGTGTGGCCTACAAGTGTTATGTCAGAAACCACATTCCTAGCACTTCTACTAGAGCACACTGCCATGACTGGCGTGAGACAGGTGTCTCAAGTTTCACAGGATGGCCTCACGCTCACCAACTAGCTCAAGACGCCCTTGGACTCCTGATCTTCCTGCTGTGTCCACAGGATTTTGGCATTCTTGGCAAGCACTCTACTCAGTAAACAGCCCAATCTTTGTTTTAATTACCTCACTACAATCATTACTACTCTATTACCAATCAAAGCTGCAACAGCCAAGGACACACAGGCAAAAGTGAAGCACACGTATGTAATAGATGTACCTGAGTCTCTAGGCACTTACACCTTCCCTCAACAGGCAGGCTGACCACCCGCCCCAGAGCTTATGATTTCCAAAGTTCTGAAGTCTAGAGGTGCATAGACACTGAGAGAAGAGACACTGACCCTCAAGGACAGTGGGAGACATCAGGGAGCCACTGCATTGCAGGATGAGAGAGACACTCTAAGTCATGTCTACGTATTTATTTATTCTGAGGCAAAGTCATGGAATAAAGTCGAGGCTGGACCTGAATCCCAATCCTCCTGCCTCAGCCTTCTGAGTCTTGCGATGATAGGCACACTGGCAAAATCACAGCTTTTGAAGGTTAATTTTCATATCTATGAGTGTTGGCCTATCTGTGTCTGGACACTTTGAATGTGTAGTGCCCGTGGAGGCCAGAAGAGTGCATCAAATCCCCTGGAGCTGGAGTTACAAACCACTTGAGCCACCAAGTCACATATGGAAGCTGGGAATCAACCTGGGTCCTCACACTGTAATAAGCTGTGTCTCTGTATTTTCAATTGTTAATTACTGTAAGAGCTAAATGATGGCAGGATTTTGGTATTATAAAAACTTTGCTCATCACCTGCTTCTGATTTGTATGTTTGTCTGTTCCCATCTGCCCAAAACATGAAAGTCAGGTAAGTTCCTCACTGCCTAAAGGCGACCGATCTAAGAAATGTAGTAAGTGTTGTCTCACTGCTGATTGGTTGCAATAATGAGCTGACAGACAATAGCTAGGGCTGGAAGTTGTAGGCAGAGAGGGAGCCATAGGATACATACAGGCAGGAGCAGGAAAATCGAAGAGGACAAGAAAGGGAACAGATGTGGACTAGGGCAGAACAGGGAGGTAAAGAGCTAGCCACCAAGTAGCTGGAGACTGGCCCAGCAAAAGGCCCAAAGCTTTAAACTACATAAACATCTCCATGTTTTACTTATAACTCAGGTGGGTTTGCAAGCCCTACAACACCAGGTCCTCTGCACTACTCCTGAGCCCAAAGACATTTCTCCAGCCCCAATCTCAGATTTTTTTTTTATTAGATATTTTCTTTATTTACATGTCATACAATATCTCCTTTCCCAGGTTCCCCTCCGAAAAAAAAGAAAAACAAAACAAAACAAAATAAGAAAACAAAAACAAACCCCTGCTCCCCCCCCCCCCCCCCCCCCCCACCACCACCCTACTCCCTTCTGCTTACTGGCCCTGGCATTCCCCTACACTGGGGCATAGAGCCTTCACAGGGCCAAGGGCCTCTCCTCCCATTGAAAACCGACTTGGCCATCCTCTGCTACATATGCTGCTGGAGCCACTAATCCCACCATGTGTACTCTTTAGTTGGTGGTTTAGTCCCTGAGAGCTAATCTCAAAGATGTTAAAGTCTATTTTAAAATGAAACTGGAAAGCCAGGTGCTGTACATGCTTATAATGCTAGAACTTGGGAGATAGAGACAGGAGAATCAAGAGTCCAGGACAAGCTTCAAGGAGGCAGTGTTGGCTAAAGCCTTTAATTGTTTAATCCCAGGACTCAAGAGCCAGGCAGGCAGAACTGAGTTGGAAACTAGCCTGGTCTACAAAGAGAAACCCTGTCTCAAAAAACAAAAAACAGAATAGAACAAACAAAAATTTCAGCTTCAATTACCTGAGACTCTGTC
>NW_022196905.1:211259530-211305482 GCF_008632895.1 Mastomys coucha
GGTTGGGCAGTGGTGGTATAGGCATTTAATTCCAGCACTTGGGAGGCAGAGGCAAGCGTATATCTGAATTCGAGGCCAGCCTGGTCTATAGAGCAAGTTCCAGGTCAGCCCACAAAGACAGAGAGAAAGAAGGGTGAAGCAGGCATTGTCAGGTAATCATATGGATAAAAGAATCTGGACTCTCCTGTACTCCTGAACCTTTTCTAAGTACTGGGATGATGTAAAAATAAACACTTTAAAACACAAAACACAAGCGCCCACCAATGTGAGCACTTCCTTAGGTCTCAGCAAGGTGGGAACAGTACACAGAGGACTTACCACAGCAAACTCATCTCGGTCCAAATGTCCATCCTTGTCAATGTCACTAAGGTCCCAGACCTAAGGGGACAGACAGATCCAGGAGAGTGAAGTGAGAAGGAAGGGCCTGTAAGGCTCACCCAGCACAAGCATGAGACCAAGACAATCACTGGCCCTTAGGGAGCTGTATACCTGCTTTCTAACATACCCACACACATGAACACACACATAACACACACTTAACACACACACACACACACACACACACACACACTCTGCACACAAAGAAAAGAAAAGGAAAGAGAAAGGAGAAGGATTTAAGAAATAGTCTGTGACAAGAGGCTGAGGCAAGATTAGAAGCTTAAGGCCGGCCTGGGCTACAGAGTTCCAGGCCTGTCTTGGCTATATAGCAAGATCCTCTCTGTGGTGGGCTAAGTGGGATGCCCCCTGGCTCACACATTTGCAAACTTAGTCCTCAGCTGGTGAACTGCTAAGGAAGGATGAGGAGATATGGCCTTGCTGGAAGAGTTGTGCACTGTGGGGTTAGGCTCTGAGGTTTCAAAAGCTCATGCCAGGTCTCTCCCTGCCTCTCTGCCTATGGATCAGGTGTAGCTCTGAGCTACTGCCTGCTGCCATGCTTTCTACCATGATGATAATGGACTAAACCTCTGAAACTGTACACAAGCCCCCAATTAAATGCTTTATAAGAGCTGCCTTGTTCATAGAGTCTCTTCGTAGCAACAGAAACAGTAACTAAGGCCATACCTAAAACTGTCAAAACAAGCAAGCAAAACAGCCGCCTGGAACCTACAGCTCTTGAAAACCATCCTTTGATGGAGGGCTGAAGACTGAGGTCGAGACCTGCACCCTTCCTACAGCATGCTCTCTTCCCCAGGCAGCCCTCTCAACTGAAATTTGAATCAAACCTGGGTCCTCTGCAGTGCTCGGAAGCCCTAAGACCCAGCCCCAACATCACAGACTTTAAAGTCTATTTTGAAATGTAACTGGACAGGTGCTGCCCACAGTTGTAGAACTTGGGAGGCAGAGGCACATCTAATGGGCATCAAGAGACAGTCTCAGAGCCACTGAGACTACAGTGCTGCTTTAGGCTCTACCAGAGGTTAGGGCCTCTGTAGCAACACCCCACAGATGACAAGCTTGCCTGATCCACATATGCCATGAGGCAAGCTGCCGGGATGATGCCTTGGGTGCAGCCAAGCTCCTCTAGAGGAACAGAGCCCGTAGTAGGGGACCTGAAGCCAAACACTTTACATTCATAAGAACAAATATGAAGTTCATTTTTAATGTGAAGGACTCCCGATGTAGGATCCTGCTACACAAACTGGGCTGGCCTCAAATTTATGCTCCTCCTGCCTCAGCCTTTTGGGATTATAGGTGTGCATTGCCACATCCACTAAAACTGAGGCTTTAACATAAGTGAATCAAAGAAATGCACTATGGAGGTGGATCAGTAGTTTAAGGTTACACCCAGCCAATATGGGAGACAAGAGACCCCATCTCAAAATAATAAAACCAAAAATGAAATATCTAAGACTATTTCTAAACCTGTAAGTTGAAAGTGCCTTAACTTTCCAGACTGACAGGCAGGAAAAAGTGTTTCCTTAAAAACAGAAAGCAAGGGCCAATGAAATGGCTCAGCAGGTTAAGTGCCTGCTGGAAAGTCTGAAAAGGTGAGTTTGTCCTCACATAGGAGAGAACCAGATCCTGCAAGCTTTCCTCTAACCTTCACAGATACACAGTGCTATACACACATACTATGCACATGCACACACTAAGTTTTTAAATGTAGGCAGCATGGTGGCACATGCCTTTAATCCCAGCACTGGGGAAGTATAGTTTAGTAGATTTTATGAACTCAAGACCAGTACTATCTACACAAAGAGTTCCAAGCCAACCAGGGCTGCATTGCAAAACCCAAGAAAGAAAAAAAGAAATTTCAATGTAATTGTTGTTTAAAGGTGGACGTGGTGGCATGCACTTATAAACCCAGTACTGGGAAGGCTGAGACAGGATGATTGATGCCTGGACTCTCTAGTCAGTCAGCCCAGCTCAGCAACTTAGTAAATTCTAGGCCCACTGAAAGACCCAATCTAAAAAAAAGGAGATAGCAGTTTAGGGATGCATCTAAGGTGGTCCTCTGAACCTCACATATATATGTATTCCTGGGAAGACTTTTTTTTTTAAACAAGTGGAAAGAAACACACACACAAAAGAAAAAAAGGACTCGTGCTGGGCTCAGCGTAGGCTCTCTGGTTACAGGTACATGTAGCCTTCTCCGTCTGCCTATGCCTCCCATCATAAAATGGAAGGATGCCAGCGTCTTCCCAGGGCAAAAGAGCAGTCCTGACATACAGGGAGCACCTGGTGGTATAGTGCATGATGGTGGGAGAAAGGTGACTGCTAACAGCCAAACATACTGCAGTGCAGGATGGGAAAGCACCCAGCCCAGCCCCTTACCCTTCCCAGCACATCCAGAGGTAGTTTCGAGTTCATGAGGACTGGCTTGACCTTGTCTCCAGAGAGTAGCCCATTGACTGGTAGAAGGCTTTCAAAGATGCCGTCAAACTTTGCCTTCTCTTCCACCTACCAGGAAAGAAGCCAGACTGAGTAAGAGCAAGCAGCATGGATCCATACCCAGGTCTGCCTACTCAGTAAAAACAAGATGTCTGGGTTTCCAGGGAGAATTTATGGCCTGGGAGGAACAGCTCCCTGGCATCTGTGAGCCTGGGGACCATGGGGAGCAGAGGCCAGCAGGGTGATGTTTCCCTCTGGAGTGAACATGACCAAAGTCAACCTCTAGTAGAACCAATGGCACAGCCTCTCATTCCAGCACTCAAGACAGAGCTAGAAAGATGGAGGGCTTGAAGCCAGCCTGTGCTATATGGGGAGATCCTGTCTCAAATGTCAACCTACGTGCCAACGTTTTGCTTCTCATATTTCAAACACAAGCTGCGATGGGGCTCAATGCAGTAAAGGCTTGAGTGCCAATTTCATCACCCAGAAAAAAGGTTTGGAAAAGAGAACTAGTGCTATGGCTTGGTAGGTAGAGTGCCCAAGAAGCATGCACAAAAGGCCCTGGACTCCATCCAGCATGTATATTCCACCTGCATTTCCAGCACTCAATTCAAGGTGGAGGCAGGAGGAGTTCAAGATCATTCTTGGCTGCACAGCAAATTTGAATACATGAGACCCTGTCTCAGAGAAACAAACTAATGGGGCTAAGGATGTAGCTTGGTGATGAAGCCCTTGTCTGAGAAGCTCAAATCTGTCCAAGAGATGGCTAACAGGATCAAGAAGGAAGGGAGAAGAACATGAACCATAGGGGTAGGGCTGCCGCCATTCTGAGAGCATTCACAGCTCACACTTGTAGGTCCAACTCTGGCTCAGGAGTCACCAGTTTTATAAACATGTATCTCAAGTTTTAACTTACTTATTGTGTGTGTATACACTTGAGTGGGAGCACACACACCATGGTACTTGTGTGGCAACCAGAGGATAGTTCTCTCCTTCCATCACATGGATTCCAGGATCACCACACTTGGCAGCCAGCACTTCTGCTCACTGAGCCATCTCGCCAGCCCATCTTTCTTGTTTTTGAGACAGGTTCTTCCCTACATGACCCATGCTGGCCTTGAACATGTGATCTGTCCTCCAGCCTCAAGTTCCCAAGTGTTGGGATGACAAGCTTGTGCCACTATGATAAAACAGTGACTGAGACAGGAGTTGGGGGGACTGGGGTATTGCTGTGAAGTTCTCACCATGCTGCTTGTTGTGCACATGAACTTTGGGACTTCGGATTAGGAAAGTAGTAGAATAATTTAAATAGGGGTTTAATGGACCATCTTAGTAGGAGCATAGAAGACAGTGCTGAGGGTGATTTGAACTGCGGAAAAAGAATAATTAGTATGTGGCCTAGAAATTGTTCTGTAATAATGTGACCAAAAAAAAAAAAAGTGTCACTGGGCGGTGGTGGCACACGCCTTTAATCCTAGCACTTGGGAGGCAGAGGCAGGGGGATTTGTGAGTTTGAGGCCAGCCTGGTCTACAGAGTGAGTTCCAGGAGAGCCAGAGCTACACAGAGAAACCCTGTCTCGAAAAACCAAAAAAAAAAAAAGTGGCCATTCTCTGAAAAATCTGCCTGAAGCTAAATCAAAGAGTTTGGGATTAACAGGGCTGGCTGAGGAGATGTCAGAGCAGCCTAGTATTATTGACTCTGTCCTATGGTTAGTGATGGTGGTTCTTTTTTTTTTTTTTTTTTTTTTTAAACTCTTATGTATTGCATCTCCATGCAGTTTTCCCTCCCCCTTCTTATCCCCATCCACTCCTCCTCCACTTCCCTTCAGAAAGAGCAGGCCTCCAAGAGATATCATCTATAGTAAAAGGAACAAGCTGAGCAAGGAAAAACACAAAAGGTAGAGCTTAAGGAGAAAAGTCCCGGGGGTGTGATGGAGCTGTGTCTAGTGCTTACCAAGACCTAAGGGCAAGACCCCACCCAGGCAAGCTTTGAACTTCTGAAAAGAAATTGCAAAAACTTTAGGGTTAGGCATGGTAGTGCTGCCCATAATCCCAGCACTCAGAGGCCAGGGCAGGGAGATCTCTTGAGTTCAAGACCGGCCCGGACTACAGAGCAAATTCCAGGACAACCAAGCTTAGGTAGTGAAGGAGACCATCGAAAACAGAAAGCTGGTAAAGATATAACTGAATGAGGAGGCCATGTTCCTGCCAAGGTTAAGAAGCAGAACTTGACAGCTTTGGCTATGTGGTTCTGGTTTGGAGGAAAAGATACAAGAAAGGGTTACAGAATCTCCCTCCATGACTAAAGAAAGCCACTGAGGCCCGGCAGGTAGTAGGGAGTGTCCCTGCATGAAGCCTACAGAGGCCATTGTGTGAAGCTGAAGCTTGGATTGCCTTAGGGACCTCAAAATGTTGCAGATGCCAGAGCCATGGGATAGCTTCAACAGAAAGTAGAACTAGCTCATGAGAAAGAAGCGTGCTGCAGCCAGCAGAGCAGGATGGATTAGAGCACTGAAAAGTGCTTTGATAGCAGACGTGGATACAGGGTTTGCAGTTTGCCCTCATGTTTTCACTCTTACTTTTGTTCAGTATTTCCTCACTATGTTCCTTTTCTTTCCTTTTGGAAAGGTAATGTACATCCTGTGCCATTGTATGCTGGTAAAATGATATCTATTTTTTCATTTTGGTTTTATAGGGAACTACAGTAAAAGAGACTGTATGAATCTCAGAAGAGACTCTGGATTTTTTTTGTTTTGTTTTGTTTTTTTTCGTTTTGTTTTGTTTTTCTTCGAGACAGGGTTTCTTTGTGTAGCCCTGGCTGTCCTGGAACTCACTCTGTAGACCAGGCTGGCCTTGAACTCAGAAATCCGCCTGTCTCTGCCCCCAAAGTGCTGGGATTAAAGGTGTGCACCACCACTGCCCGGTGAGACTTTGGACTTTTAAACAGGGATAAGACTGTGATAGACTATGAAGATTTTTGAAGGTAGACTGTGTGAATTTTGCATTATGATATGGCTTTGCCTATGGGGGCCAGAGAATGGAATGTGGTGGTTTGAATGAAAATGGCCCCAGAGGTTCATAGGAAGTGACTATTAGGAGATAAGGCCTTGCTGGGATAGGGGCCTTGTTGGAGGAAGTGTCATTATGGGTGGACTACGTAGTTTCAAAACTCCAAGCCAGGTCTAGTGGCTTTCTCTTTAGCTCTCCAGCACCATGTCTGCCTGCATACCACCATGCTTCCCACCATGATGATAATGGGCTAAATCTCTGAAACTATAGGCCAGCCCAATTACATGTTTTCATTTATAAGAATTGTTGAGGTCAGGCTGGAGAGATAGCTCAGTGGTTAAGAGCACTGATTGCTCTTCCAGAGGTCCTGAGTTCAGTTTCCAGCAACTACATGGTAGCTCACAACTATCTGTAATGGGCATCCGATGCCACCCTCTAGTGTGTCTGAAGACAGAGACAGTATACCCACATACATGAAATAAATAAATAAATCTTTAAAAAAAAAAAAAAAGAATTGCTAGGGGCTGGCGAGATAGCTCAGCGGGTAAGAGCACTGACTGCTCTTCTGAAGTTCCTGAGTTCAAATCCCAGCAACCACATGGTGGCTCACAACCACCTGTAATGAGATCTGATGCCCTCTTCTGGTGCATCTGAAAACAGCTACAGTGTATTAAGCCGAAGCCAGTGGGACCCGTCCTGAGTTCAATTCCTAGTCACATGATGGCTCATGGCCATCTGTACAGCTACAGTGTACTCATACACATAAAATAAATAAATAAATCATAAAAAAGAGTTGCTGAAGTCATCGTGTCTCCTTATACCAATTAGACAGTGACTAAGACAGCCACTATGCTTGTTTGCTAATTTTTCTTTCCTAGAGGCAAGACCACATCACCTTATGCATGGAAAAGAATACCTTAGGTGCTGAGAACGGGTTTTTGAAGATCAGTGGACACCTCAGAGAGGGGAGAGTGGCTAGAAGACTGCCTGAGCAGGGTGTCTCCTGTGAATTCTGAAGAGGCAATACAAGCAACACAGCCTCAAATGTGTGCTGAGAGCTCAGGAATTTAACTGCAACCTCAAATCCTTAGCTCCCTTGCTTCAAGACTCAGCTGCTGGCTATAGTAAAGAGCTCTGAGAAGCAATTTTCCAAGCCAAGCTTAAGCATAGCTATTTTCTCTGTGCTGGAGAGGTAGAAGCAGAGGGTCAGGAATCAAGAACTGCTTCTGCTATAGCTTGAGTTTGATATCAGTCTGGGTGACGTGAGACCCTTTCTCAATAAGCAAAAAACAAAAATTAAAGAGATAGAGAGATGGCTTAGAGGTTAAGATCACCGAAGTGCAGTTCCCAACCCTAGCTGCAGGGAATTCCACCCCCACTTTTGGTCTCCAAGAGCACAAAGACCCACCATAGATATACAAATAATTTAAATAAAATAAATTCTTAAAAACTAATAAAATCAAAACACAGATGACCCTGCAATACTATGGAGACATAAAAAGGCAAACGTGTTCCAGAATATTCTGAATAGTATGAATGGTTTGTCCCTGTTCACTTACCCGCACAGCCCAATGGGTCTCTGCAGATGACTGTGTGGCCATCAGTGGGCTGCTGGTATCATGCTGAGGAAGAAAGGCACATGTGAGCCAAAGGATCTTATTCCAAAATGGGAAGACCACCAAATGGGGATGACCTATGACCTCACAGCTCCCCTCCCAGGTGTGAGCCACAGGTATGCACACAGATCAATGACCATTTATAGCTACGTGAGGCTCCAAACAGCCAAAGGTGGACAAATGAGCTGTACCCCAGGTCATGACAGTAACAATATCCTGATCCAGGCTATGATGTGGGCAGGCTGAGGGAAAAATGTCACATGGAAGGCCATCATATCCTATATGACTCCATTAAGAGAAATGTCCCAAAAAGACAAATCTACACAGAAAGATGCCAAGGACTGGGTGATGGAGAAACGAAGATTAAGGGATGGCACTGGGCCTTCCTTTTGGGAGGTAAGAACTGGGATTCAGGATGATGGCTTCTCAACACTGTCATGTGTCACTTATATGTGCTTTAGTTAGTTAGTTAGTTAGTTAGTTAGTTATTGTTCTTGAGATAGGATATCACTGCGTCCTGGAACTCACTCTGTAGACCAGGCTGGCCTCCAACTCAAAGAGATGTGTCTGCCTCTCAAGTACTGGTATTAAGGGTGTGAGTCGAGAAGCCTAGCTGTACTGTGCATTTAAAAATGGAGACTTATATGTGCATTCCACCTTGACTAAAACATAGGAAAGACAAGGGAAAACATGGAGCCACACACACACAGTACCAGGAGGGTATGAGTACTCACAAATTTTGGTGGTGGCATAGTGAGGCTCAGATTGTTCAAGGTGACTTCGTGGCCACTCTGTGCACAGGCCACCAGTCGCAGCGCAACATAGAAACCCTGTAAACCCAAAAAAGAGGCTTCAACACCATAAGGCAGGCAGGCAGGCCGTAAGGTTTTCAGTTCCACTGTGCTGACTGCAGCACCACAGCCGGTGGCCATTAGTAAGTCCTGAGCACTTACTAATGCTAAAAGGTCCAAGCCAAAGGATTTTCCCTGAGATAATGAGCTTCTAGATTAGGAGAGGCTAGAGCAGTCATACACTCATAATGACTGATGGATCAAACACACCTATCCTACTTTGTTTTCTGTTTCTGTGGGGCCAGGAGTAGGAAGTAAAGCCTTAGGAATTCCAGGCAAGAACTTTCCTCCAAAGCAGTACTGCAGCCCAGGTACTGGATTTTTTAAAAAAAGGATTTTTGAGAAGAAACTGTATGTATTTATTAGGAAGGCAAGAGTCATGTGCATCCAGAGTACATGTAAAAATTGGAGACCTTGGGGAATTCATCTCTCTCCTTCCACTGTATGGGTCTAGGGACTGAATTCAGGTTGTTGTTGTTGTTGTTGGGCATGGCAGCAAACACCTTCATCAGAGGAACTGTCTTGCTGACCTACTTTTTCTTTTTAGTTAGTTTTGCTGTGTTTTTTAATCTATTTTCTTAATGAGTGTCTGTCTGTACGCACACCTACACATCAGAAGAAGGCATCAGATTCCAACATAGATGGTTGTGAGCCACCATTTGGTTGCTAGGAATTTAACACAGGAACTCTTGAGTTATGAATTAAGTCTCAAGGGGCTGGTGAGATGGCTCAGCAGGTAAGAGCACTGACTGCTCTTCCAAAGGTCCTGAGTTCAAGTCCCAACAACCACATGGTGGCTCACAACCACCTGCAATGAGATCTGTTGCCCTCTTCCGGTGCGTCTAAAGACAGCTACAGTGTACTTATTTATAATAATAAATAAATCTTTGGGCCGGAGCAAGTGTGGCTGACCTGAACGAGTGGGACCAACCGGAGCAAGCAGAGGTCCTAAATTCAATACCTAACACCTAAATTCAATACCCAAAAACCACATGAAGGCTCACAACCATTTGTATAGCTACAGTGTACTCATATACATAAAATAAATAAATAAATCTTTTTTTTGTTTTGTTTTGTTTTGTTTTCCAAAACAGGGTTTCTCTGTGCAGCCCTGGCTGTCCTGGAACTCACTCTGTAGATCAGGCTGGCCTTGAACTCAGAAATCCGCCTACCTCTGCCTCCCAAGTGATGGGATTAAAGGCATGTGCTGCCACCACCTAACAAGTTCTGCTACTTTTAATGAGTGTGTGCACACCAATGTAAGTACCCTTAAAAGTGCCAGATTTCCTGGAGCTGGAGTGGGAACTGAATTCTGTTCTCTGCCAGAGCAGCAAGCACTCTTAACCCTGCGCCATCTCTCTAGCCTTTTTTTTTTTTTTTTGG
Source organism: Mastomys coucha (assembly GCF_008632895.1). NCBI lineage: Eukaryota > Metazoa > Chordata > Mammalia > Rodentia > Muridae > Mastomys > Mastomys coucha. The sequence continues at coordinate 211,269,222 of NW_022196905.1, forward strand.
AGACAGGCTCTTACTATGCAGTCTGAAGGGGAACTCTCAACCCTCCCATCTTAGCCTCTTTAGTACCTGCATGACCTATGTTCTGTGGTAAGCTGTCAATTTTGACACAAACTAGAGTGAGCTAATAAAGAACCATGATCAACGAACTGCCTCCATTAAAGTGGCCTGTGGAATATCTATGGAACATTTACCTAATTAATGATTCATAGCACCACCCCAGGGCTGGTGGTCCTGAGTTCTATAAGAAAGCAGGCTGAGCAAGCCATAGGGAGTAAGCCAGTGGGCAATGATCCTGCATGGCCTCTGCTTCAGCTCCTACCTCTAGGTTCCTGCCTCTAGTTCCTCCCCTGGTTTCCCCAATAATGAACTATAACCTGTAAGTCAAATAAACTCCTCCTCTCCAGCTACTTTTGGTCATCTTTATTAGTGACAGAGGCTGAGACGGGCTGAGACCCTACAGCAGCAGCTTCTCTCCTGGCCTGAAAAGTACAAACACTGTGAGTATTCTGTGGATGGCTTTAGAATTATGCCTTCCATGGGCCTATCCATGTCCACAGATGCCGTGGAGGAACACATGGTGTCAGAGGAAAGGTGGAAACGACAGTGTGATGGTCTGAGGAGCCGCCAACGGTTCTCAGTACCTTCACTAAGCAGCTGCACACCCCAATCTCAAGGAAGGGAGGTACTGGTGGCTAGCAGATAGCCAGACTCAAGGACTTGGGATACAAGAACAGCCTCAGACAGCAGTTGAGAGAAGGGCTGGGGAATCCACTGGCACCCAGGGCCAGGCCACTTTCACAACTTTGTCAGCACAGCACTGCAAAGCCTGTTGCCAGCCAGCACTTTGAGGACAGACACAAGTCCACTCAGAATGCTCCTCAAGAGCAGAGCCTGGGGCTCCAGGGGAACCTGAGAGTCAGGGTATCCTGCATACACCTCCACAGTACACTGCACTGGACCATGACCACTTTGGCTGCAGGCCCTGGTTTAGTGCTGTGACAACAGCAGTCTGACATGGTGTTAGAATTGTGTGAACAAGCATCCCTGGGGAGAGCTGCTCATAGACAAGGGGCTAGAAGGGGGCATAGGAACCCACCAAACCACTTTTGGCATCTTTACATAAGTATACAATTACTTTGCTATAGAGCAGTCTTTAGGCTGAAAACATGGCTCCATGATTAAGAGCATGTGTGGATCATGAAGAGAACCAGAGTTCATTTCCCAGCACCCCCATTAAGCAGCTTCCAACTGCCTGTCACCTCACCTCCAGGGGAATCTGACATCTTCTGACCTCCATGGGACACATGCATGCACACACACATTTCTGTGTTGTTGTGTCATCATCCTGTGTTGTGTGTTTGTGTGTGTGTGTGTGTGTGTGTGTGTTTCAAAACAGTCTCAGTGTGTAGCCCTGGCTGGCCTGGTGCTCACAGAGATCCATCTACCTGCCTCTGATGACTGTTGGGACTTAAGGTGTGTACCACCATATCAGGTACAATTCATTTTAATTATCTTAATTCTTTAAAATGTTTTAATCATTTACAGTTTTTGTTTTGTTTAAAGGTGTGTGTGTGTGTTCTGAGTGGTCAGAAGATGGCACTGATCCTTTGAGACTGGAATTGCAGATGGCTAAGCTGCCAAATATGGGTGCTGGGACCTGAACTCTGTAACAGCTGAACCCGCTCTCTAGCCTGATGTGTTTAGTTCAGTCTGGCACAATGGGAACTACGTAGGAAGAAAGTCTCAATGAGGGGCTGCTTCAAACAGGCTGGCTTATGGGGAGTCTTCCTGGGTGACCTGAGATGGGGAGGCCTACCTGCATACGGCCACACCACCCCTGGGCTAGGCCTGGACTGAGGGAACAGGAACCACAGCAACAGGTAAAGAGACTGAGACAGGCACAAGACAGTCAAAGGCATGTCACTAAGTCAGGGGCCTAGACATTCCACAGTGACAACTCCTCACTTGAGCCTGGCAGCTATGTGTGAATGACAGCAGTCAGTGGAAGATGTGTACAAGTAATCCAGCCTCAGGGGTGCCCAGCCCCTCCCCTGCTCCATGTGTGCATATATACCTGTTTGTCCAAGAACCCTTTACCTTCGGGGTCTGCCAAGTCCCATATCTGTGGAGACACAAAAGGGTGAAGGTGCCTATTTAGAGCACTACACGGCAACATGATGAACCTATAGCTATCAAGACACCAAAAGCTCTCTGCTCTGGTCTGCTGTCTATGCCTTGAAGGTGACTACCACCTGAGACTGACTAGGCTAGCCTCAAACTCAAGAAATCTATTACCCTCTGCCTCCAGAGTGCTGGGATTAAAGGAGCGCTCCCCATACCTGGCATTGTGGCTTTGGTTTATCTTTGCAAAGACAGATCATACTATGCAGCCCAGGCTGATCCTTCTGCCTTAGCCTCCCAAGTGTGAGAACAGGCAAGGAAGGTCATATCTAACAGCTTCATCCAGGCCTGTCTTCACACCCACCAGTTACAGCTAAGAGGCTCGGGTGTCCTGGCCCTACCCCTGCCCCGTGGAAGATCTGCATAGCTGCTTTCATTCCAAGGACACAGGAAGCCATGCTTCATCTTCCCTACCTTCCCCAGGATGATGTCTGAGAGCCCCGATTTCTTCAGAAACAGCGCAGCCTCGCTTGCCCCAATTCTCCCTGTGTAGGCAGGGTCCACCTGCAAAGGGACAGCAAGAGTCGACATACCCACTTAGAGATACTATCTCCATGTGTACTCACAGAAAGCTGCTTTAACTGCACGCCCAACGTCAACAAAGATAATGTGTGGCTAGGTGCAACTCAGTGGCTGAGCTGCTGTGCATGTAAGAGGCTCTAGGTTTTGCCTACAGCAGCAACACATACATGCACACAGGAGTACATACATATACAACATATATAAAGGCAATAATGGGCTGGAGAAATGGTTGGTTGGCAAAGGTGCCTGCCACCAAGCCTGACAGCCTGAGTTTGATCCCTGGAACCCACATGGTTAAAGGAGAAAGCTGACCCTTACAAGTTGTCCCTTGACCTCCACAGGCATGCTATGGTACAGGTGAACACACATACCTACACAGAAAAGAAAAAGAAGATAACACTTAGACATACCTGTTTGTAATAAGACTCGTATAATGGATTTCCACTGGGAATCTAAACAAAACAAAAGAGTCACAAAGTGCTCACAAGCAAGTGTGGCCTGGCAACAAAGAAACACCCTCCCATCCTGGCCCTTTTCTCTTCAGGTACTATTGTTGTTTTGTTTCATTTTTGTCGGGACAAGGCACTGCTAGATAGTCCTGGCTGGCCTTAAAGTCCTAGTGATCCTCTAGTTTCAGACTCTTGAGTGTAGGAACTGCCACACCCAGCCTCAAGCCAAATGATCTCTTGCCTTAGCCTTAAGTGGAGGTGACAATACACAATGTTTTGCCATCACCAAAATATGCACCCGTTCTAGTAAGGATGTGTGCATCCCGCATCCCCAGCACAGAGAGCTCACATAGGATAGGCAGTGGCAGAAGCAAGGCCCCTTTCTTTGCCTCCTTCCAAGCCCCATGTGTTGGGCAAGTGTCAGTATGTGATCGTGGGTCATCAGCATGCATTTGGCTGTTTTCAGGCCCCCTTCCAGCTACCTAACAGCTGACAGTGCACAGATTTATGCTGCAGGGGTCTTCCAGGACACACGACCTTGTGCTGAAAGCATCCATTCCCACTGTGCAGGAAGCCCAAGGACACCCCACAATCAGCCAGAACGTGTCTGGCTCAGTCCAAGCTTCAGTCCACAGGTTCCCACTGAGGCCAATGAGGGAGGTAATGGGATAATGGGTGCCATCCATACAGCTGTGAGGAGATGGAGAAGGGTGCCATCCACACAGCTGTGGGGAGATGGAAGGAACTTCTGAGTCATTATGAGAGGTTTATCAACACTTCCTTAAGGTCTGTGGAGCATGTCTTCAAGTCCCTGCACTCAGGAGGCAGAGGCAGGAGGATCTCTTTGAGTCTGAGGCCAGGCTGGTCTACATAGTGATTTCAAGGTTACCTAGGGCTAAACATAACGTGACTGTCTTTAAAAACAAATAAGCACTCCTTAGCCTGGCCTGCCTATGATACTGATGGGTCCTGTCTAAAGACAAAACCCAAACCGAGTAGAACTGCCAGATCCACAATTAAGAGAAACAAGCCCCAACATTCAGAGAGGCTGCCATAGCCGGGCCCAATCAAGCCTGTTCCAACCCTGGGACTGACTGCATCCTAAGGAGGGGCCTAGGGGCAGGGCAGCAGAGTGCTGTGGACACAGATGAGGAAACAGTAAACAACACACATGAATCACACTTCCTTTTGTGCCATTGCTTCCTGGGGACAGTGAAGCCACAGCTGCAGGTTGCCTAAGTATTCACTGTGACACCATCCAAGCCTCAGTCCACAGCTTTGGCCAATCTGTGAAACAGGTATGAACAGAAACTGCAGTCACAGCTAGCTCATGATATAGGCAGTGGTCCTCAAGGCGAGCTCCCAGAAAAGGATAGAGCCTTCTGTTTGCCCACATTTGCCACATAAACTACCCACACAAGTCTAGGGACCAGAGAACAAGGCTTTGAGGGCAAGAGGCTGCAGGGCATGAAGATGGCCATAGCCCACTACACAGCCAGGACACCACTTTCCTCAAATCATAGCATGCAGGTCCCTGAGTTCCCTTCACTTTTCCTTCAGCTGGGCGAGATGGCAGGAAGAGGACATGGAACAGTTCTGTACACTGCTGCTGAAGCAGCTTCAAAATACCACAGCTCTGGAGAAAACAGGAACGTGGCAATACCCCTGTGGAGGGGATGGTCCAGGGATCACATCCCAGAAGCTCCAACCCTGGCAGGGCCTGGCCAAGAGCAGGCTCCTCACAAGCCTCAGCATCCAGCTGGCTCCTGCCACATCTACTTCCTATGTGCTCAGCCAAAACTGAGCTTCAGCTACAGGTAGATTTTGGACCTCTGGGGCTGAGGAAACGCTCAGGAGGCAAGCAAGAGGGCCTGAATTAGGATCTCCAAAGCATGTGTAATGGCAGCTGTAATCCCAGCACCCCTTCTGTTAGAGAAGAGGCAGCTCTTGAACCAGCCAGAGCAGTGTACACAGTGGAAGGAAGGAGATACCCAATACCATCTGTCCTGACAGCGCCTGCTGCACTGTCCGCACCACACCCATGCACAGTGGCTTTGTTGTTTCGTTTTGTTTATATTTTTGAATCTTTGAGGAGGGCTTATTTTGTGCTCAGGATTGATCCTAGGGCCTCATACATGCTAGGCCATCTCTACCTGAGCCATGCCCCCAGCCCCTCACTGGGGGATTCTAGGAGCTCTATAGCGCCCAACAGGTGGCAGGGGTGAAAAGACACAAAAGAAAGAATGTAAATGACGAAAGTATGTAAAATCCATTCTCCTAAAAAATGATCACAGTGAAACACAGTAGCACATGCCTGTTATCCCAATGATTTCCTCAAGGGAGGAGGATCTAGACAAGGGCAGTCTCAGGCACCCTGGAATACCTGAGACCATCTCACCCTCCTTTGAAAGGCTACACTCCTCACTCAATGTTTCACATCCAGCACTTTCATCTGAAGACTGTGTTTTCAGACAAGGACTTCTTAGTGTATATCCCTAAACAATGTAGCACTAGAAACCTAGCTTGGGCTGATCTCAAACTCTCAGCAAGCTCTGCCTCTGCTCCCTAAGGCTGGGATTACTGGTAGTGTACATATGCCACCATGCCTGGTCTTGAGCTCCTCATTCAGTCATCCTATAGTGCAACACTACAGGGCAGACAATATGCTACCTCCTGTTTATTGGTGGGACAATGGACCTTCTCTCATGCAGGTAGGCACTGAGTGCTGGGGCTTACAGGACGCCCCAGGCTGGGAGGTCTTCACTCCATCCTAACTTGCTGCAAAGACAGTCCAGGTGTGGCAGAGCTGGGCAGTTACATGGGCTTGTGACCTGAGAAAATGCATTCTTGGGGTTCCACAATAGTGTACTTTATAAAACCAAAGCAGCCAGTGGCCAGAGACTGAGCATATAAAGCCACTTGAAAACAAACAGGTGCAGCCTGCTGTTTCCCCAAGGAGCACATATTGCCCTTGGTACAGGAGGAAGGCACAGTCTGAAGTCCTGCACGGAAGCCCAGACATGACATAGAACATGGCCTGCAGAGGTGTGAGTGCCAGTCCTGTCATCCCAGCTCTTTGCCGTAGGAACAAGCAGAAAGTAACAAGAGAAGCTGGTCATGGAAATATGACCTGTAGCTGTGGTGGGCTCTTTCAACCCTGGGCTATACGGTAAGACCCTGCCTCCGAACACACAAAAACATTAACAGGGTCAAGGATGTAGCTCAGGTGGCAGAGTGCTTGCCTGGCATGCACAAAGCCTGGCTCCATCTCTACAACCACATAAATAATCCCAGCATTCAGGAGAGGTAGGCAGGACAGTGAGGTGAAGGTCATCGCTGAGGCCAACCTCAGCTACATAAGAACCCGTTTCAAAAAAAGTTTTTTGTTTTTTTAGAAACTGGGGGCAGTGGTGGTGCACACCTTTAATCCAAGCACTAGGGAGGCAGAGGCAGGTGGATCTCTGTGAGTTTGAGGACAGCCTGGGGCTACATAGTGACACCCTATCTTGAAAAAATAAAAACAAAACAAAACAAAACAAAACAAAAAAAAAAAAAAAAAAACTGGGCTGGCAAGATGGCCCAGTGACTAAGACATCTTGCAAGTTTGGTGTCTTAAGTCACTGTTCTATTGTGGTAATAAAACACCAGGACCATAAGCAAAAGGGTTTTCAGTTTCAGAGACTTAGTCCATTATCATCATAGCAGGAGCACGGCAGCACACATGCAGGGGCTTGTGTGCTGTATCTGATCTGTAGGCAGAGAGAGAGAGACACTCTGGGCTTGGCTTGGACTTTTGAAACCTCAAAACTCACCCCCAGTGACACACCTCCTCTAACAAGGCCACACCTCTTTTTTATTACATTTTTAATTACTTTATTTATTTATATCCCAAATGTTGCCTCCTCCCAGTCCTCCCTCCCAGAGTTGAGTTCTTCACCCCATCTCCCCTCCCCTTCACCTCTAAAAGGGAGCTCCCCCTCCTCCCTACTCCCCCAGGCAATCAAATCTCTACAGGATTAGGCGCATCTTCTCCCACTGAGGCCAGACAAGGCAGTTCTCTGCTACACACGTGCCAGGGGCCTCGGACCACCCCATGTATGCTATTTGTTTGAGAGCCACACCTCTTAATCTTTACCATTCTTTCAAATAGCGCCACTCCCTCAAATATATGGTCTACGAGGGTCATTTGCATTCAAAGCACAACCACACCTGGTGACCTAGCTTCAATACACACCGTGTCCTCTAAGAAAAGGGATGGCTTCATATACACACCATGTCCTCTAAGAAAAGGGATGGCTTCATATACATACCGTGTCCTCTAAGAAAAGGGATGGCTTCATATACACACCGTGTCCTCTGACTGCCCACTCCGACCTCCATACACAATGTGGCATATGCTCTACCTTTCCATAATAATAAAATTATTTTAAAATTAACAAAGAAACAGAGCTGTGGCTCAGCAGAGCATTAATTTGCACAGACAAGATCCTAGGTTTTATTCTCAGCACTTCAACAAATAAATAAATAAATAAATAAATAAATAAATAAATAAATAAATAAAGGTAAAAATAAGGAACGAGATAGACCATAAAGAAGGGTAGGCCATGCTAGGTTAGGAGGACAATGTTCCTCACTCACAGCTGTGCTGGGAGAACATCTGGCTGCAAAGTGTCCAGTCAACAGAGCTTCCTAACTGGGGCCCTTTCAGGTTATGGGCACTTTTCATATCACACAGCACCATCTTCTGCATAGGACTCAAATCTAAATACAGAACTCAGCTGTTCCCAGGAGCTTTGCACACACAGCCTAGCAAGCGAGGTACTCTCTACACAGCGTATGTCATGCATGCCAGTCCCAGATGGTCAGGTGTGCAACTTACTGCCTGTAGAGCCATGCCTATAAAGAACTATTGTATTGTGGAGCACTCCCGCTTGGGGTTTTGAGCAAAGCAATGTGTAGCCTGCATTACAGAACAGAATGAAGTGCCAGCCTTGCTGTCTACTCAGCAAAGTCAAGGCCAGTTATGGAACAGAGCTAGCAGAGGCCACGAACAAATTCTGGGTCCTGCTCTGGAGGTGAAACAACGCAACTGCAGACACTAACCTGTGTGTCCCAGATGTGCAGGCTTAAGCCACTTACCTGAACTACAGCCAGACTTCGGCTGATACAGAAAGGCAGAACTAAACAATGTGCCTGTGCATGGCATGTGTGTGCCACAGTGCATCCAGGTGTCAGAGGACAACTTGTAAGAGTCAGTTCTCATCCACCATGTAGATCCCAGGGCTCAAAGGTGAATCAGCAGGCTTGGCAGCAAGCACCTTTAGTGGCTTCTTAATTTTTAAAAAATGTTAAAAATAGCTGGGCAGTGTGGCACATCCCTTTAATACCAGTGCTCAAGAGGCAGAGACAGGTGGATCTCTGATTGAAGCCAGACTCATCTACAGAGAGTTCTAGGACAGCCAGGTACTTTCTACACAAAGAAACCCTGTCTCAAAGAGCCAATAAATAAATAAATAAATAAATAAATAAATAAATAAATAAATAAAATGAAAAATTGTGTGTATGTGCAATTCTATTTTAATTAAAAACTGTACGTGTGTGCACTCCTGTTAGAGGGCAGGTTAGTCTCCCACCTTGTGGATCCAGAACTGAACTCAGAGTTGTCAGGCTTGGCAGCAAGTGCCTTCACCTACTGAGCCATCTTGCCAGCCACCCATCCCTTTTTAAGGAATCATTGGTGGAAGATGTTGGAGAGGTGGCTTAGTGGTTAAGAGCACATACTGAACTTGCAAAGACCTGAGTCAGGCAGCTCACAACTGCCTACAACTTCAGTTCCAGGGAACCGACACCTCCTCTGACCTCCAAAGGTACTACCTGTATGTGCATTTCACACAAACTCATGCAGGAACTGCAAATAAAAATAAACAAGTCAGAAGAAGAAAAAGAGGAAGAAAGGCTAACGTATCTGACTGCAGCTTTCTGTTGCCATGTCAACCAAGGAGATATGACAGGCAGAAGACAAGTGTATATACCATGCGCATAACAGAGCCTAGATGTAACTGTGAGACATGCCCACTAAGATCTATTTGCTCATTATTTTGACATTTTGAGACATGATGTCAATATGTAGCTAATGCTTGCCTCAACTCCCAGCAGTCATTCTGCCTCAGCCTCCAAAACACTGGGATTGCAGGCGTTTAGGCAGCACCACACTGCCCTGCACGACAGCCTCCATGTTTGCAATGTTAGAGGTGGAACCTTGATTTTGGTACATGCTAGGCAAGGGCTCCACCACGGAGCTACACCTCTAGCCCTATTCCAATGGAGTCTAATAAAAGCAGGGCAGTAGCTAAAGGTGCTTGCCCCCAAGTCTGATGCCTGAGCTTGACCCCGACTCTTGGCAAGCTGTCCTCTGACCTCCCCACACACAATACAGTGCCCAAACATAAATAAGTGTAATATTTTTTTAAAGACGTAGAAGCCACACCAGGAACCTCTTCTGAAGGCTGGAAGACGGAGGTAGCTTGGTAACCAGAAGGACAGTTTTCAGCACAGTGCTGGAGCAACACAGAACAAAGTGGCTCTTAGCCTGCAGGTCACATGCTGGTGATATATAAGAGATACAGGTAAAAATTCAAATGATCATGACTTCATTCAGTATAAAATGTAAAAATATTGCCAGGCAGTGATGGCGCATGCCTTTAATCCCAGTACTTGGGAGGCAGAGGCAGGCAGATCTTTGAGTTCGAGGCCAACCTGGTCTACAGAGTGAGTTCCAGGACAACAAGGGCTATACAGAGAAACCCTGTCTCGAAAAACCTAAGGGGGGGAGGGAATCAGGGAAAATCTTTAGGATTCAGAGATAGATGAAGACAGAGAAGCTGGTGCCTGTTGCACGTGTACAGAAGCTAGGCTGCACATCCAGGCTGGTTCATCCAGCGCTTACTGAGCACGTCATGACCCAGGTTCTCCTCAGCCATACTTCCTGAGCATACACAGTACCAGGTTCCATCCACAGCACTGAAGTGACAAAAATGAGTCCTCAGACCTGATACTACAGTGAAAGACTAACTCAAGCTGCCTGAATTCAAATGCTCACAGAAGAACAGTAGGAGACAAGGAGGTCAGGTGTCTACAGAGCACTCATCCTCCTACACAGCACTGTCCAATGAGTGGCAAAGCATACAAGGGCTGTTCCAGGAAAGACACAAACGGGGAAAAGTGCAAAGATGCTGGATGCCAAGAGCAGGCAGAGAAACAGAAACGAAATGCCCTGGGGCAGCCACTGCTAAAACCCCCCCAACTGCACAATGCTGCAGCTGTCCTGGGCCTCCACTCTTCAACAAGAAGAGCTGGTGTGTAAAGCACCCTGTCACTAACCTACACATGTCCACCTGTCCTGCTGAAAGCCACACATGGCTCCCAGAGAGTCAACTCAGCAGACACGGATGGAGCACGTTAGACACAGAGGGCAAACCAGTCCTTGGAGGCTGAGACAGGGGAATTACTAGCTCTGGGAGAGCCTAGGCTCTGCACTTCCCCCTCCAAAAGAACATACTTGAAGGCCAAGCTATAGTTCAACAAGCTGGGAGGGAGGCAGAGGGAAAGGGACAAGGAAGAGGGAGCTGGGAGCACAGCCTGGGACTGAGGTGCTCCGTGGTAAGGTGCCTGCTTACAAGCATGGAAACTGGACTTAGATCCCTAGCAGGCACATTTAAAAGAAAACAATAAAAGGTTTGGTGTGATTAGATACATCTGTAACTCTAGGAAGGAGATGTGGGAACCCAGAGCTGAGAGGGCAGCCACTCTAGCCATCAATGAGCCCTGGGCCCAATTAGAGATTCTCAAAAGATAAGGCTGAGCCAGTGACGTGCCTCAGCCAGTAAGGGCACCTGTCACGAAACCTTGACAACCTCAGTTTGATCTCTGAACCCTCCAAGGTAGAAGCCAACCTCTGACCTCAACAGGGAACACCATGACAGTCTCGTGGACAAGCGCATATATGATACAAAATTTTAAAAAAATTAAAGACAAGGTTGAGAGCAATAGGAGACACAACACTACTTTCCCAGACTCCACATGAATAAGCACACACGTGTACTTGTATACACTCAGGCACATACAAAAATTAAAGTGAAAACATACCATAAATTTAAGCACAACACATACAAATACAATAGGATAACTGAATAATCTAGAAAACTACCATACAAACCCTATGGCCACATAAAGCAACCAGAGACTGAGCACAAGAGGCCAGTCCCAAAAGGTGACCGCTTGCCACAGGAAGAGCCAGCTCTAATTGCTGGGGAATTGGAGGAAGGAGGAAAGCATGAAGGAGGGGAGACCACTGTCACAGGCGCACATGACTACAACAATCTCACTGTTTCTTTTTCTGTCTGTGTACGCACACGCACACACTCATGTGCCCCAACTCTAAAGCCAAGGTAAAAGACTGGTGCAGAGATGGCAGTGTGGCTACCTGTGGTGAGCTTATGCTGTCATTCGACCCTTCCTCTCCCTCTAGCATGGCAGGCCTCTGTGTATAAGACCATGGCCAGGCGCTTCTGTTCTGCCAGGAACCTGAACAGCCAGGCTGATGATCTGCAGATGTTGAAAGAGAAGAGAACTTTTCTACCAATAAGACCAGGCTCTTGTCCAACCCTGAAGAGCTGCCTTTCTGGGCAGGGTGAGTCTTACGGGAAGAAGAGTGTTGTGCCTATGTGAGGCCCTGGGTTTCAGGGCTAACACACATCTGTACCCCCAGCTACAGCAGCAGCCTGAAGTTCACCAAAAAAACCTGTCCAGATGTGCAAGCCAGGAAGGGTCCTGATGTGCAGGGCAGAAAGGGTGATAGTGCTGTTTCCTCCTGAAGTCAGAAATGGACAGACAGGGACAGTAAGCAGCTAAGGACTGACCAAGCCAGTAGCCTCCTGAGACTGACAGAGCACAGCAGAAAAGATGTCTTAGCTTGGGCCACATCTGCTACGGCTGCCAAGCACTGGTCTAGTAAGGAGGGAGGACATGGAGCCCCACACCACAGCTCAAGGTCCTGCTTCCATCCCCAGCACCACAGAAAAAGACCAAAGGTTGAAAACTACACATGGTGTGGTGAGACCACACTAACAGGGCTTCCTTGGTAGCTGGCTTACCTCTTCCACGTTCTCTGGAGTCCAGACTTGCACCATCTTTCTCTGTCCATAGGACAGGTGGTTGGAGGAGCTGGTAGAGAGTGGTGGTTCGAGTAGGTTTGGCCTCCATAGACTGATGTGTTTGAATGATTGGCCCATTCAAAGTGAATGAGAAAGTGGAGCCAGGAAAATGTTTAGATTCCCAAACAGTTCCATGAACTGAATAACCTAGAGACAACCTAGCTGGGTGTGCCCACCCCAGCCAGAGGCCACTTGCCCACTCTCCATGTGTGGAACTAGGGGAAAGCAAAGAGCATCAATTGCTACCAGGTGACCTAGGATCCCATCCTCCTCTACAAGAAATGACCCTGAGGCCGGACAGTGGTGGCGCACACCCTTAATCCTAGCACTTGGGAGGCAGAGGAAGGTGGATTTCTGAATTCAAGGTCAGCCTGGTCTACAGAGTGAGTTCCAGGACAGCCAGGGCTACTCAGAGAAACCCTGTCTCAAAAAACCAAAAAAAAGAAAAGAAAGAAAAAAAGAAAAAAAAAATGACCCTGAGAGCAAAGGTTACTTGCAGCAGCCCTCTGAGATAACAGACCTTAAAGCAGTCTGCCTGGCTCTGCTCTGTGTCTTAATGAGGGGTTTCCACTGCTGTGAAGACACACCATGACCAAGGGAACTCTTAGAAAGGACAACATTTAATTGGGGCTGGCTTACAGTTTCAGAGGTTCAGTCCATTATCATCAAGGAGGGAAACATGACAGCATGCAGGCAGGACGTGGTGCTAAAGGAGCTGAGAGCTCTACATCTTCATCTGAAGGTGGCCAGAAGGAGACTGGATTTTTTTCACACTGGGCATAGCTTGAGCATTTTTAAGATCTCAAAGCCCCACCTCCATAGTGACACACTCGCTTTAACAAAGTCACACCTCCTCCAACAAGGCCACACCTCCAAACAGTGCCACTCACCATGGGTCAAGCATTCAAACACATCAGTCTATGGAGGCCAAACCTACTCAAACCACCACCCTCTGCCAGCTCCTCCAACCACCTTAATTTGACTCACTAAGGCAAGCAATCCCACCCTGATATAGTAACACATGCCAGTCACCTTAGGACTTGAGAGGCAGGAAGCTGTGAGTTGTATAAGCAAGCCTGAGCTAAGGTGACTTTGTCTCAGAAAACAGAGAGACAGCTAAGCAGTCCTGTGCAGGGGCCAACAGCTCCATTCAACGGATGTGGATTCCGTTCCTAGCCCAGCCTTGGATTGCTGGGCAGCCCTGGGACAGTAGGCCTCCTTTTATTTTTTTTTTTTAAAGATTTTTTTTTTGCTGGGCGGTGGTGGCGCACACCTTTAATCCCAGCACTTGGGAGGCAGAGGCAGGCGAATTTCTGAGTTCGAGGCCAGCCTGGTCTACAGAGTGAGTTCCAGGACAGCCAAGGCTATACAGAGAAAGCCTGTCTCAAAAAACAAAAACAAAAGCAAAAGCAAAAGATTTTTTTTTTTTAATGAGTACACTACAGCTATCTTGGGACACACACTAGAAGAGAGCATTGAATCCCATTACACATGGCTGTGAGCCACCATGTGGTTGCTGGGAATTGAACTCAGGACCTCTAGAAGAGCAGTCAGTAACTGCTGAGCCATCTCTCCAAGCCTAGACCTCCTTTTAGAGTTTCAGTCTCCAAAACCCACCACTAAAGCCTGGCTGTAGTGATTCATTCACATCACACGGCTCCAGATGGAAATTCATCCTGTCCCTAGAAAGGCCCTCTACCCTGCCTCCACACAAGCTTCTCCAACCCTGCTTCCTTATTCCATCAACCAGGGCTCGAGGATGCAGTGTGGGTAACAACGCTTAAGCTTCATGAAGGACAACCCACAAAGGGAGTACAGGATGATAGACAGGGACTGTGTGGCACAGTAAGGGACTTCAAAGCTGAAGCAAGAACTCTGCAGCAGAGAGCACAGAAGCCACATGTCACACAAGTCATCCCAGTAGTAGGGAAGTCTAGGTCAGCTTGGGCTAAACAATGAAACTCCCATCCCAAACAATAATAATGATAATAAAGAGAGACGAAGGTGGGTTGGGGCAGGATTCAATCAGGCAGAAGAGCACATGCTAGGTAACAAGGCTGTTCACAATATGCTGAGAGGCTGGGATGAGTGCCTTGGGAGGGGCCTGCAAACCAGAGGGCAGGGTAGACTACAACCCCAGCAAGACTGACCTAGAAGCTGAGGTGCAGGGATGACTGTAAGCAGGATGACTGCCTCCCTCCAGGACATCATTAAAAGCACCCAGGGTAGTAGAGAGGAAGACTCTGCTTCAGGTAGCCTGCACACTGAGTGTCTATCCAAGGGACAGTCAACAGATGCAGCAGTGCCCAAAAGCTCCAGATACTACATGCTCACCACCCATCACAGTCCACCCTCACCTCTACCTGTTCTGCAACAGCATCGTGGAAAACCTGAGGTTATCACCCCAAAGGGCACCTCAGCTCAGCAGACTTGCCTGTCACACCCAGAGCCACCTCCCACCTTCTGGAGAAGCCCACTCTGCACAGCACTGTGTCTGCAAGGATGCCCTGGGCCTGGACAGACTCCTTTCTGCCATCTCTCTTCTAGAGTGCCTCTCCCTCTGCCTAACCCACTGTCCACTCCCTGAGCACAGAGACCAGGACTTAGCTTTGAATGCATCTGGCCTCCACTAGGATGCTTCTAAACTGACCCCGAGCCCTGCAGGGCCAGCCCACCCTCCTTCCCAGTCTGGACAATCACTGGCATCACCAGCCTTGGCCACTGCCCAGCTACTACCTGGGGCCTTAGACAGCAGGTGCTGAGCTCCAGGATCTTGAGCCATAGTCCAGTCAACTGACACAAACAGGAGTAAACTGGCCAGGTGAAAGGACCAGAGTCAAAGACACTTCTAGTCAAGGAAGAACAAAAGCCAGCGTGCCCTCTGCCTGGCCACCACATGCTGCAGTCCCACTTGCCAACATGAAGCTTCTCCCCAACCATTTCCAAAGACAAGAACACAGCACTATGGACTAGGCCTAGGAGGACTCCCAGCCTCTCTCTGCCTAACTAGAGGAGCAGGCAGAGCAACTTCACCATTAGGTTGTCTCTACTGACTGCCCCATAGCAATTTCAGAAAACCCTAAACAGATCATGCAGGTTAGTGTACTCCTGTACAAACACATACATCTGCTCACTCACCTACAGTCACAATCATGGCAGCACCCTTCCCTTGTTTTCTTTTCCTGCCTGATGAGATTCATAAAACATTAGACACTGTCACTCCTGGATGTCACAATGGTTTCCATGCTTAGTGCTGGGGCTGACTGCTCCCCAGCCAAGACTGAGCCACTGTCCTGGGCAGTGTGTCTCTCCCACCCTATGCCCTGGGCCCCAAACTGAGGAAAGTACTTCTTAAGTTCTGACTCATGGAGGCCAGTCCTGAATTCTCCTTCTCCTTGCATTTGTCACACTGTGGGAGTTGGCAGTGCAGGCCCCTACACACCTGCCACACACTATGCCCTATTCCTCACATGCTCCAGTGTAGCCCCACTTGGCCCAGACTCCCAGCTCCTATCCCAAGTTTCCAAAACTACCAGGAGTAAAAGGGACAACCTGAGAGAACAACCCCAGAGAACAAAACCCAAGAGGTAAATGCCTGCCAGACCCCACCAGAGCATAGCTGCATCTGGGACCACAACAGATGGGGGGGACAAGGGGGCGTGACCTGAGGCTCATCCAGCCCAATGGGGGTAATAATGCTGCTAAATACTACAGTCACATTTCCACCTGAAAATTAGCTTCTCTTAATCCAAAAGGAGTGTGCTTTTCAATTTTATATTTCCCAGCAAAGAAAACCGTCCTCAGCTATTTGCCTAGCATGTGTGAGTTGATGGCTTCCATTCCCAACACCAAAAAAATAAGGGCTAGGAGGCTGGAGGAAGGGCAGGCTAGTTCCCTGTGATGAGGCCCTCTCCATCTGCCAATGGACATCTGTGCCAAAGAGGTAAAGCAGAGGTGAGAAGTAGCCTGTGGCTGCCCTGGAGCTTAAGGCTGGTCTCAGCCTCTGGTGTGCACAGCCAATGGCTACTTCTTTCATGTATTTGTTTACTGGGAGGACATGCATGGGCACAGTGCCTGTGGAAGTCAGAGGATAACTTGTAAGAATTCAATCTCATCCCAGCACTTGGGAGGCAGAGGCAGGCGGATTTCTAAGTTCGAGGTCAGCCTGGTCTACAGACTGAGTTCCAGGACAGCCAGGGCTACACAGAGAAACCCTGTCTCGAAAAACCAAAAAAAAAAAAAAAAAAAATTCAATCTCTCTTTCTATATGTGGCTTCGGAATTGGATTCAAATCATCAGACTTGGTGGAAAGTTCCTCTATGCACTGAGCCATCTCACAGGTCCATGCCTTGACTGCATATCTGAAACTGCACACCCACGTCCAGCGTGCTGCTCCGTGGCAGTACACACCACCCAGCCCCACCCAGGGTTTCATGACTCCTTTGACAGCTCTGCTGTGAACATGCAGCCACACCCTGGGATACAGAATGAATGGTAAGGCATGGGCAGGAAAGGAAATATATCATGAATCAATCATTCCACCTAGGAATTCCTAAACCAGGAACAGTGGCTGCTGTGAGCCCCCAGCTACTCAGGAGGCTAAAGCATGGAGGTAAAAATTTCGAGGACAGCCTGAGCCACACTGGGAGAGTCTGTCTCAAAATAAAGTTATTTCATTTTTTTAAAAACTTATTTATTTTTATTTTATGTGCATTGGCGCTTTACCTACATGTATGTCTGTGTGAGGGTGTCAGATCTTGGAGTTACAGACAGTTGTAAGCTGCCATGTGGGTGCTGGGAATTAAACCCAGGTCCTCTGGAAGAGCAGTCAGTGAGCCATCTCTCTATCCACCAGAATAAATTTTTTTTTGGGGGGGGGAGTTCGAGACAGGGTTTCTCTGTATAGTCCTGGCTGTCCTGGAGCTCACTCTGTAGACCAGGCTGGTCTCGAACTCAGAAATCCACCTGCCTCTGCCCAGAATAAATTTCTTAAGGCCAGAGCTATAGCTCAGTTGGTAGAGCACAATCTTGGTGGTTCATGCCTGTCATCCCTGCTCTGGGAGGGAGGGGGAGAAAGATCATATGCATACTCAGGGAGTTTCAGCCTGGGCACCATGACAGCCTGTCTCAAAATATGTTTTTGTTTTGTTTTAAATGAGACAGAGAGTTTGTAATAATATATAAATCACAAACAGACACGTAGCAAAGAACAGAGAGTCCATCATACCAGCCAGCTGTTTGTGAGAAAAGGCTCCCCTGGAGGAGACAGCTCAGCTGAGGCAGGTAAAGCAGCTGAACAGAGAGAAGAAGATGGGTATTCCAGTCAGGACACTGTGGGTGCAAAGGTCTCAGGACAGCTCACAGGGCAGGTAGTGCTAAGTGTGAGAACCCTGGTGTGCCACCTGCCGATGGAGGCAGCCCTTCTCAAGCAGCATTTCTGGTGTCTCTCACTGCTTTCAGTCAGTAAGAGGCAACCCTGGCTGGAATCAGAGGGTGAAAGTTCTCCCATAGAGCAGGAGCAGGGGCCGAAGGGCCCAACTGCTGTGCCATCGGAACCTTGCTGGGATCACTGGGGATGGAGAGTAGAGGAAAGCATTAGCCTAGAATACATGAAGGAGGCTCTGGGTTCAGAGTCTGGCACTCCTACGGCAAACCAAGCACAATTGCTTCTAAGCCCACATCAGACACAGTAGCTAATGGCCTAAACTACACAGAGAGTGGAACCCATCATGCCCTTAGCCAATGGAGTCACTACCCTGTCCAGTGGCTGTGGCCCTGCCTAAGGACAGTGATTAGGTGTCACTCCCCGTGAAACCCTTGGCCTCAGGCCAGCCTCTGGACAAGCAGCCACCTTTGTCCAGGACAAATTTGCAGTCCAGGCACACACCAGTGTGTTATTTACCAAAACACCTTCCTCCTGCCATCCCTACCTAAGTCATCCATAGTGACAAAGAGGTGTGGAAGCCAGGTGTGGTCAGCGCTAGGCAGCTGAGGATGCAGAATGGCAAATTCAGGAGCAGACTGGGTAAAATACCTGTCTTAACCCTCTCCCCCAAAATGCATATAATATATACAGAACATAAAGATAGCCAGACAGATGCTCAGCAGGAAGAGCCCAGCCCGAAGACCCATGCTCTAGCCCTGGATTCACAAGGTAGGAGAGAAGTTGTCCTCTGACCACACGCAGTAGTGGCATGTTCACACCCACACAAATATAAATATGTTCTTTTAAAAAGTACAAGGATATAAGCAATAAGCAGGTCTCTGAGAGACAGTCACTGCAGGCAGCCAGTGATATCAATGTCATACTGGTACCTGAAAACAATCCTTCCAGGACAGGAAACTGCAGAACAATAGAAAGAGCTGGGCCAGAGAGCCAGGTCAGGTGAGGCTGCCAGGTACAACCCAGCCAGGTATCAGATGGTTCTGACCTCAGTTTACTCCTCTACACAGTCAGCAACCACAACAATGACCAGGGTGTCCAAGATGATTAACCTAAGATACAGTCAGCCCATTCATGTTCTTTCTCTGTCTGACTGTCTCTCTCTGTCTCTCTCTGTGTTTACTGCTTTTGTTTAGTCAGGTTTAACTTTGAAATTCTGCCTCACCTGGAACCATGTAAACCAGGCTAGTCCTCAATTCACAGAAATACCTCTCTCTGCCTCCTTAATGCTAGATGATAAGCTGCCCACCTAGATCCACTGCATAGAACAACTTCTATGGGGATACTGGCTGCTCCAGTGAAGCCAAGCTGAGGAGGCCAAAGTGAAGCTCAGCCTCCAGAGACATCTCATGTAAAGACAGTTACTTGGCTCCTCAGAGCAGCTGACCCAGGCTCAAAGACAGGCATGGGAACTGGGTCTGAGGGAGAAAGCACGTGATCTCGCTTGACAAGGCCTCAGGAGTCAGGAAAAAAAACAAACAGGCACTGCAGGTCAACAAAGCAGCTAGGGACTCTGGAGCTCCAGCAGAGACCAAGTCTGCCCCTATCCTGTCCTCTGTCCATCAAGGCCATGGCACAGTCACCAGCCTTCCAAAAAGAGCCTTGAAAACAAAACAGCACGGGCACAAGGGGACAAATGAATGTCCCTAGACCCTCAACATGCATTCTAGACACACTAGCTTGGCCAGAGTTCTAGGCAGAGTGCTCACTCAGCAGGCTGTGTGGAAGAATGGGGTGGGAGGGGGCTCCACAGCAGGCAACCAAGGGTTTAACTCTAAGGTGAAACCCATGGCTATGGGACTTTCACAAGTCACCTGACTACTATGGATCTCAGCTTTTTCTCATACAATAAACAGATTCTTTTTACAGGGGCTGGGAGGTACAGCTTGTCAGTAAAGCACCAGAAACAATTATGACATACAACCATAGATTGTGGCTCATGAAAGTGTCACCAAATCCCCTGGACATAAGAAATGATACCAGGAGGAAGCTGGATAGCCTAGGGCACCCTTACTATGAACAAAGAACCCACAGATGCAATAGGCAGAAAGAAATCTCACGTCCAGGAGGTGAAAGGGAAGTTAGCAGACTACCAGTGCCCCACAGCACCAGGATCAACGTTGGTAAGTTAAAGCCAGGAGTCAGGACATGAGACCAGAATAGCAAGGCCAGTCAGCAAGGTCAGGTGGGGCCAGAAAGGAGCAGAACAGGACTGTGGGGTGCTGGCTCACAAGCCCAGACTCACTTTGAGAGGGCAAGCACTTTACCACAGAGCTATACACCTAACGCCCTGTGAGGAGAATGCAAGTCACGAAAGGTTCTGGAGCCAGGGAGGAGTAGTTAGAAGATCCCACGGAGACAGCAGGAGGAAAAGGAGGAATCAAGACCGATGGATAGTGAGAAAAGGCCTAGGCCCCGGTGCCCTTCAGAAAGTGGCCGATTCCAGAGTCCAGCAGCCCCCCAGAGGGACAGACAGTGTCAGATTCTGCAGGAGGCAGGTTTTAGAGTACTGAGCACAGTGGCTGGGACTAGAAGAGATCAGAGAGAAAGGAGTGGGACAGAGAGATGGGGGAAGCAAAAAAACCCTGAGGAGAGAGAAGGAAGCTGAGTGGACACAGGTGTGTGTAAGGGCTCAGGCTATGTTCCAGAACCTCTGGAATAGAAAGGGGTACTGGAGGTCTGCTGTCACTAGTGAACAATCTGGTGTGAGGCAGGTCAGGATGGGACTGGGGAGAAGAGAGCAGTCAGAGGACAATAGGAAACATCCCCAGGGGCTGCTGACAAAGAGGAGCAGGGACACTCCCTGATCCTGCGGCTGGAGGCTCAACCACACTACAGCTTTCTGTTCAGAACACCTCAGCCAAATGGTATCCCAGAATTCTCCACGCCCTGTTTCCCTTGTGATCCTATGTGAGCTGTTAGGCTTGCTCTAAGGGCCTGGGTAATAGAAACGTCCATATCTGAGCTGCAAATACAAACAGAGAGCGCTGGACAGACGGCTCAGCCGTGCTTACTTGTCTTGCAGAGGACTTAGGTTCAGTTCCCAGCACTCACATCAAGTTCCAGTTCTATGGGATCTGACATCCTCTTGCCTCCATGGGTACCTACACACACTTGTACAAATAACTCAGGCAGACACATGCACATAAATGTAAATAAATAAATCTTTTTTTTTTTTTTTTGGTTTTTCAAAACAGGGTTTCTCTGTGTAGCCCTGGAACTCACTCTGTAGACCAGGCTGGCCTCAAACTCAGAAATCCGCCTGTCTCTGCCTTCCAAGTGCTGGGATTAAAGGTGTGCGCCACCACTGCCCGGCAAATAAATAAATCTTAAGACAAAAGGGGGGGCTGGCGAGATGGCTCAGCGTGTAAGAGCACTGATTGCTCTTCCGAAGGTCCTGAGTTCGGATCCCAGCAACCACATGATGGCTCACAAACACCCATAATGGATCTGACGCCCTCTTCTGGTGCGTCTGAAAACAGCTACAGTGTATTACACTGGAGAGAGCGGTGGGGGGGGGGGGGGGGGGGGGGGGGGGGTGGAGCAAGCGGTCATCTATATGTACAGCTACAGTGTACTCAT
The DNA here is from genome assembly GCF_008632895.1 of Mastomys coucha. Taxonomy (NCBI): domain Eukaryota; kingdom Metazoa; phylum Chordata; class Mammalia; order Rodentia; family Muridae; genus Mastomys; species Mastomys coucha. The sequence goes on from NW_022196905.1 coordinate 211,290,611, forward strand.
ACACATAAAATAAATAAATCTTAAAAAAAAAAAAAAAAAGACAAAAGGGGGAAGGTATAGAAGCTGAGCATGTGGCTCACATCTGTAGCGCCAGCATTTAGGATTGTGAGGCAAGAGAACTGCTATGAGTTCAAGGTCAGCTTGGGCAACTTAGTGCCAATGAGATGGTTGAGCAAGGACACTTGTCACCAAGCCTGGCAACCTTACTTTGATAACCAGGACCCACATGGTAGAAGGAGAGAACCAACTCCCAGGTTGTACTCTGACCTCCACATACATGCTCACACACATAAACACAAGGATTGTTTAGTGAGTAGTGCCTAGCATGTGTGAAACCCAGAACCCCAACCTCAGCACACTGCCCCTATAAAAGCAGGTGTGGGGCTCCTGGGCCAGGCCTTCTGCTAACCAGGAGATAGGGACCAACCAGGCATGGTCTGTGATCACAGTCCTCTAGAGGCTAAGACAGGAGAATTAGCAGAAGTTTGGGGCCAGCCTGAGCTACACAGAAAGACTTGGAACTCACACAGAATACCAATGCAGGAGAATTGTCCTTTGACCACCACATGAACCATGGTACATAACTCCACCCCCCCAGGACTGAATTAATAAATATAAAAAAAAACTAAAGAATCACCACAAAAACACAAGGGTGGAGGGAGAGCAGCTCAGAAGACACATGAACTTGTGAGCCGCCACCACAGGCCATGTCTCCTCAACTGCTGTTTCAGCTCCTGTTCCCACCCACAGCTCCATCCCACACAAGGGAGCTGCTGCAGGTACAGTCACAGTCCCCAAACCCACTTAGGTGACACTTTCTGAATGTCTTTCCACTGGCAACAGATCTGACACAGAGACAGTGAACAGACACACAAACATGTCCTGTGGACCACGAGAGCTGTGGGACTGTATGAGGCACACATGGCTGTGTGCCATGACTAGCAAAGGCCTCTGGGAAGGATGATATCGAAACTGCTGCTGAAGAAAAGAAGGAACCAGTAGCCAAACCAGAGAAGAAAAGGCTGGAGTGCTTCAGAAAGAAGGGACAGCTTTCAGGGACACCATGACAGACGACACAGCTAGGCATGTAAGAAACAGAGAACTGACCACATCAAAGAACTGACCACATCACGGTGCCACAGAGAGCTTGTGGAAGGCAAGTCCGGAGTGGGGAAGAGAGAATCAGATTCTATTCCAGAGGTTCTAACAAGGTCAATCTCTCGAAACCAACTCGTGGTATTACATCTGTCATCTCAGTATGACAAAACACCATCATCCTACTGTAACTAGTTTACCAGTAAAATAGAGCATTCCTCCCTTCCCCAGACAGGGCCTCATTATAAAGCCCAGGCTAACCTAGAACTTTCTGTTACTGGAGTGGTAGCTGATAGTTGACATTATACTTGGCCAGGAACCGCTTCCTTGATATTCTGGTATTTGAGGGAAAAAAATGACAGCATGTATCCAACTCCCATGCACTCAATTACCATCAGCTACTACCATGGCCCAAATTTTTAAAAATCCAAATTATGGCTAATGTCAAAATTAGGAAATTTGAAAACACCTTCCTCAAAAAGTCAGAAGTAATGACTGGACTGAAGACAGCTCAGTTAGTAACATGCTTGCCCTGAAAGCATGAGGATCCAAGTTCTATCCCCAGAGTTCACACAGAAGTGCCACAGGATGCACTGCACTGGTGCTGGGAGGAAGGGACAGGAGGCTCCCTGGGCTTGCTGACTAGCCAGACTGGCCTAACTGATGAACTACAGGCCAGTGAGAACCTGTCAGGAAAGAGGTGAACACCCACAGCTGGTCCTGTCTTCCTACTTGAAAGCCTCGAGCAGGGGGATGCAGAGAGGCCAGGAATTGGAAGCCAGCCTGGGTGACATAGCAAGGCTCTATCTCAATACACACTTCCTATCTGTCTGGTCCTTAACCATTTACAGACGACAATCACAGGCGCTGTAAAAACATGTTAATTAATAACCACTGGTCTCCACATGCTAATATAGTGTCAAGGCTGCTCAGTGGCTGATTCTTCCAGGACTTAACCACCCTGCATTTCCCTCTCCATCAGACCAGGTGACCTGGGTGCATCAGCCTGCCAAGCAGTTCTTACTGGCTTTGGCATTCATACTTGCTGTTGTCTTAGTCCCAAACACCCAAATGTATTGATGGTAACAGAAGAGCTTCCAATGTGTTAGGCAAAACGTGCTTTCCACAGTTTTCTGCTAATGCAGTTCACAGCTCTATTTTCCAAATGAGGTAACTGATACGCTGAGGCTAAGAAGCTTGCTTCAAGGACACTCTGGAAGAGTTGGGGCCGAGATCCGAATATAAAAATGCTTCCTCACTGGTAACCATGACCCTGTGAAAGACGATTCTAGCAAAGTGCTTATAATATGCTGTGGGGAACAGACGGGTAATTTGGCAAATTAGCAGGACAGGAGTACTTTCTAATTCTTATGAGTGTCACCTGCAGGAGACCAGAGACCTTGTCAGTGAGAGACTGCTGAGCTCCCAAGCACCTGACCCCAAGCACGTAGAGACCGGCTGAAGAATGAATGAATGAATGAATGAATTCTGCTAGAAGAAGCACAATGGCCTTCTCACTGCTTTTCTGTCCGTCCCTGTGGCATTGGATACGCTCAAGAAAATCATCCAGCGACTTTGAGGACGCAGACTGGTGCCCACCGTTGGGGGCGTAGGACCCGCACTTTTCGCAGAGCAGCGGAAGCGGCTCCCGGGGGAAGGAGGGCCGGGCGGGCGGCCGGAGACGAAGCAGGAGTGCCCGGGTTCCCCTTGCGACTCCACTCGGGGCACCACCCGGCCCGACGCCCGACCCCGCGGGAGACAAAGACTGGCGGCGAGCCCACCGCCCTCGTCCGCCTCCGCGGGGACGGAGCGCGACGCGGCTCGCAGAACAGTCCTCCCCCAGCCCCAGCCTGGCCAGACCCCCGACGGAGCAGACACGCGCAGCGGTCGCGCCCCATCACCTCTAAGAAGCCGCTCGAGGGGTCGCCGGGCGCAAGAGTCCGGTCGCGGGCCGCGCCGGCCTGTCACCTTCAGAGCGGCCCGGCGCCCGCCACTCCCGAGCCTTTAGCGCGCGCCTCCACCTCCGCGGTCCCCTGGAGCCGCGCTTCCGCGACATCTCATCCTTCCCGCGGCAACCACTGTCCGCACCGCCGCGCGGCGCGCCCCAGCACCATACCTGCTGCGATAGGGGTACGAGCGGCGCCGCCATCTTCGTGCGGACTCGGCCGTCCGAGCGCCGAAGGGACGGGGGCGGGGCCGTGCCTGCGCACTAGTAGGAAGGAGGAACGCGATGCGCGCGCAGCACAGCCAGCGCGCTGACAGGGCCTCCCGTGGGAAGTTTTGCAGTAAGGAGGCGGAGCCTCGGTCGCAGTCAGGCCCCGCAGAGGGTGGGGCATTCTGGCTGGAGGCTGGGGAAGGCTCCGGCGCCTAGCCTAACCAGAGTGGGCTGGACCGGGTGGGTAACTTGGAGAGCATAGCCCTAAAGCGCAGAGGGTGGCTGGAAGGGGCGGAGCCTCGACCTCAGTTGTCCCGAGTAGACTTGGTGTGGTGACCGGGCCGGGGCCTCGCGAGCATAGTGGGCCCAAAGTGGGCAGGCTAGTCGGTCTGTGGGGCTGGAGGAGCCTCCTGTGCATCTCCTGATTGGAGTGGGCAGCCTGAACTCCTGGGTTCGGGGGCTCCTGTGAGGCAGGGACCCCCAAGGGACAGTAGGACTCCCTTTCAGGCTGCTGGGCTCCAGCTCCCTGCACCTCCCAGTCTGGGTCTGTGGATAGGAGCTTGGCTAAACCCAGGCACCGTCTTAACCTCTCCACTCTTATGCCTAAGGTTTGCTGAACTTTTACCCGGGAGATGGGAACAGACAGGCCACTAGCACACAACAAAGTACCATGGTACCCAAATCTAGCTTGGGCCATGTGCAGGGTTAGTACCACCCAGTATGCTTGTTAAACAGATTTGGGTTCTGATTGCTTGCAGAGATGTGGGTGTAGCCTGACATCTGGTGGGGTTTTTGTTTGTTTTTTAATGTGTATATGCCTGCTATGCTCTTGCCAATGTCTAGCCAAGAGAGAAGAGGTTGTTAGATGCCATTGAGCTGGAGTTAAGAGCACTTATGAGACCTCAACCCCTGATATGAGTGGGAACCGAACTAGCACCCTTAACCAACTAACTATATCTTCAGCTACCCTGGGATTCCTTTCTCTCTCTCTCTCTCTCTCTCTCTCTCTCTCTCTCTCTCTAAGATTTATTTATTTACTTATTTATTTAATGTGTATGAGTACACTGCAGCTGTACAGATGGCCGCTCGCTCCGGCGCAATTCTCTGTAGCTGTCTTCAGACGCACCAGAAGAGGGCGTCAGATCTCATTACAGGTGGTTGTGAGCAGTCAGGTCAGTGTTCTTACCCGCTGAGCCATCTCGCCAGCCCTCTTTCTTTCTTTTTTTTTTTTTTTTTTTAAGTTACGTCTTAAAAGATTTGTGTGTTGCCTGAATGGATGAATATGCACCATCTTTGTGCCTAGTGCCCTCAGAGGCCAGAAGAAGGCATAGGGTTCCCTGGAACTCAAGTTTCCTGTAGTTATAAAGCACTACATGGATGCTGGGAACCAAACCTGGGTCCTCTGAAAGAAGCAACAAGTGCTCTCTTAATTAATCACTGAACCATCTCTCAAGCACCTACATCTTTTTACTATCCTATTATTTAGTGTGTGGGTATGTGTACAAATGTATGTGTACAAACTGCATGTGTACAAATCAGAGGACAACTTCTCTGGAAGTTGGATGGCCCCTTCCACCATGAGTCCCAGAGATAGGACTCAGGTTGTTAGCCTTGGTGGCAAGCATCTTTACCCACTGAGCCATCTTGCTGCCCCTTAGGACATCCTCATTCAAACCACTACACAGGTGCTGGGAAACATGGTGCACATACATCACCACACTCAGTCCTGTTTGGTTTGACTTCTTGAGGTAATTGTGACTGATCCCGATTGCCAGCTGCACAGGATCTAGAATCATGTAGGAGACAAAGCTCTGGGTTACAACTGCGAATTTCTGGACTAAGCTGAGGGAGGAAGACCTACCCCCACTGTCCCATGTGCTGGAGGCCAGGACAATGGATGCTGTGTGACCAGCCACCTCACCACACACATAACACAAATCTTTGTTTTAAAAGCTCTGTGTATGTGTGTGTTTGTACACCTAAGTGCAGACACCTGCAGAGGCCAGAAGAAGGCATCAGATCCATCCCAGAGAACCAGAGTTTGTCCAGTGCCTGATGTGTGTTGGGAATTGAACTGAGATCCTCTGAGAAAGCAGCAAGTGCCCTTAATCACAGACTCATCTCTCTAGCCTGTAAAAATTTTAAAAAACTTTTCCAGCTAGGTGTGGTAACACATGCCTTTAATCTCAGCACTCAGGATGCAGAGTCAGTGTGCTTTTAGGCAACCTGGTCTACTTAAGGAGCATAAGCTAGCCAGAACTGCATGATGAAACATTGTCTCAAAAAAAGGGGGGGTGGTTAAGGAAATATAGCCATGTATCATGGCACATACCTGTCATCCTAGTACTTGGTGTCTTTTCTATTGCTCTAAGATACCACAACCAAGGCAACGTATAAAAGAGTTTATGGGGGGGGGGGGGTTTACCATTCCAGAAGCTTACAGTCCATGACTATGATGGCAGGAGAGCATGTTATTATTAAGCAGTAGCTGAGCATTTATGTCTAATCCAGAGGCAGTCAGCGGAGAGACCCTGAACCTGGTGTGGACTTTTGAAACCTCAAAGCCCACCCCTCAGTGACACACCTCCTCCAACAAGGCCACATACCCGCTAATCCTTTCAAATAGTGCCACTCCCTAACATTTAAATATATGAACCTATGGGTGCCATTCTCATTCAACCCACTGAAAAGAAAAATTAAAGCTTTAGACCTGTGCTGACTAGGAAGAAAAGTTCTGGGCCCAAGAATCCATCACAAGCTGGCCCACATAGGCCTGGGAAGGAGCAAGTAAGTTATTAGATATCATAAGAGCTGGCAGGTCAAGAAGACATAAAACTATAAACATAGAGGAAAACATGTCTAGGCAAACGAGGACATGTCCAAGGCCCAGGCCTGCAAAGACGTGCCTGGCGGACACTAAGTAATGGACCATCTGGTCCTCTCAGATATGGTTTAAGGTCAGATGCTTTGTTGACTCAGATTAACACCAACTTTAGGAATTTTCCACTCTGTTCTGCATGGAATAGTTAATATTTGAACTAGCCAATCATGTATGACCACACTGATCCCTTTGTTCCCTCAGACCTTTTCCCTATATAAACCCCTAACTTTCAAGCCTCGTGGTCGGCTCCACTATCTCCTGCGTGAGATAGGTGTGGTGCCGAACCAGAGCGCCCTGAAATTAAAAATACCTCTTGTAATTACATCAAGATGGTCTCTCGTGATTCCTTGGGTGTACGTCCTCCCGAGATTTGAGTGGGGGCTCTCCCCCAGGGGTCTTTCACCCACTACATAGACAAAACACTTATACATATAAAAAATCTTTAAAATAATTTAAAAGGAAAATAGAGGGGCTGGAGAGATGGCTTGGCGGTTAAGAGCACTGGCTGCTCTTCCAGAGGACCTGAGTTCATTTCCCAGCACCCATGTCATTACCCATGACACACAACCACCTCTAGCTCCAGGGGATCTGATGTCCTCTTCTGGCTTCTGTGGGCAACTGCATGTAGTACAATACAAACACAGATACACACAGACAAACAAATTTTACAAAAAATAAATAATTTTTTAAAAGTAAAAACATATTTTTAAAATTTATTTTACCATCTTTTATTTCATGAAACTATTTAAGAGGTTCAAAAAAAAAAAAAACCCACATTGTTTATGGCCAGATTCTTACAGGTCTCTGGCTTTCAATGATCTGCTCTGTGCAGGGAAAAATAAAATTTAAAACTGTCTCACTATGTATCCCAGGCTATCCTAGAACGCCACTACATGGACCAGGCTGGTGTGGAACTCACAGATCTGTCTGCCTCTGTCTCTCATGTTTTGAGATTAAAGGAGTGTGCCACCGCATACAGTCAACAGAAACTTCTTGTTACAGACACTGGGATCATAGGGGTCTGTAGAAGACACAGGGGTCTGGGGAGAACATGGGGGACCCTAACACAAACAGGGGCTTGTTTTTCAGAAACTGGACAAATGACCATGCAGACATGTGAACATTGAGATGTGTATTATTAGAGTTGCGGCTGGGTCAATCATCAGCATGCGGAGTGAGGATGACTATAGTTCACCCTGCCTGTGGGATCTGCTGAAATGGCGGTGTCTGTGAAACTTCCCCAGCCGCAGGTCCTCCTCATCTTCCTCACGAGCTTTTTTCACTTCTTCCTTGGCCTGTATGGCATCCATCTCCTTTTCTGGACCCTGGAGGGAGGGACAAAAATAAAACAGGCTGGGACTGGGGCTCATATAATGGAGTGCTTGTAGCTCAGTTGGTAGAGTGCTTATAGCTCAGTTGGTAGAGTGCTTGTAGCGCAACTGGTAGAGTGCTTATGGCTCAGTTGATAGAGTGCTTGTAGTTCAGTTGGTAGAGAGCTTGTGGCTCAGTTGGTAGAGAGCTTGTGGTTCAGTTGGTAGAGTGCTTGTAGCTCAGTTGCAGAGTGCTTGTAGCTCAGTTGGTAGAGAGCTTGTGGCTCAGCTGGTAGAGAGCTTGTGGCTCTGTTGGTAGAGTACTTGTAGTTGATAATGCTTGCCTGGCACTGGATTCAATAGCTAGCATAGGAAAAATCAGGCATGGTGGTGCCCACCTGACATACAGGCCCAGAGGCCATTAGTCCAAGGTTGACCATACAGCAAGGTTAAGGCCAATCTGGAATGCAAGAGACCCTATCTCTAAAGAGATAAAAGCTAGCTACTATAGATACCCTGACTGTATGCTGGTAAACATCTGTGAACCCAATACTTGGGAAGCAGAAAGAAGAATGAAGTCCCATAAGTGGTGTGGTAAACTCCACGGCAGCCAAAGCTATACAAAGACCCCTCCCTCTAAAGAGAAAAAAGAAAAAGCAAAGGCTAGAGGGCTGGCTTAGACACACTGCTTTTCTAGAGGAGCTCAGTTCCCAGCACACACTTTAGGCAACTCACATCTGGTATGACTGCAGTCCAACAACCTCTGTGGGCACTGCACTTATGTGCATAGACTCATAGTTCCGGATTTTTAGAAAGAAAGAAAGAAAGAAAGAAAGAAAGAAAGCTGGGTGTACAAGCATGTCTTAATCCTAGCTCTTGAGACAGAGGAAGGCAGATCTCTATGAGTTCAAGGTCAGCCTGGTCTATGTATCGAATCCTTATCTCAAAAAAAGAAAAAAGAAAAAAAAGAGAGTTTGGGGTTTGTACCTACCTTAGTTTCCCCCCAGGTGGCTTTGCCAAACTTCTCTGCATATTCTTCATCATCTGTGATCAGGAAGTTATCAAAGATGGTTCCAGATCTCACCTGTGGATGGAAGCAGGCTTTCATTAGTGGTGGCAGATACACAACCTTTCCTCCTTGTCAGGGCTACTTAACTCAATACCACACCCCTGATCAGCTATCATTGACTGACCATAGAGCTCAGGATGGCCCAAAGGTAGAGCATAGTCTTACTAGGCGAGAACACCTGGCTTACATTGCTAGCACCCAAGTGTGGGTTGTGGGCATCAACTGGAGGCTAGCAGGGACTACAGAAGGCCAGGCTCCACCCCTACTGCATATCCCACAGCTGACAGGAGCGACAGCTATACAGAAGGAACCCCAAAGCACAGAAATGTTAGGCCCATGTGGTCTAAAGGCCACATGCAAGTGCCAGTGATTACAAAGGCCCTTAGTGAGTAGTTACAGGCTGGGACTGGAGGCAGTGCAGAGGGTAAGGGTGCTTACCACTCTTGAAGTACACCACAGTTCAGTTCAGAGGATCTGTACCAGGGATTTCCCAATGGCCTGTGACTCCAGCTCCAGGGGATCAGATATACCCTCTGGCTTCCATGGGCACATGCACAATACACATACAGTTTTAAAGAATAATAAACCAAAGGCTAGGAAAAATGGCTCAGTGGGTAAGCTCTCACCAGGAGAGCATTAAGGGCCCTGAGTTCAGATCACCAGCACACACATAAAAAGCCAGCACGTTTGTATACGTGCCTATGACTCCAGCACTTGGAAGCGGAAAGGCAAAGACAGAAGGACGCTGGGGCTCACTGGATGCCAGGCTAGCTCCAGGTTTGGTGAGAGATTCTATTCTCAAGAGTGGTATAGCTAGGCACTCGACATTCTCTTCTGGTCTCTGCCCACATGCATACATCACACACACACACACACACACACAGTGACACACACTGACACATGCATCCATACACACACATGCACAACACACACACACACACACACACACACACACACGAAAAAAAGAATTGTGTACCAAATGGATCACATTAAAGGTCAAGTCATTAAATCAGCCAGCCATGGTGGCATATGCCTAGCATCCCAGTACTCAGGTGCTGAGGCAGAAGGATCATGATTTCAAGACCAGCCTAGGTTACACAGCAAGGCCAGCCCAGAGCTATTAAAGTAAAGAAAGCTCAGAGCCAGGTCACCTGCCACAGCTCTAGACCAATGGCGCCGATGTTTTCGAACTCTGAGAGGTCGTACTGCGTCAGGTAGCCAGCGGGTCTCATCTTCTGGTGGAGCCATATGTCCTTGTCGATGCCCTCAGCTTTCAGGCCATCCTACAAAAGCAGACTCTAGCCAGACTTGAATCACAGGGTGAGGGATGGTTGGTTTATTTTTCCTTTTTTTTTTTTTTTGTTTTCCTATGAAAAGTGGCTAGCCCACAAAGGACCAATATTCCATAAATTTCCCTGCAACTCAAAATTTTATGCAAAGGAATTGAAGTCTTTTCATTCCTCCCACTTGGTAAAAATCCCATGCAAATTTTCAAATCTTGTGTGTGTGTGTGTGTGTGTGTGTGTGTGTGTGTGTGTTGAGACAGGGTTCTCTGTGTAGCCCTGGCTGTCCTGGAATTCTCTCTGTTTCTCTGTAGACCAGGCTGGCCTCAGAGACCTGTATGCCTCTGCTTTCTTTTTGCTTGTTTTTAATGAAGAGCACCCGCCCACCCCCATTCCTGGGACCTGACAGATGACTGCAGCAGCTCATCCTTTCCCTTTCCTTCACCTCCTAGGCATCAGTTCCTTCAAACACAGCAAACCTCAAAAGTCAGTGTGATCCAACTCCTTCAGACATAGTTACCAACTGCGTTAGAATAAAAACAACATGAATTTCCCACCCATGTGTTGGCAAGCAGGTTTGGCTCATGGGTTTACAAAGAGAAATTGCCTTGCCAGGTCACTCTTAGCTTGTTCCTTTCCTGTGCCACCAAGAATACCTTTGCTAACAGCACAAACGGGGCAGGAGCAAGGGCTGCCCCAAGGACCCAGACACTGCAGGGAGAAGACACACACCTCGTATGGTGGCTTCTGTAGCCAGTCCCCATCCAGCTCACTATTCCAGTCACTCGGCTTGCTGGCACTGGCATCCAGAAAGTGCTTTTCCCAATCCTTCAAAGACAAAAAGGAAAGCGTGATGTCAGAGGCATGCTGGGAAAAAGGACATTTTTGTAAAAAATTTTTTTTAAATCTTTTTTTAAAAAATTATTATATGTAAGTACACTGTAGCTGTCTTCAGACACCCCAGAAGAGGGCGTCAGATCTCATTACAGATGGTTGTGAGCCACCATGTGGTTGCTGGGATTTGAACTCAGGACCTCTGGAAGAGCAGTCAGTGCTCTTAACCGCTGAGCCATCTCTCCAGCCCAGTAAAATATTTTTATTACATCGATTATGCATGTGTGCACATGTGGAGGTCAGAAGACATCTTGCTGGAGTTATCTGAAAGGAGGGAGCACCCTCATCCAGAAAGTGCTTTTCCCAGTCCTTCAAAGAAAATATCTCTGTAAGATCAGGTTATAGGCAGGCCTGTAGGGCATTTTCTTAATTAGTAATTGATGGGAGAGGGCCCAGCCCATTGTGGGTGGTGCCATCCCTGAGCTGGTGGTCCTGGGCTCTGAGCAAGTCATGGGGTGCAAGCCAGTAAGCAGGACTCCTTCATGGCCTCTGTATCAGAGCTCCTGCCGCCAGGTTCCTGCCCTGTGTGAGTTCCTGCCCTGACCACCTTCAGTGATGAGCAGTGATGTGAGGGCTGGGTGGGTAGGAGCTACGGTGCAAGCCGGCAGGCCTTGGGATAGGGTTCTCCTGACACACACCTTGGGTGTGTGGGCTGGGCTCACCTACCTGGGCTTTACTGCCTTCCACCTGATCCCAGCCCCTAGACTCCAGTGACGTCTTTTCCGTTTTCTTCAGCGATGTCAGGTTCCAATCATACTCAATGCTGCCAGACTCAATTGACTGGCCATCAACTTTCACCTCGTAAGAAAGATCTGGCCTTAGGATCAGGGTGTAGAGATGCGTGAAGCCATCTACCTGCACAAAGGCCACAGTGAAATTTCATTGTGTGTCTGATGTGTACTTTAAAACAGGAACTAAGATAGGAGATGGCTCAGTGGGTGACGGCACTTGCCACCAAACTTGGTGACTTAAGTTCAATCTGCCAGACCCTCATTGGTAGAAGGAAAAAATGACCCCAAGTTGTCCTCTGACCAACACACACACACACACAGTGGGGGCAGGAATATAAAACAGACCTAAGTATTTTGGGGGGTGGCACAGGCCTCTGCTTCTAGCATTTGGGAGGCTCAAGCAGGGAGATCATGAATCTCTAGCCAGTCTTGGTTACACTGCAAGACCCTGTCTTAACATCCAAACCAACAGGCCTATGTAGTGGCTCACATCTGGAAGGCCAGCTCTTGGAAATCAGAGGCAGGGGAATCGGGAGTTCAGAGTTATTCTCCACTATATAATAAGCAAGCAAATTTTCTTTGATTGTTTTCTGTGCATTTGTGTGGGGGCCACAGGCTGATGTTGGGTCTCACTGTTGCTGTACACTTCATTTTCACACACGGGGTCTCTTGGCAAACCTGGAGTTCAGCAATGTGCCCAGACTGACTGACAACAACACAGACCCTAGTCCTGGGCTTACAAGCTGGGGCTCAAAGTCAGGCCCCAGGCTTGTTCAGCTAGAGCTACTGCTGGGATCTTGCTTTTTTTTTTTTTTTGGTTTTTAGAGACAGGGTTTCTCTGTGTAGCCCTGGCTGTCCTGGAGCTCACTGAACTCACTCTGTAGACCAGGCTGGCCTCGAACTCAGAAATCCGCCTGCCTCTGCCTCCCAAGTGCTGGGATCAAAGGCGTATGCCACCACCACCCGGCAGAATCTTGCTTTTGTCTTTATGAGATAGAGGCTCGATCCATACACCTCCAACTCATGACTATCTTCCTGCTTCATTTAGCCTTCTTGATAGTGGGATTTTGGGTGTGAGTCACTGTACTAGGGTGACATCCCCTGAATTCTTTAAGTATTATTTATGATCACACTGTAGCTATCTTCAGACACACACCAGAAGAGGGCATCAGATCCCATTACAGATGACTGTGAGCCACCATGTGGTTGCTGGGAATTGAACTCAGGACCTTCGGAAGAGCAGTCAGTGCTCTTAACCGCTGAGCCATCTCTCCAGCCCCTTTGTCTCCACCTTACTAGATTTCTTTTTATTACATTTTATTTGGTGGGTGAAGGCCAGAGGAAAACTTTTGGATTTTCTCTTCTACCATGAACTGAACCAGGTCTTCAGACCTGAGCCATCTCACAGCCCCACCTCCAGGTTTTCACAATTGAGAGAATCTTCACTGTGAACCTGGAGTCCTGGCAGGGAGCTGTGAGCCAGTGGCCCTGTGAGGATCATTCTGGAACTTTCTAGCATTGGAATCTGGGCAGAAAACCTAATCCTCAGATTTGAAGGGTCTTTATGATAAAAAAAAAATTGTATTTGGTGTTAGCATGTATCTGTGTGTGCACACATATGTGTCATCCTAAGAGTAGGGAGGTCAGAGCAGACCACAACTGGAAGTCAATTCTCTCCTCCTATCCTGTGGGTTCCAGGGTTCAAGCTCAGGTTGTCAGATTTGGTGGTTTTACCCACTAAGTCATCTTGTCAACCTCTCATTGTTATATTCTGTTTTTATAAATGTGAATGTATGTGCGCATGCATGCTTCCCCCTTTCTCTTTGTGTGTGCATGTGTATGTGTGTGTGTATGAGTGAGAGAGAGAGGGGGGAGTAGGGGGAGGGAGAGGGAAAGGGAAAGGAGAGAGAGAGAGAGAGAAAGAGAGAGAGAGAGAGAGAGAGAGAGAGAGGGAATATGCTCATATGCATGCACTCATGCATACAGATACCTGTGGAGGCTAAAAGAAGACATTGGGCCCAGTGGTGGTGGCGCACGCCTTCAATCCCAGCACTTGGGAGACGGAGGCAGGTGGATTTCTGAGTTCGAGGCCAGCCTGGTCTACAGAGTGAGTTCCAGGACAGCCAGGGCTACACAGAGAAACCCTGTCTTGGAAAAAAAAACACTGGATCCCACACGGTGGAGTAAAGCACTTGTGGGCTGACATATGTATGGTGGGATCTGAGCTCAGGTTCTTTATACTCTAACCCCCTGAGCCATGTCCCTTGCTCTAGTCTTCGGCTTCTGTTAGGGCTTTTCACTCTTACTAGCTTCTTTGCTGATACGAGGAAGCAGGCAGTGTGCCATCTTCTGGCAGCAGGTTATAGGGAAAGCCCATAATATTCAAGCTGCTGAAAACCTTTCTGTGACACATGGCTGGAGGTCCCCTCTTGACTCACCACACCCTATGTGACCTCAAGTACCGTGCCACAAGAGATTTCATGCTCCACATTCTTGGTAAATTTGTCTTTGAATTGAAAGAACACAAAAGTGCTTTTAAAAGCATGTACAAAGCAGCCTTATACAGCTGACTAAAAGCTGTAATTTTCGCAGTGTGGTGTTGGCACACGCCTTTGATCCCAGCACTTGGGAGGCAGAGGCAGGCGGATTTCTGAGTTTGAGGTCAGCCTGGTCTACAGAGTGAGTTCCAGGACAACCAGGGCTACATAGAGAAACCCTGTCTCATAAAAACAATAAATAAACAAATAAATAAATATTATGTGAATATATAGGAAGCACAAAACATAGCATCCAAAGTGTGACTAGTTTGCAGAGCCAGCTGATCACCTGGACAGTCCCCCATTCCTCAAAACGTTGGAGTCTTCAACCTTCTTGCCCAGAGCTTAAATGAAGGGCTTAAGTGAAGCAAGAGCTATGAAGGACTAGCCTACCCTATCTTGGCTGTCGACTATCTCACATTGTATGTCCTTTCCTGGGCAGTATTTTTGTCTGTAGATGAATTAAAGTAATTTTTGCCCAGTGGCTACCTTGCCACAACTGGAGCCACTCTATATGGAGGTCTTGAAGCTCACTGTACTTTGAACCATGAAAGGGCACTGTCAGGAGCAGATGTGTCTCAGTCAAAAGATCTGTTAATAAGTGAAATGACATTGACTGTCATATTCTGTGGATATCTGATGCTTTTGTAGACTATCTATCTATATAAAAGCATATCTGAACTGTTAAACCTTGACGACTCTTAGCTATTTCTATTTGAGTAATATTGAAAACACTCTATTATAATTAAATCAGAATTTAATATAACCCAGGGTTTACTGTCTAGCTCTTAGCTTGTGTTACTTAATTATCCTAAACAGTTTGTAATAGCAGCTATAGGAGGACTGGGTTTAAGCCTTGTTTTTTTGTTGTTTTTTTTGTTTTTGTTTTTGTTTTTGTTTTTTTTTTTTTTGGTTTT
>NW_022196905.1:211305681-211307086 GCF_008632895.1 Mastomys coucha
TTTTTCATTAGATTATTTTCATTATTTACACTTCAAATGTTTATTCCTTTCCTGATTTCTCCTCTGAAATATCCCCTATTCCCTTCCCCCTTAAGCTTGTATTCTTAAATGACTTGCACAGCACAATGCCTATTTATGAGTAACGATATTAATTTCAAATTTTATACCAATATAAAAAATTTATACCAATGAAAACCTTAATTTGTATCAATATATAAACTCTGTACCAATGTAAGAAATTGTAACTTTAATTTTATATCAATTATCAAGATTTCTACCAATATAAGATTATAACTATATAATGATTTGTTTAAGGATAAATTTAGTAATCCATCCTATATATCTAATTTCTTATAATAATACCTTATCCCTGCTTCCCCCTTCAACTCTGTGTGTGTGTACTCATGTGTATGTGCACCAGACACATTGCTGCAGTGTCTCTTTGTACTCAGACATTGATAGTCACTGATCTGGCTGCTCTAGGCAGTCTGTTTCAACCTGCATATGCTAGTGTCTGTCTTAAAAGCCACTAGCATCAGCTGGTGGCACATGCCTTTAATGCGAGCACTCAGGAGGCAGAGACATGGAGAGCTCTGAGTTCTAGGACAGCATAGTCTACAGAATGAGTTCCAGGACAGCCAGGGCTAAACAGAGAAATCCAGCCTCAAAAAAACAAAATAAATAAAATTAAATAATTTAAAAAATAAGACAAAACTGCATTCTGGGGCTGAATATTTGCAGAGGCACTCTGCCCATCATGTTACCGTCATTTACTGTATTTTGAAACCTTGTGATAAGCATGGCCCAATCTTTCTGTCTTCCCACCTCTCTCTCATTCGTTTTTTGAGACAGCATCTCTCTACATGGCCCTGATTGACCTGGAACTCACTATGTAGACCAGGCTGCCTCAAACTTAGAGATCCTCCTGCCTCTATGTCCCTAGTGCTGGAATTAACAGCTGGTACCACTATGCCTGACTCTTTATTTGTTCTAAATCTGAGTGAGGTTGAATGCAAAGGCCATGGGTTAAGGTTAATATGTCTGGCAGATGCAGTGATTGGACTAAGAATGGCCCCTATAGGTGCATATATTTGAATACTTAGTCACTAGGAATTCTTTGAAAGGAGTAGATGATTTAGAAGGTGTGGCCTTGCTGCAGGAGGTATGTCACTGTGGGTGGACTTCAAGGTTTCAAAAGTCCAAGGCAGGCCCAGAGCCTGCCTCTCTCTGCCTCTCTCTCCCTCTCTCTGCCTACAGATCAGGATGTACCCTCCATGCTCCTGCCATGTTCCCTCCATGCTCCCTCCATACTCCCTCCATGCTCCCTGTCCCCTCCATGCTCCCCCTCATGTTCCCCCATGCTCCCCCCATGTTCCCCCCATGTCCCCCCATGTCCCCTCCATGT
>NW_022196905.1:211307201-211316112 GCF_008632895.1 Mastomys coucha
CCCCCCCCGTGCTTCCCCTGTGCTTCCCCTGTGCTCCCTCTGTGCTCCCTCCGTGCTGATATGGGCTAAAGCTCTGGAATTGTAAGCTAGCCCCAATCAAATGCTTTCATTTGTGAATGTTGCCTTGGTCTTGATATCTCATCACAGCCAAAGGACAAAGACTAAGACAACAGAGGCAATCTTAGACAGTCTGATTTGCAGGCTATGGCCTTTCTGCTTAGATGTGAGCCACCATGCCCAGTTTTCTTCATATTTATCATGCAAGAGGCACAAGGCACATGTGGGATGCTGAAGTAGGAGGATTATGGGGTTTGAGGTTACCTGGACCATCTAGGGAGATAAATTATTTCCCTACATGAATTGGAAGCTGGAGAGATAGCTCAGGTGTACACTCTGCTCTCACACAGACCAGAGTGTGGCTGCCAGCACACGTCAGGCAGCTCCAGGGAATGCAATGCCTTCTTCTGGTCTCTGTGGTCACTGCATTCATATTCACATGCACAAACATAATCAAAATAATAAAACAAAGGGAAGGAAGGGAGAGTAAAGGGGAGAGAGATGGAGGAAGGGATGAGGGGCAGGCAGAGAGAACTGCTCCCTGTGACGTTAGCGCACACTCACCTTGCATCTGATTGGCTTCTTATTTTCATGATATTGATTCTTGAAATATAATATAACATGAACTTTCTTTATATCAAACCCACAAATATCAGGTCCTACAAAAAAAAAAAAAAAAAAAAAAAAAAGAAGACAAAGAAGAAAAAGGTACTGTCAGCTTTCCTCCATACTGTCTCTGCACAAACAAACTCGCCTAAGCATCCTTCCCACCACGGGAACAGTAACCTTGTCTGTCGGGTGCTCCTGAGTTCACCAGAAGACATTGAAGCAAAGCTCTGGTGACTGGCTGGCTCCCTCCTGCCAAAGTCACCCTGCATGCAACTGTGAATCACCACAAATGAGAAAACAAGGCCAACAGGACATCGCGTCGGACTCCCATGGGAAGACTGCCAATCCCAGGCCAAGCGACCGGCTCAAGAAGCAAAACAGTGAGCTGGAGAGATAGCTCAGAAGGGAATATTGCTGGCCATCCAGGTTGAGGAACTGAGTTGAATCCCTGGGAAGCACAAGGTGGAAGGAGATGGCTTTCACCTTGCCCTCTGACTCTACATGTGCACCACAGCGTATGCAAGCCTTCCATAAATAATAATTAGTAGTACTTTTTGCTTGGTTGGGCTTTTTGAGACAAATTTCTCTGTGTAGCCCTGGCTGTTCTCGTTCTGTAGACAAGGCTAGTCTCGAACTCAGAGATCTACCTGTCTCTGTCTCCTGAGTGCTGGGATTAAAGGTGTATACCACCACTGCCCAACAATATTTTTTTTAAAGTTTGTTTTGTGTGGCTCTCTCTTTCTCTGTGCATGTGTACATGTGCATGCAGGTACCTCTGGTAGCCAAAAGGAGTCAGATCCTTGGGATCTGGAGTTATTGGTGGTGGTGAACTAGGGTCCTCCCCGAGAGCAGTAAGTGCTCTTAACCACCACCTCCCAAATGTATATGTTCTTTAAAATGAAAATCAAAGCCGGGTGGTCGTGGCACACACGTTTGGTCCCAGCACTTGTGAAGCAGAGGCAGGAGAACCTCTGAGTTTGAAGCTGGCCTGGTATATAGGGAGTTGTAGGACAGCCAGAGCTACTCAGAGAAACCCTGTCTCAAAAAAAACAAAACAAAAAAAACCAAACAAACAAATAAAAAAGAAATGAGATGGGAAACAGAAAGAAAGCACAAAGAGAACTAAGACATTTTGTGCTTTGTTCTTCTGCCTTTTTACAGTGCTGGGAATGGAACCCAGGGGCCCTCACACTCGCATCAAGCACTCACCACGTGGGCTACAACAGAGCCCAAAGGATTTATTATGGTGTGTGTGTGTGTGTGTACATGCATATGTGTATGTGTGTGCGTGTGCTCGCACAGGTACTTGAGTGCATGTGTGGTGCCTACACATGAACGTGCGGAATGCTCTTTCCAGTGCACACGCTGACGGCAGAAGCCTTCCTGCTGTCTCTATCAGTGCGGTTAGTTATATGCCCTTGAGGCAGGGCTCTCACTAAGTGGGAAGCCGTTCCTTTCAGCTAGACTGGCTGGCTAGCTGAGGCGCTCTCAGGATCTTCTTGTCTCCCACCCAGTGTTGGGATTGCAGGCAGGCACATACAGACAGCCTCATCTGGCTTTTTATGTAGGTTCTGAGAATTGGAATTTAAATACAGTTACCCACTGAGCTATCTATCCCCTCACATTCTTTTCTACATTTTGGGGAGACAGGGTGTCAGTGAAGCTCAGGCTGGCCTGGAATTCCTGCCTCCATCTCGAAAGAGCTGGGATGATGGCTGCTTTGTTCACATAATGCTGGAGATGGAATCCAGGGCTTCCTGAATGCTAGACAAGCACTCTACCAATCCCGCCCGGTCCCAGCTCACACTTCAAATCTTTTTTTAAAAGTATTTATTTATTTTAATTTCATGTGCATTTGTGTTCTGTCTGTACTGTATGATTGTGTGAGAATGTCAGATCTCCTGGAGCTAGAGTTACAGACAGTCTCAAGTTGCAATATGGGTGCTGGGAATTGAACCTGGATCCTCTGGAAGAGCAGTCAGTGTCATTTAACCACTGAGCAATCTCTCCAGCCCCACACTTCAAACATTTTAAGCTTCACAACACTTTTAGACGTAACCAGGAAGGCCACCATCCATCACTTGACAATCTGGACATGTTTTAAAGGCCAGAGTTTGTCACTTGGGATTTATGTGTTAACTTCATCTGTGCAGTGTGCCCACTGAAATCCCAGACTGTGTCATTGTTTCGCTCTCTGGAGTCAAGGTCTTGTTATTTGGCCAGGCTGGCACCACACTCGCAGTGCTCCTGCTGCCCCTTCTAAGTGCTGGGATGGCAGAGGTTTACCACCATGCCTGGCACTAACATCTCACACTCTTCAAAATTTGATATATTCTAGCCAGGTGTGGTGGTGCACACCTTTAATTCCAGTATTGGGATGCAGAGACAGGAGGACCTCTGTAAGTTAAAGGCTAGCCCGGCTTACATAGTAAATACCAGGACTGCCAGGACTACACAGAGACATCCTGTGGTCAAAAACTTTTTTTTTCAGTGTGTGTATGTTTGTGAATGCAGGTGTGTGCCTGGCTAAGTGTGGTCTCAGAACTCAACAAATTTCAGGGCTGAGGTTGTAGATCAGTGATAATGTGTTCAAGGCCCTGGGTTTCATATCCAGCACACAGCTGTGTGAGATGGCCCAGAAAGCAAAGGCATTTGCCATCAGGCTTGAAGGTCTGAATTCAGATGGAAGAAGGAAAGAATTGACTCCTTCACGTTACTAGAGCTGCAGAAATGGCTCGGTGGTTAAGAGCGCTGGCTGTTCTTGCAGAGGACCCAAGTTCTGTTCCCAGAACCTGCCTGATAGCTCACAACCACCTGTAATTCCAGTCCCAGGGGAACCAACCATCTCTTTTGGCTTCGACAGTCATCTGCAATGGTATGTTGCACATAAACTCACCCAGGAAGGTGCACACACACCCATGCAGATTAAATGAATATTTTTTTTAAAGCCAGGTTCAGATTCTAAGTTCTTTGGCTTTTTGGTTCTTACGCCTGAGAATGTTCAGCCTGTATTGGTTAGTTTAACAGTGCTATAAACCTTAGGTTCAATGCTGTTATGGTAGTCCCATCCGCAGAGCCTCTGTGTAATGTTGGAAACATGTGGCTTCCCCTGCTGAACTTACCAAACATGATGTAGTACTGAGACTTTTCATTCATATTCTTCTGATCCAGATCAGACGGGAACACCTTGATGTAACCACCACCGCAGTCCATCTTTTGCTCATGCTTCACCGTGTACTGGATTACCAGGGTCTTCCCTTTGTTGCTGAACGGCTTGAAGCTCGCAGAGATGGCATAGAATCGGCTGTTCTGGGTCGTCTGCAGGCCTTCCAACAGAAAGCATGCATGTGTGAATCAGAATGACATTGCACTCAACTGTAGGGACCTCCAACTCATGTCCCCACTGACCCCCAGCAACAGAGGTCCTGTTTGCAGTGAGCCACTGTGTACAAGTCCCACAGTGTGCCACATGCACACTATTAGCAGGGGGGTTCTCCTTCCAAGAACCTCTGCTTCGCACGCCTTTGTGCATATGATGCAAGCTTTGCCAGGGCCCAGTAGGTAAGGCACTTACCACCTGATTACATTCTTGGGGACCCACATAGTAGAAAGAGGGAGACAATTCTCAAAGCTGTCTTCTAATTTCCACATGCATGTGATGACATATGTGTGCACATGTGTGCACTCACAGACAGACAGACAGACAGACACACATACACCTAATTTATAAAAAAGACTCTTTTACTAGTTTTTTATTTTGTTTGGGACATAGTTTACCTGGCTGTCCTGGAACTCCCTTTCTAGACCAGGTTGTCCTCAAACTCAGAGATCCAACTGCCTCGGCCTCCCAAGTGCTGAGGTTAAAGGCACGCACCACCACCGCCCAGTCTGTCTTTTTGCTTGAATTTCTCTTGTTTATACTGGGGACAGATGGGACACAGGAACTGACACATGCTCAGCACCAGCTCTCTCTCTGGGATACACCCTCACTCCTACCACTGGCATACTTTAGGTTACAAAATTACCTCCCTGGGGATGTGGCTCAGTTTTAATCTCAGCTACTGTGCATGAGGCCTGGGGTTCCATTCCCAGCACCATGTCAAGTGGGGATAATGGCATACATCCAAGCATTTGGAGGAGGAAACAGGAGGGTCAGGAGTTTGAAGTCAACCTCAGGTGCATGGCAATTTGAGGCTAGCCTGGGTTACATGAAGCCCTGTCTCAAAATCAATACAACATACACATGAGATGTCTCAGCAGGTCAAGAAACTCACTGCCAAGTCTAAGCTTGGTGAAAGGAGAAAACTCTTGCATGTTGTCCTGTGACCTCCGCATGTGTCTTGGCATGTGCACACACACTTAAAAGGCAGGGGTTGGAGAGATGGCTGAGGGTGTGAGCGTCTCACTGAGGTGACAGTAAGAGGACCTGAGTTTCAATACCTAGAGCTCACTTAAAGACTTAAAAGCTGGGTAGTGGTGACCACACAGAGAAACCCTGTCTCAAAAACACAAAACAAAACAAGGTAGGTGTGGCTGCACATGCCTGTAATTCACCATGTGTATGTGCTCGTGTACATGTGTGTACATGTGTATTTGTGTGCATGTGTGTGCATGTGTGTATATGCGTGTGAATGTGTATCTATGTATGTATTTGTGTGTGAATGTGTGTTTATGTATTTGTGTGTGTGCATGTGAATGTATTGTGTATTTGTGCATGTGTGTATGTGTATGCATGTATGTGTGCATGTGTATATATGTATGTGTGTGCACATATGTATGTATTTGTGTGAATGTGTGCATGCATGTGTGTGTGTATGTGTGTATTAATGTGTGCACATGTGTATGTATGTATTTGTGTGAATGTGTGTGCATGTATGTGTGTGTGGTGGAGATTGGAGGAAGCTGGGGCTCCATGGTCATCACTCAAACTCCAGGTTCAGTGGAAGTAAGGCTCAGTCTTAGGGAGTAAGGAGGAGAGTGATAGGGCCTGACACCAGGTGTCTACTCTGGTCTCCTCAGTCACTCATGGGTACGTACACCTGCATGCACCACATGCCTCCAGATATAATATATAAAAGCTTAAGTTTGCTTCCTTAATAGAGCAAGAATATACAATGAAGGTTGTATAGCCACTGAAGAAAACAAAACACTACTTTTTAAGGCAGGGTCTCATGTAGCCCAGGCTAGCCTAAAACTCCCTATTTCACCAAGTATTTTAGTCAGTTTCTATTTCTGTGATAAACACCATGACCAAAAGCAACCTGGGAAGAAAAGGGTTTGTTTCATCTTACAGCTCATAGTCCATCAAGAAAGGAAGTCAGGGCAGGAGCCTGGAGGCAGGAGCCGATGCAGAAGCTGTACTGCTTACTGGCTTCCTACTCAGGGGTTGCTCAGCCGGTTTACTTACAGGACTCAAGACCACCAGCCTGGAGTGACACTGTCCACAACGGGGTGGGCCACCCATCAATCACTAAATAAGAAAATGCCTCACAGGGGCCTCTACAGGCCAGTCCTATTGTGGCACCAGAGCTTGTGCCCGAGTGAGATAACCCAGGCAGCACAGCGAGAATGACTGGCACCCCTCTGGAGCTACCCCTGACAGTATCTGCAGAGCGCTGCTATGACCGGCCTGAGCCACAATGGCCAGTTCCAAATGTCTTTGTTTTCTTTTGCTACCTGAAGACGGTTTCACTGTGAATGTGTGGTGTCACATGTTAATACTCAAAGCTGAGGCAGATGCATGAGGTGAATTCCAGGCCAGTCAGGGATACATTGAGAGCCTACCTCAAAAAAATAATATAGATAAAAATAAAACCAGGGGTTCAGCACTTAAAAGCACTGGCTGCTCTTGCCAAGGATCTGGGTTTGATTCCCAGCATCCACATGGTGGCTCACAACAGGTTATAACTCCAGTTCCAGGGGATCCAATACCCTCATTTTTTTTTTTGTTTTTATTTGTTTTTTTGTTTTTTTTTTTTGTTTTTTGAGACAGGGTTTCTCTGTGTAGCCTTGGCTGTCCTGGAACTTACTTTGTAGACCAGGCTGGCCTGGAACTCAGAAATCCACCTGCCTCTGCCTCTCAAGTGCTGGGATTAAAGGTGTGCACCACCACTGCCTGGCTCTAATACTCTCTTCTTACTTCTTTAGGGACCACACAGTTGAGCACACAAGCCTGCAAGACGTTCTACACATAAAATAAATAATTTAAAATATTAAAAACAAAACAAGACCAATGTGGCTGGTTAAAAAGTGGCTTGTGCCTTAAATCCCAGGACTGCGGAGGTGGAGGCAGGTGGATTTCTGGTTTGAGACCAGACTGGTCTACACAGTAAGTTCAGGACAGTCAGGACTACATAATGAGACCCTGTCTCAAAAGAAACCAGTCAATCAAACAACTCCAAATTGTCCAACAATACAAACTTGGAATAGTTTTTCTTTTTGTCTGTCTCTCCACATAGCGCTGGCTACCTGAAACTCATATATCTGCTTACTTACCTCTGCCTCCCATGTGCTGGGATCAAAGGTCCCATTGCACCTGGCCCTTTCAATTTTTAAAATTACATTTATTATTTATTTATTTATTTATTTATTTATTTATGAGTTTATTTGGTAGATGTCTTAGGGTAAGGGAAGTATGTGACACATATGTCTCACATATGTGTCATAGCACATATGTGAGAGTCAGAGAACAACTTGGGAGAATCTGGTCTCTCCTTCCACCATACAGATCCCAGGATTCAAACTTAGAGTGAGGTTTGGAGGCAAGTTCCTTTACACACTGATTCATTTCTGCAGCCCAAACTTGGGTGTTCACCCACACATCCAAGCCTCAGCTCAAGGCTGGCTCCCTACTCTGATCTCTCTCTCTCCCCTCTCTCTTCTCATGGGATTCAGATCCCACATCCCACTCCTACCTCAAGCACCAGGCAAGGGCCCTATTCTCTCCTGTCATCTCTAGCCCATCTGAATTCCTTGAATTTTTCCATCTGTGACTATGAAGTCATGGTCCCTGGAGACCATGAAGGGGAAATCTAGATTTCCAGAGCCCTGGCACCAGGCCTATTTCTCTTCATGCTCAACAGGGTTTGGAGGAAATGGATGAAATACAAACTCTTTGAAAGGGAGACAGAGAATTCAGTGGGCAGACATCAACCACATCCTCTGGCTCATTCATGGCACAGCTGGCTCTTTTCACCCACTTCAGTCATAAAGCTGGAAGAGTTTTGTTTCTGAATTATTTTATATAACTATCTTACTACCTCCCCCCATAACCCCACATGATAAGGTCTCACTTTGTACCCCTGGTAGTCCTAGAATTCACTATGTAGACCAGGATGGCCTCATAGATGAACTCAGAGATCCTCCTGTTTCTGCTTCCTGAGTGCTGGAATTAAAGGCCTTTGCCTCCAGGCTGGCCTCTTAGCTGGAACTTAGAACCCTCACCCTACACCTTCCTCCTGCTACCATCACATCTAGATTCTGTGATGCTGCGGCTTTGTGCATGCTAGGTAAGACAACTCCAATTCAACTCTAGATGGTGGATATTTTAGACCTAGTGTCACTGGGTCTCTGCCTCAATTCTTTGACTACTTTGTAATATCCAAGGGACTACTGTGTATCAATATGTAAATGAACACTTCACCTGTGTTACAGACACTCTAATAAAAATTTCTGTCAGGTGGTGGTGGTTCACACCTTTAATCCCAGCACTTGGGAGGCAGAGGCAGGCGGATTTCTGAGTTCGAGGCCAGCCGGGTCTACAGAATGAGTTCCAGGACAGCCAGAGCTACACAGAGAAACCCTGTCTCGAAAAAAAAAAAAAAAAAACAAAAAACCAAAAAACCAAAAAAACACAAGAAAAACAAAACAAAACAAAACAAACAAACAAAAAAATTCACAGCATAATGACTCACACCTGTAATCTTAGTCAGGGTTTCTATTCCTGCACAAACATCATGACCAAGATACAAGTTGGGGAGGAAAGAATTTATTCAGCTTATACTTCCACATTGCTGTTCATCACCAAAGGAAGTCAGGACTGGAACTAAGCAGGTCAGGAAGCAGGAACTGTTGCAGAGGTTACGGAGGGATGTTCCTTTCTGGCTTGCTTCCCCTGGCTTGCTCAGCTTGCTTTCTTATAGAATCCAAGACTACAAGGGATGGCACCACCCACGATGGACCCTCAACAGAGGAGTGGATACAGAAATTGTGGTACATCTACACAATGGAGTACTACTCAGCTATT
>NW_022196905.1:211316919-211393348 GCF_008632895.1 Mastomys coucha
ACCAGGCTGGCCTCAAACTCAGAAATCTACCTGCTTCTGCCTCCCAAGTGCTGGGATTAAAGGCGTGTACCACCATTGCCCAACCCAATTAAAAGTCTCTTTAATTGTGGGCTCCACTAAAATACTTTCTTCCTTCAAAAGGGAAAAATATCAGGGCACAGTCACAACCAAAAGCAAAATCAAACTCCAACTGTCCAATGTCTGGGATCCACTCATGATCTTCTGGATTCCTCCAAGGGCTTGGGTCACTTCTCCAGCTCTGCCCTTTGTAGCACACAGCTTGTCTTTTAGACTCCAGATGCCTGTACTCCACTGCTGCTGCTGTTCTTGATGATCATTCATGGTACTGGCATCTGCAAAATACTGATGTCTTCTGTTGCAACTAGGCTTCACCAATAGCCTCTCATAGACCCTCGTCATGGTGCCAAGCCTCAACTCCTTTGAATGACCCCTTCAGTCTTGGGCCATCAATTGCAACTGAGGCTGCATCTTCATCAATGGTCTTCCATGGCTTCTCACAGTGCTGAGCTTCAGCTGCTCTTCAGGACCCCTTCAAGTCTTCAAAACCAGTACCACCTGGGTGACTCTTACACATTACCAAGTCCTGCTGCAACACAAGGTGCAACCTTGGCTATCTCTGGAACACAGCCTCTTTGTGCTCTCAGAAAACACTTCCCAGAAAATTTCACCCCAATGATGCTAGTCTCTGCTTAATCACCACTAATTTCTTAGTTCTGGCTAACCAGCATCAATAGCCCCAGTAATGCAAAGTTTTCACTTTAGTACTTCTGGTATCTTGTTAATTACAGCTGATTCTTCAGCCCCAGCTAACCAAAACCACAGAATCTTCACAATCAAAATAGCAATGGCCCTGATAAAAGTCTTTAATCTTCCCTCTGAAATTTTACAAGCCAGGCCTCCATCTTCTGCACTGTTCTCAACATTATCTTGCAAGCTCCTACAGAACATCCCACAGAGCTCTTAACACCCAAAGGCTTTTCTAGCTCAAAGTTCCAAAGTCCTTCCACAGTCCTCCCAAAACATGGTCAGGTTGTCACAGGAAGTCACAGGAATACCCCACTATGTTGGTACAATTTAATTTGTCTTAGTTAGGGTTTCTATTCCTGCACAAACATCATGACCAAGATACAAGTTGGGGAGGAAAGAATTTAGTCAGCTTACACTTCTACATTGCTGTTCATCACCAAAGGAAGTCAGGACTGGAACTAAGCAGGTCAGGAAGCAGGAACTGTTGCAGAGGCCATGGAGGGATGTTCCTTTCTGGCTTGCTTCCCCTGGCTTGCTCAGCTTGCTTTCTTATAGAATCCAAGACTACAAGGGATGGCACCACCTACAATGGACCCTCCCCCTTGATCAGAGAAAATGCCTTACAGTTGGATCTCATGGAGACATTTCCTCATCTGAAGCTCCTTTCTCTGTGAAACTCCAGCTTTTGTCAATTTGACACACAACACCAGCCAGTACACTTGTGAACCAACCAAGCATGTGGCTGACTGGAGCAGAAGGACCTGGAATTCCAGGCCAGCCTGGGCTTCATAGAGAGAACCTGCCTCAGATAAACCAACTCTTTTTTTTTTTTTCCCAGACAAGTTCTCATGTATCCTGGGTTGACCTTGAACTTGCAATGTAGCTACAAAATGACTTTGGCCTTTTAAATTCTCTAGCCATTTCTCTTGAGTGGTGCCTACACCCCATTTAGGCTGTACTGGAGCTGGGATCCAGGACTTCATAGATGTTGAACAAACATATTTATTAGCTGTTTTTGTTGATACATGCCTTTAATTCTAGCACGTAAGAGGCAGGGGAAGGGGCAGGCAGATTTTAGAGAGCTTCTAGACAGTCAGGGATAGAGTGACCCTGGCTCAAACCAAACCAAACTAAACTAAATAAAATACAATTTATATTTATTTATTTATTTTGTGGGGTTGGGGCTTGTGCCAAAGTTGGAGGACAACTTGTGGGCATAGGTTCTCTCCTTCTACCCTGTAGGTTCTGGGGATCAAACTTAGGTCACCAAGCTTGGCCACAGGCCAATCTTGCTGGTCCCACTTTTCATTTTGATTTCCCCTCTTTTTGTTTTGTGACAAGATCTGGCTGTATCTTAGGGTGGGCCAGACCTCACTCTACAGCCAGGCTGGTCTTGAACTTGTGATTTTCCTGCTCCATGAAGACCCTGGAATGCTAGGATCCCAGGTTGTGCTATAGCCTGGTTCCAATTTTCATGAAGTGAGGTGATCTTGGGCATCTACTAAAAAATGCCAACACAGTCATTCCTGTTGACCCCAGTTGTCATTCTAGCACGTTCTGAGCACCTCCACTGTCATTCTAGTCCACTCAGGGTGCATACTGCCCCACACCCCCAACATACATAGATTCGGAAAAAGTAACCAGCACTTCGGAGGCTGGGAGTTATCCTAGGGCTACATAAGACTGCTCAAAAACTAAAACCAAACACCCTCCAGTCAATCTTAAACTTATGTAAACCCAAACAGGGTATTGCAGAGGAGACTGCATGTGCCTCAATGTCCTGGCTTGAACGGGGGTGCCCCGTGACGGTGCCGTGCGGCTTCTAACTCTACTCTATTTGCTCCCGATTCTACACTAACCTTTGTCTTTCTCTTTATGCCCATAGAACTTTCCCGATGAGACTCTGAAGTGCCCAAACTGAGAGTCATTGGTGGACTGCACCCAGCGGTTCCTCCAGCGCTCTGTGGGGAAACAGGGGGGTTAGCGGTGCAAAGTGCACGGGCCCATATCACAGATGGTGGACACAGACCACCAGCTACCACGGCAATCGCCTTCACCTCCGTCTAGAAACTCCTCCTGGAAGTACACAGTGGCCAGTGCCACGCGCAGCACGCAGATGGCCCAGAGCGACACAGGAGCCGAGACCATGGCTGCACGAGCGACTTCCGCTCTCTGCTCTCAGGTGTCTGTACGGCCTGACTGGCGCAACTTAGAAACTACAACTACCGGCGGCATGCTTTGGGATTATGACCTGAGGCCGCTGAATGGGTGCGCTGGAATTACTTGGTCCCATGACGCCCCGCAATTGTGACCTGAGGCGCTCATTGGTGGGTGGAGCGCGGTGGCCGACGGGAAATGTAGTCTATCGCGGCTTTGGCGCGGTCTCCTGGGGCAACTGCACACTGGGGCTTGTATTTTGAGGCCGAAGCCTGGCGGGAAGAAGCCAACGCAGGTACTCAGGTGTCCTCACAGCGATCAACTGTGTCGACCGGGCTGCGGGAAAAGGAGCGGCATTCCCACACCCGAGTTTTCTCACCTGGAGCTTGATCCCGTAGGGCTTGCTAACAAAAGCTAGGAAACTGAGTGTTGGCAGTGTGTACTGCTTAGTGCCTTTACTTTTTGTGCTTTGTTAGTCGATTGAGACTGTATCTTAGGGAGCCTAGGCTGGCCTAGAGCGCTTTGTGCAGTACAGGTTGGCCATCAACTCCTGCTCTTCCTGCAGCAATACCCAAGTGCTGATATTGCGGTCACGCACCCCCACGCTCGTGAGTATATAAAACTTTTAAAGAAGCATATATAGTAGGTTTTACATTTATTTATTTATTTACATGTGGTCAGAGGAATCAGTTCTCTCCTTCCACCCTGTGGGTTCTGGTAATAAATTCAGTCGTTGTGAGCAAGGACTGAGCCAGTTCCCTTACCCTCCGTTTTAAAAGTTGAGTAGTATCCTACCTTCTGCGTGGTTCACTCAGCAGTTCATAGGCATCAGGGTTGTTTCCGTTTTGTATGTTGTGCATGATCTATGAGCTTTTACATACATTTCCGTTTCTCTTGGGCTCCATCTGAGTGGAATTCCTGGCTTACATAGTAACTCCAGGTCAATTGCCCTGTATCTTTTTCTTTCTTTCCTTTATTATTGTTTGTGGAGACTAACCTTGTTCAAACTCAAGCAGGCAGTGTGATTTTCTGTCATATGGGAGCATTTGAGTGCATGAGAGGAACTTAACAGACTTTTAGAGGAATAGGTGCTGTGCCTGTGAGATGGCACATTGGAAGAGGTACGAACTCAGTTCCAGAAACACACATGGGGGAGGGAAAGAACCAAATCTGCTGTTTGCCCTCTGACCTCCACCTGTGTGAGCGAACACACAGGCAAAAAGTAAAATCTTAAAAAAAAAAAAAAATAGAGGAGCTGGAAGTTCAAGGCCAGCCTGGTCTACACAGTGAGTTCCAGTTCAGTCAGGGCTACACAGAGAAACCCTGTCTCCACTGAAAAAAAGAAAGAAAGAAAAGAAAAGAAGGGGGAGAGACAGCTCCATGGTTAGAGCATTGCTTGCTCTTGTAGAGGACCTGGATTTCGCTCCCAGCACCCACATGGTGGACCACACCTGTCTGTAACTCTAGTTTCAAAGGATTCCATACCTCTTCTGACCTCTGAGGGAATGTTCCTACATGCACGAGGTATACATTCACACACTCAGCCACACACACATATCCACATAAATTTTTTGTTTTGGTTTTTTTGTTGTTGTTTGGTCTTTCAAGACAGAGTTTCTCTATGTAGCCTTGGTTAGCCTAGAACTCACTCTGTAGACCAGGCTGGTCCCAAACTCAGAAATCTACCTGCCTCTGCCTCCTGAGTGCTGGATTTTTTTTTTTTTTCACCTTTTCAAGACAGGGTCTCCTTACATAGCCCTGGTTGGCAAAGAACAATGGGCAAAATAGAAAAGGTATCAGGTTTTTTAAGAAGAAAGAGCTAACCATTGAAACTAGGTCCCTGGGGTAGCACTGGGAAAAGATAAGTGGGGAGCCACTGCCCAGGTTGATCTTGAACCCATAGAGAGAGATTCACCTGCCTCCTGAATGCTGAGATTAAAAGTCTGTGGCATTCCAGCTGACTGTCATTACTGCTTCTGCAGGAGGTTGTGAGGGAGGCAGAGCAAGGGCTGGAAAGGGAGTCCATAGCCTGTGTTTCCCTTCATGGTGTCAGACACTGCTACACTTGACCAGAAAGCCAAAGCAGGATCTGAGACAAACAGTGCAGTTTCCTGTCTCCTCTCTGGATTCTAGGTGTATGGCCTGGAGAAGAAGTCAGGAAGGGGGATCCTCAGTCCACCTTCCCCCTCGGGGCATCTGCACACCACGGAGAAAGGGGGAAGCAGAGCCTGAGACTGGTGGGATCTGGTCTGACGGGGAGTGAGTGCTGAGTACCTGGGGGCTGAAGAAGAGAAAGCCGCCTTCAGAGCCTTAGGCAGGGCTCTTGTAGGCAAAGGCCTCCCCCATGGTGATGCTCAGTGAAGCAGCGCTCTGAGACAATCCTTGTTTGTTCATATTGCTTTACTGGGGGTGAACGTGAGCGCATGTACTTTATTCAGGTGAGTCAGGGATTATATACCTCTTGGGGGAAGGTCATTGGCTGGAGGCTAAAGTTATCTAGATACCTCATTAGCGTGGAGGAGGATTCCAGGTGCTTTGATATAGGGATGAGTGCCCACGGTCCTCTCAGTTGGGTATCCTGGTTCCAGGTTCCAGAGCAGGTACAGAGACATGTACGAATCTGGACTCCGGTCCTCAAGGCTCCCTGAGATTCTTGGGTTTTGAGCTCACTCAACCTTACCAGTTCTTATGCCTGTCTGGTAGCACGGTCCCACATGCCCTACAGTTTATTAAAAGAAATACTTTTTTCTGGGTGGTGGTAGCATACGACTACTTTGATCACAGCACTAGGGAGGCAGGCCTGATCTAAGGAGCTTCCGGGAAAACCAGAGATATACAGAAAAAAAAACTTATCTTGAAAAAAAGTAAAAATAGAATAAAACAAAAAGTATATAAATAAAATGAAATACTTTTAAAGACTGAAAACACAATCTTTGTTTTCCTAGAATGGCTTCCACAAGAAGGCCCTTTGGCCCTCCACATAGTGCTTTTGACTTCAGGGATATGTTCTTAGACAGCTCGAGGATGGAAGAGATCAGAAACTTACAAGCCCGAAGTCTTGGCCAAGTGGCTCCTGGGCAGAGCAGAATCCTAAAGAGAAACCAGTCGATGGACGAGAAATATTTGATGCCCAAAGAGGAGGCCATGGCAGGGAGGGGGGCGAGGCTGGGCTTGAGGCCTCCCCCCACCTCTTCCAAGACCAGAGCCAGTGAGGCCCTTAGGAAACTGGCCCAGATTGAAACCAAGATCCGGAATCGGAAGCAGGTGCCCGAGGCTTGGTCTGACATGGAGTCTGATTCCACATCCAGCGAGCAGAGTCCTCCTAAGAGGACAGATGCAACTTCTGTGTCTTCCCAGTATCCACGCAGAACTTTCCAGAAACAAGTGTGTGAAACGTCTGTGGCAAAGAGTGATGGGCAGAGTGGAAACGGTAGCAGGTTCCTGAAGAAGAAGGCGCTGCCCACTGAAGCTAGGTCCCTGGGGCCGGCAGTGGGGACAGGGAAGCAAGTTCCGCTGCCCACACAGAAAGAACCTGCCAGAAAGTGTGATGCCCCTGACAGTGACGAGGAGGAAATGAAAGTATTGCTTGGAAGCTTGATGGAATCTTCTAGAGAAAAAGAAACAAATAGAAACCCGGAGCTCCCTGGCACCAGAGTCAGCAGGAGCGACCTTGGAAAGGTGTTCTTGGTAATGTATTCTTTTGTTGGTTTCAAGTTTTACCTTTTTTTGGGGGGGGTGGGTAGTGGATTCTGGGAACAGACCAGAGGGCTTTGTTCGTACCAAGCAGCTGCTCAGCTAGTGAGCTATACCTCAGATCCCTCCCCCACCTTCTATACATATATTTCTGTGTGTATACCCCACATATACACAGGTGCCTGCAAAGATAGAAGAGGGTGCCGGGGCAGTGGTGGCGCACGCCTTTAATCCCAGCACTTGGGAGGCAGAGGCAGGCGGATTTCTGAGTTTGATGCCAGCCTGGTCTACAGAGTGAGTTCCAGGACAGCCAGGGCTACACAGAGAAACCCTGTCCTGAAATATACTCCCTCCCCCCCATCCCCCACCCCGCCCAAAAAAAGGCATCGATCCCCTGGAGCTAGAATTAGAGGGGTTGTGAGACACCTGATGTGGGTGCTGGGAACCAAACTCAGGTCCCTTTCAAGAAAGAGCAGCAAATGCTTTGTCTTGTTAGTTTAGTTTGAGGTCTCAATTGAGGGACTACCCACATTAGAGGAATTGTCTTGATTGTTTACTGATGTGGAAGGCTTAGCCCATTGTGAACTGGTGATGCCTTGTGGGCTTGGGTTGTGTGAGAAAGCTGGCTGAATTGAGCTGGTGGAAGCAAGCTGCTGTTGTGTGACACCATGGCCAGGGAGATGTGAATAGATACCTCCTTGCCTCACATAGGGAACTAGTGACAAATGAAAGCACAACAGGACCTAAGAACAGACTGGAGAACCAATCAGTTTATCGGGATTACTTACAGGAGTGAAAAATGGCTGAAGACACTGATGGCCGGAGCCTACCCAGCACCGGTGACAGCTTGTGGCCATAAATACAAGTGCAGGCCAGCACTTTGGCCATTTGGCCCTATCATTTACCAGAGCCACAGCTCTCCTTTCTCCTAGCTTGTTGCATGTGATTCTAATAACACTCTTGCTCTTTCTCAAGAGCTCATTCCAAGCTCCGTCAACCTCTCGCAGATAGCTCCACCAAGCTGCCAACGACCAGCCTGGTTGTTCCCTTTCTCCTGCCCACCTTAGTTGCCATGGATGGAAAACACCAGATAGCCTTAGTATTTTAAAGCTAGCCAGATAATGGTTGGGTGAAGAATATCCTGCCCCATCCTCCATGGCCTTATTTCACTCACGGGGGAGGCTATAAACTATAGGTGCAATGAGACCTTTATGTCCTGCCGCTTCCTCTGCTCCACCGCCTGCTCTGCCTCCTCCCTCTCAATCTCTTTTCTTCCTCCTGGGACCCAGAAGTCCCACCTTTTCCCCCTTGCCAAGCGATTGGCTTCCACCATCTTTATTGACACAATCAAGAACCAATTAGGGAATTGATACCTCCCTACACTAGCCTGATTCTAACCACAGGTTTTGTATGCTCAAGGTAGTAGCAGTGGGTGTTCCCTGTGGAAGGCCCTTAAGTCCAGGTGGGACCCTGTTTCCATCTCTGACCACTTCTGCCCCTGTCTTGACAGCTGACCCTGCTCTGTGAAGCGCTGGCTGTCCTGGAATTAGCAGCATTGACCAGGCTGGCCTCAAACTCAGATATTCCCCTACCTCCACCTTCTGAGCACTGGGATTGCAGGCGTGCATCTGGGCAGGCACTCTCTGGCTCAGTCCTAGCGTAGTCCTGCAACCGGAGCCTTTGATATCCTCAGCAGTACAGCCTCACCATCCAGGCTTGCAGTGTCACCAACAGCCATGGCAGTTGTTTTAGGGAGGTCACCTGCCCCATCCTGGGAATTTCCACATCCTTAGTGCTCCTGGGAGCACTCTCCACTCTCACAAGGTCCCCATTCCCTCTGTCTCACATGCAGCAGGCTCAGGCTGCTGTAGAGTGTTTCCTCAGTCACCTGTGGGCATCAGCCATATCTCCTAAGGTTCCCAGCTGCCCTGGGTTGTGCCCTGTGTGGACGGGTTCTGTCCCCCTTTCTGGTGCTCTCCCATGTATCTCATGCTTGTCTCTGAATGTAGAGAACACACGTGTGTTAATGTCATGCTCTCTGTATTTGGAGAGGACCGCAGAAGGACTGTCACAGACATAACTGGTGAGGTGCTTTGGAAGACCCTGGCATCCATTCTGAGTGAGTGTCAGGTGATTGCAGATCCTTGTCATTCAGGAAGACACTGTAGCAAACCATTTGCAAGATCTGATGCAGCTCAGGAAGGTTCTAGCCATTGCTTTGTGTCCTGTTGGCTCCTCCCAGGGCTCCTACTTTCATGAGTCCTCCACCTGTTTTCCTTACCACCCTCCCCGTCATGAGTTCTGTGGAGCTGCCTCTAGATGGGGCCAATGTGGGGGGCAGTCATAGTTGCCCTCCTCCTTGGCTATGCTGTGCTGGCCTCCTGGCAGGGGGCGAATCTACACCAGGAGAGAACCAGCCATGGTAACTCTGGAGATGGCTTCCCTTCCTCCGCTCACACAGAATCTATTTAACCTGTGCTTGCTGTTTGTTTTGTTTGTTTGAGACAGGCTTTCTGTGTAGCCCTAGCTATCCTAGAATTCCCTGTGTAGACCACACTGGCCTTGAACTCACAGATACCTACCTGTCTCTGCTTCCCGAGTGCTGGGATTAAAGGCATTTGCCACCATGCTGGACACCTACCTGTGCTTGCTTCTATCTGAGTCTACAGATGTTCTCGGCTTCTGATGCTCTGGGAGCCTCCAGGACTCCAGAAGTATCCTCCTTCCAGCATCCACAGAACCTGAGATTTTTTTTCCAATTTATTTATTTATTTATTTATTTATTTATTTTTATTTTTCGAGACAGGGTTTCTCTGTGTAGCCCTGGCTGTCCTGGAACTCACTCTGTAGACCAGGCTGGCCTTGAACCCAGAAATCCACCTGTCTC
The DNA here is from genome assembly GCF_008632895.1 of Mastomys coucha. NCBI lineage: Eukaryota > Metazoa > Chordata > Mammalia > Rodentia > Muridae > Mastomys > Mastomys coucha. Next base: position 211,326,425 of record NW_022196905.1, read on the forward strand.
TGCCTCCCAAGTGCTGGGATTAGAGGTGTGCACTACCACTGCCTGGCCATGATTTATTTATTTATTCTTATTCTTTGTGTATCTGAGTTTTGCCTGTATGTATGTCTGTGTTGGGGTGTCAGATCCCCTGGAGCTGGAGTTGTAGATAGTTGTGAGCGGTCATGTGGGTGCTGGGATTTGAACCTGAATCCTCTGGAAGAGCAGCCAGTGCTCTTAACTGCTAAGCCATCTCTCCAGCCCATAAAATGCTGAGTTCAATTCCCAGCAACCACATTGTGGCTCACAACCATCTGTAATGGGATCTGGTGTCCCCTTCTGGTGTGACTGAAGAGAGCAACAGTCCGCTCACATATATAAAACTAAAAAAAAAAAAAAAAATTATGTATAGAGAGCTTACCTATGTGCACCACATGTGGTCTGGTGCCTCTGGAGGTCAGAAGATGTCCAATCCCCTGGGACTGGAGTCGCTGGGAATGAACATGGTCCTCTGCAAGAGTAGCAAATGCTCTTAACCACTGAGTCATTTTTCCACACCCAAATCCCATATACTGTTTTGTTGTTTTTCAAGACATAGTTTCTCTGTTTAGCCCTGGCTGTTCTTGAACTCTGTAGACCAGGATGGGCTTGAACTCAAAAATATCTACCTGCCTCTGCCTCCCGGGTGCTGAGATTAAAGGTGTGTATCGCCACAGCCTGTTTTCTTTCTTTCTTCCTTTCCATTTATTCCTTCTACTTATTTGTTTGCGCTCGTCTGCATGTGTGTATATGTGTATATGTGTGTGTACCTTCACCAAGTGGGTTCCAGGGTTGTACTCAGGTCCTGAGTTGTGGCAAGCGCTTTTGATCCCTCAGCCGTCCCACCAGCTAGTCTCTCCCACCACCAGTGGCTCCGTGGAATGGTAAGAGCTAAGTTATTAAGTTTGCTGACTTCATATCCTTTCTTTTCACAAAAGTAGGATCCGACTCCAGATCAGCCGAGAATCCTGTCTCTGCTCAGTGTGGACCAGTCCAGTTTAAAGTCTTCTCAGCCCATACAGTCTACTAGTGTTGGCTTGAGAACTCAAATCCTACAAACAAGCAATGCTGGGGACACAGCCTCTGTCACAGCCTCACCTTCCATCCTTGATGACATCTCCAAATCAACATCTTCAAAGATGGGGTTCATCAGGCTGGCTCCCTCCCCCAGCAGGTCGGAGGTGGAGTCTTCTGAGGAGCCAGTCTCAGAAGCTACTGCTGACAGCCTCCATGGTAACCCATCACCTTGTGGGGAAGGGGAGGCTACTGTCAGTGTACCCAGTCTGCTGTCCCAGGGCACTGGGTGCGTTCCCTCACACTGGTGGCAGGCAGTCATAGGTAAGCTGCCAGTCGGAGACTAGTGGGAGACCAAGGCTGACTAATACACACTCCTTGCTTCCTTGAGTGTCTGTCCTCTGAGTGTTGAGAAGACAGGCATGGACTGGCAGCCCTGGCTCTGAGCCAGTTCTTCTCACATAGCCACCCATGCCATGGTCAGAGAATGAGAAACACACCCAAAAACATAGGACTGGCTGGAGACAAGGCTCAGAGCTCCTGCGGAAGACCCAGGTTCAGTTCCCAGCACTCATATGGTAGCTCCCAACTGCCTGTAACTGCAGTTCCTGGGGGTCTGATGCTCTCCAGACACATGTGGCGCAAGTAAAAAAAGAAAGTAGTCTGAAAGGTAGTGGATATTGCTGGGTGTGCTAGTGCCCATCTGTCACCTGACAAGGGAAGGCAGAGGCAGGAGGACCAGGCCTTCAAGGTCATCCTCAGCCGACCAAATCTGATGTCCACCTGGGTTATATGCCACCTTGCCCCTAAAACAGTCCACATCATGAGTTATTTAAACAGTTCATTTGTCACTGCTGGGGACTGAACTCAGGGCCTCATGCATGCCAGGCAAGTCACTGCCTTGGAGCTATGCCTGGACTGGGTACTTCAGAGAACAGAGGCTGCTGACATGACAGAGGGTTCTGGTTTTTTTTTTTTTTTTTTTTTCCAGAGACAGGGTTTCTCTGTACAGCCCTGGCTGTCCTGGAACTCACTCTGTAGCCCAGGCTGGCCTCGAACTCAGAAATGCGCCTGCCTCTGCCTCCCAAGTGCTGGGATGATAGAGGGTTCTGGACCGCTGTGGTCTGCAGGGTGGGAGTGTCTTACTGCACCGTCACTGGGTAGGCTGAGGAAGGGCAGGAGATAAGATATGTTGAGTGGCCGGGCGGTGGTGGCGCACGCCTTTAATCCCAGCACTTGGGAGGCAGAGGCAGGCGGATTTCTGAGTTCGAGGCCAGCCTAGTCTACAGAGTGAGTTCCAGGACAGCCAGGGCTATACAGAGAAACCCTGCCTCGAAAAACCAAAAAAAAAAAAAAAGATATGTTGAGTGGCCTTGAGGGACAGAACTGACATTTTAACAGATGGCTTTGTAGTTTTGTTCTTTGATAGTCCTTTTTGTTTGATTGGGTTTTGAGACAATTTTTTTTTCTGTGTAGCCCTGATTGTCCTAGAGCTTGCTCTGTACACCAGGCTGGTCTTGAACTTACCGAGATCCACCTGCCTCTGTTTCTTGAATGCTGTAGTTAAAGGCATATACCATCATGCCCAGCTTCTTTTTCTTTTCTTTCTTTTCTTTTTAAAAATATTTACTTATATTTTTATGTATATGGGTACTTTGCATATATATCTGCACACCAGATTCCATTGCAGATGGTTGGGAGCCACCATGTGGGTGCTGGAAATTGAACTCAGAACTTCTGGAAAAGCAGCCAGTGTTCTTAACCACTAAGCCATCTCTCCAGACCCTGGCTTCTTTTCTTTATTGGATGTGTATGTGAGGGGAACCCATGTCCGTAGTGTCCGTGGGGAATTAAGGAGCGCTAGCTTTCTCCTTTCGCCCCATGTGGGACCCAGGGATTAAACTAGGGCTAGCAGGCTTGGCTGTAAGCACCTTTACCCACTAAGCCACCTCACCCACAGTGCACTTATTTTTTAATTACAGACTTTAGAATTAACATTTTATCCATTGATGATCTGGTTCTGGCTGACGGAGACAAATCAGCTGGGGAACAGAGAGTAAGTATGATTGAGTCCTTTTATTGTGTTGATTTACCTTGGGCTTTGATTAAAGATTGGATCTCACTATGGAGTGCTGACCATCCAGAACTCTCTGTCCCGCCGACTGGCTGCAAACTCACAGGGATCTGCTTGCTCCCCACACATTTACTTATTTTGTGTGTGTGCATGCTTGCGCACCACACCCATGCTTGGTGTCGGGGAGGAAGCTTGCTTTATCTCCCGTGAGCCCCTGGGTGAAGTTCAGACCGATAATTTCCGTTATTGTCATGGACCACCCCAGTCGGGCATGGGGGACCCTGGAATGAGGGTCCCCGAAGCTAGGTGGGTAAGGATTTGTCGGTGACAAACAAACAAACACAGAGGCAGTTTGAATCTGAGTGTGTTTTGTAGCTCTCAAGTAGGGGATTTTATACATTAAAAAACCAAACATTATAACTCTTAGAAACAATCCAAATACCAACAAAAATCATTTGGTATAGTAAAGCACAAAAATCATCCAAGTATTACAACCCCGAAACTATGTATTTAGTGAATCTCAAACAGAACAGGTAACATCATTATTAATATAAATCATCAAAATGTAACAATTCTAAAAGGATGTATTCAATGGAGCAGGCATTTAAGGCTAGTGGCATATTTCCAAGAGCAGGCTAATAAATCTTTATGGTCAATGCTCTCAGCCACTGTGCAAACTCTCCAGCCCTATATGGTCAATTACTATTTAACATCTAATGCCTGATTTTTTATAAATCTTCAATGTATAAATTTAAACTATTTTAATTCTTTCTAATTAAGGTTTTTTTTTTTTTTAAAGGCTTTCTTTACCATCTACCAAAACCCACCTCTGATGACACACATGTAGCCATATGAAATTTTATTATTGGGAAAGTTTTTATCTCATGATAGTTTTATAAATGATTTAAAAAGTAAAGTGTTGGTTTCCCCAGGAGTAAGGTTATATTAGTGACCCCATCTCAAGGGACAGTTTCTTAACCATTATTTTCCTTTAAGATCTTGGCCTAGAGCCGGGCAGTGGTGGCGCACGCCTTTAATCCCAGCACTTGGGAGGCAGAGGCAAGTGGATTTCTGAGTTCGAGGCCAGCCTGGTCTACAGAGTGAGTTCCAGGACAGCCAGAGCTACACAGAAAAACCCTGTCTCGAAAAACCAAAAAAAAAAAAAAACAAAAAAACCAAAAACCAACATGTACTCTCATTTGTATGTGTATACACTTTGTAACACAAATGTGCTCACATTTGCACACATACTAAATAAAACACATGTATTGTAGAAATTTTTTATCCCAATCCAGGGTTTCTACATTGCCTTTGACCATTTAGATCCCAGATAAAAGACACACACAACCTTTATATTCACAATAAGCCTTAATCAGCACTAGAGCTAGGATATATCTACCCTTTATGTTATTAAAATTTATTTCTGCCGGGCATTGGTGGTGCATGCCTTTAATGCCAGCACTTGGAAGACCAGCCTGGTCTACAGAGTGAGTTCCAGGACAGCCAGGCCTATACAGAGAAACCCTGTCTCGAAAAAAAAAATTTTTTTTCTATTGATAACCCTGAGTTATTACTGTGTTTCATCTAGGCTGCTCTTAACTCCAGTTGGCCAGCTCTCAGATTCATGCTTTCTTGACTACTAACCCATGGCATCTTCCTTCTCATTCACCTCCTTCTCTCCCTCCTCTTCTGGCCTCAATGCTGGGAACACCAAGCCCTGCCTATCTCAATTCTGCACAGCAATAGGCTGTAGGCATCTTTATTTACCAATCAGAAATAACTTGGGGGCAAGATCGCAAAGCCTTACTTGGGTCTATGTATAGACTCTGAGGAAACTAGGTCCTTCACTTAGCATTATAACACATAACAAAAGACCCAAACTCAACACACATGCACTTGTATATGCATATACATATACACTAAATAACACATGTGTGCTTGCATGTGCATATACACCAAATAAATGTAATAAAAATGTTTCTAAACAAAGTAATAGTGCCAGGTCTGGTGGGCACTCTATTAATCCCAGCACTTAAGAGGCAGAGGCAGGAAGATCTCTATGAGTTCAAGGCCAGCTTGATCTACACTGTGAGTTCCACGACAGCCAGAGCTGCACAGAAATAAATCCTTTTTACAAAACAAACAAACAAACAAACAAAAAACAAAAAGGAAGTGATCAGAACTGCATCCTACCCCCTCTCTGTAACAGGGTCTTTCTGTGTGGCCCTGGCTGTCCTGGGGTTCACTCTGTAGATACAGGGTCTCTCTGTGTGGCCCTGGCTGTCCTGGGGTTCACTCTGTAGATGAGTCTAAGCCTCAAGCTCACAGAGATCATACCTGCCTCTGCCTCCCAAGTGCTGGGGTTATAGGTGTGGCCAACGAACCTGGCTAGAGCCCCTTATGGTAGCTCGCACAGCCAAGGCTGAGCAGGTTGTAGTCCCCTGCCACACATGCATCTTCCTGTTCCTGGGAATGTCTCAGACAATTGTTTGTGGCAAACAAGGGTACACGTTTAAAGTTCTTAGCATCCAGCTGTGCAATGTGGGTTCAGACCCATGACTATTCACACTGTGGACCTGGAGGTAGGAGGATCAGAAGTTCAAGGTCGTCTTTGGTTCTATGGTGTCTTAGTTCCTGGTCTTGTGCCTGTCAAATAGCAGCAACTTAAGGGCTTTCAGCAACTTTAAGGGCTGAGGCCTGGGGTAGGAGCGGGAGGCAGCTAGCTGGTCACAGGATGTCTACAATCAGGTGCTCAGTTTCTCTTCTGCTTTTAATTCTGCCTGAGACTCTGCTCACAGGATGATACTGCCCCCAAGCAGTAATAGTCTCTTCCCATTGTAGACATGCCTCAGGGCTATTTCTGTGGTGATTTTCACTCCAATCAAGTCAAACTCCTCTACATTCCAGCTTGAAGCCAGCTTAAGATGTATATGTCTGTCTTAGGTCTGTTTTAGTCACGGTTCTATGGCTAGGAGGAGACACAGTCACTGTGGCAACTTTTTGTTTGTTTGTTTGTTTGTGTTTTTTGAGACAAACAAGGTTTTTCCGTGTAGCCCTGGCTGTCACTTTGTCTATAGACCAGGCCGGCTGGCCTCAGACTCAGAAATCCACCTGCCTCTTCTCGCAACAACTCTTATAAAGTAAAACAGTTAATGGGGACTTGCTTACAGTTTCAGGTTTGCTTGCATTATCATCATGGCAGGAAGCGTTCAGCATGCAGGCAGGCACTGGAGCAGTAGTGGGACCTACATCCAGATCCTTAGGCAAAAGAGAGAGACTCTGGGCCTAGCAAGGGCTTTAAAACCTCACTGGCCACTGCCAGTGACATACCTCCTCCAACAAGGCCATTCCTCTTAATCCTTACAATTTTTTCAAATAGTGCCACTCCCTGGTGACTGAGCATTCAAATTTCTGAGCATTCAAATATTCAAATGAAAGTATACTTTATAAGCTTTTCATCTGTTTTCCTTTTTATACTTTTTCTTTTTTTTTTTAATTGATTAATTTATTTTCTGTGTATCTGTGTTTTGCCTGCATGTGTGTCTTTGTAAGGGTGTTGGATCCCTGGGAATTGGAGTCACAGACAGTTGTGAGCTGCCATACAGGTGCTGGCAATTGAATCTGGTCCTCTGTAAGAACAGACAAAGTGCTCTCAACCTCTGAGCTGTCTCATTTCACACACACGAGAGTTTTTCATTTTGTATGTGTGCATCTGTATACATCCTGTGCATGTGTGAGTCAGGTCAAAGACTAGCTGTGGGAGTGAATCCAGGAGATCTGGTTGTTGGACTTGGCAGTGAGTGTCTTTTCCTGCTGAGCCATCTTTCCAGCCCACAGATAGGATAGTTTCAATGATTTCCTTTGGGCAGATGAGAGGGACAGGGCCTCACTCTGTAGCCTTTCCTGCCCTGAGACTAGGCAGTCATCTGGCCTCTGCATTCCAAGTGATGAGATTGCAAAGGTGATACACGTTGGCTGTCTTTATTTTTACTTTTGGTTTTCTGAGACAAGGTCTCATATAGCCCAGGCAGGCCTCCAAATCAGTTTGTAGCTGAGGCTGGTCTTGATTTCCTGATCCTGTCCCTGCCTCCAAAGTGCTGGGATTACAGGTGTATACTGCTCTGCCTGGATTACTTCTTGCGTTTCTGAGAGAGAGTCTTGCTGTGTAGCCCAGGCTAGCCTAGAATTTGTGGTCCCCTCTGTCTGAATGCTGGGGTCCCAGCTCTCTAGAATCTCCTTCAGCTCTGTCACCCTTGTTCCTTTTAGGAGGAAGATTCTGTAAGGGAAGGGATTTCAGTCAGAAGCTCCCCACCCACATCACCTACTCCACGGGAAGCGCAGAGGGCTACGTGGCCCAAGAATTCTGTGTTTCAAGGTGCAACTACTGTGGTTGAGGATGAAGAGGATCTTAGCACTGAAAGAGAGGTCTCTGAGCACCCGAGTGCCAGCTCGGCAGCAGCTGTCCAGTCTCACAGTATGTCCAGTGCACACTCCATGGGGACACCCACTGCACTCACTGCAAGCCCAACTTACTCGGAGGATTTTGAGCAGTTCTCTGGTCCCTTGGCCTTGGAGGAGTCGCTTGACAGGACGCTGGACACTTTGTCAAAGTTTTCTTCCAGTGGACAGACCGATATCATTGCCAGACAGCCTCTGTCAAGGACAGAATGGGGCAGAGGTGTGACCAGAGTCGTTAAGGAGACAGCTGTGCAGACACTTGACCCTGCCTTTTCCTACCAGTGGAGCAAGGGTAAGTCAGGGAGCCTTTGGGAACCTGGGTAGGCCCTGTGATGCTCTGGTGTCCTTGGGAGTAGGCTGTAATGTAAGAATGATAGCCTTATCTTTTCCTGTTCCAGCTCCCAACAATTGACACAGAGACCTATTAAGTTTACTAACAAACTTTAAGCACTAAGCTGTCTAATTCCCAGTCATGTGGTCCTTTACCTTCAAAACAAGTCTCACCCTGTCTTGCTCTGTCTGGTCCAAATGTGTCCTCACGTCTGCTCTCTCATTGAGACTTCATGTCAAATCCCTTGATAATCTCATCACAACTCCTCCGGGACCCTCTGCCTCATCATGGCCACCTCCCTGTGGTCCTTCCCTTAATTCTCTCTACCTGGGACCCTTGCTAAGATCAGAAGTCCAGCCTTCCTATCCTCTGCTATTTTTTGGCCAATCAGAGGTGATGGAAAACACTTTTTACATAACATTGAGACGGAGATGCTTGACCATACCACAGTCCAGACTATAAACAGACATCAGAAGTCAGCATCTGAAACCATAGTGCACAAGCATCCTCAGATTTGGGCTATCATTAGCCAGCTGTAGGGGGAATCTTGGCACCCCATATCCATTTCCTCTTCCCAAGACAAGGGGTGGTCACTAGGGTGTTCCCAGTGGCTTCCAATCCCGAGAAGACTTTGAAGTCTGGGGACAGACAGTTCAAGGTGTTCACTCTGCACTGAGGCAAGCCCAAAAGCAATTCAGGGCTGGTAGTCAACTCAGTGGAGGAGCCCTGCGTCTAGACAGCCCTACCAAGAGGACGACACTATTGGAACATTTTGCCCATGTCCAGTTCTGTTCCTTACCTGAACCCAGAAGCCTGCTATAGGGAACATGGGGCCCTGGGGAAGGGACAGGAGGATACCCACTAGCCTGTCTGCAGCCACCCAGGCCCTCACTAGTTGCAGTCAGGACCTCACAGAAGTGGCAGGGGCTGCCATGCTACGGGCCACGTGTCTGACCTTAGTGGCGAGCGTATTCTGAAAGTAGTTCTTCTCATCATGCCCAGGACTTTCCAGATGTTTCTGTCCTTTCCATCTGTGGTCTATGGCTCCTCCTTTTCTGTCTAACATTGCTCTAGGTCTTTTTCTTAGCTAGTCAGCTGCTCACCCCTCCCTTTCCACTAGGGAGAATGGCTGCAGTTCTCACTTGATAGTTTGTTTTAAATTTAGCACTTAACTGCGACCTTGTCAAAGCCAGGGTGCCATACACACACACATACACACACACACACACACACACACACACACACACACACACACACATGAAACAGCATATAACACATAACTAAGAGCTCAAAGCAAACCTGGGCACCGTGGTTTCCAGACCCGTTTTCAACAGATCAGTAAGCAATCTAGGAAACAAGACCGGGCAGCTACAGCTTAGTTCATTGTCATATGTGTTCTAGAAGCCTTTGTAGCACCCTCAACAGCTTCTTTGTCTTGGGCCAGCTGGTGGCATAGCAGCCATTGGACCTGCCCTCGGAGGTGCTTATGTGGACCCAGCACCCATCGCCAGTCACATTGTCAGCGCAGACGCCATAGAAGGTAACATACAGCTGGGGGCTCACTCCTTCCCTTCAGTGCCTGGCATTATCCTCTAAGGGTGGCTTTGAGGGGTCCCTGGGAAGGGTGCTTATCAGCAGCTGATAGGACCTTGTTGGACAGCCTGAGGGTGGCTGGAACCTCTGTCTCTGGTGAAGGGACAAGATTTAACCAAACCCACAAGCCCAAAAGCAATTCAGGGCTGGTGGTCAACTCAGTGGAGGAGCCCTGCGTCTAGACAGCCCTACCAAGAGGACGACACTATTGGAACATTTTGCCCATATCCAGTTCTGTTCTTTACCTGGCCAATCCTAAGCCTATAATCAAAGCTACTTAGGCAGCTGAGTCAGGAGGATCACTTGAATGTAGTAAGAACTTATAGTGAAATCCCATCTCTTTAAAAAACTTGGTTTTAAAGTGTCTTTGAGGGTAGGGTGGGTGTAGGGGTATGAAGTTGTGGCACATAGCCCAGGCTGGCTCAGAGTTCCAGGTCGTAGCACCTCATACTCCTTTGCTTGAGTAGCTGGCACGTGACACCATGCCCAGCTAAAGAAAGGATTTTCTTCATCTTTTAGTGAAGCTAGCCTGATTGTTGTACATGGTTAAGAATGGAGACGCAGGAGGAGCTTCATTACGATTAGAGGCAGACTGCCCAGAAAGTAGCAGGTCTGTGGGAGTCTGCAGCAGGGCGAAGAGGCACAGGTGGCACAGGTGGCATGTGAATAACCATGTGGCACTGGGTGGCCACTGAGTGACATGGGATGGGTGTAGCCCTGACAGCCTACAGCCCTGCAGTACTGGTGTTGAATGACATGCTGAAGCAGCAACTGAACCTGACGCAGCAGTTCATCGAGGCCAGCCACCAACTGCACGGCGCCCTCCTGCAGTCCTTGGATGGGGACTCATTTCACTATCACACCTTGGAGGAAGCAAAGGAGGTAATTGTGGTACACATCTTCCAGCTGGGGAGGAGAGGTCAGGTCAGATGACTTGAGGCTGGCAGTGGGCTTGCGGTATCTGGACTCTTAGGCTGGAGCTCCACAGGGTCCTGTGCCCTTCCCAGACCAGAAGTGTGGCAGTTGCCTCCCAAGTTCAGGATAGCACCCTTAGCACTTTGTTTCTGAGGCAGGGTTTCTCTGTGTAGCCCTGGCTGGCTGGCTGATCTGGCCAACTCAGAGGCTCTGCCTCTTGAGTGCTGGGACTAAAGGTGTGTACTGCCACCTTACTAATTCTAATTTTTATGCACATGTTTTGCTGGATATATGTATGTGTATCCTGTGCATGCCTGGTGCCTGAGGATGCTAAAGGCATTAAATCCCCTGGAGCTAGAATTGCAGGTGGTTGTGAACCACCATGTGGGTGCTGGGAACCAAACTTAGGTCCTTTGACAAGGCAGCACATAAGCTAGCTGTCTAGCTGGTTTTTGGGTTTTTTTTTTTTTTTTTTGGTTGCTGTTCTTTTTCATTTTTTGATATAAGGTCTCAAATTTGTAGCCTAGGCAGGTCTCAGCCTCCTTCCAAAGTGCCACAATGGCAAGTATGCACCATCACACCAAGCACCAATTTCATCTTGTCAGAGCGCAACTACTGACTGGAATTTGGTCTCCTGGGGATTGAGGTCTGGTCACCAGGCCTAGCAACCAGCACTTTTACCCCACTTAGTCATCTTGCAGGCCCCACATTAGTTTTGATGGGTCTTGCTGTACAGCCTAGGCTGACACAGAACTTTTTATTCCCTGGCCTCAGTCTTCCAAGTGCTGGGATCCCCAGGATGTGCTGCTTCAACACCCAGTTCACAATGAGATGTTTACTGTGGCATCTCCAGCCTCTTACCCTAGACTGCCCTCTTCCCAGTCTGACATGTTATCTGTATCCAGTGTGGCTCTCCACTCCAGGACATCCTGAGTTTAGCACCATGGCCTTTCTTGCCCCATTGTGCTTGAGGGCACCCTGAGGCAGTGTTTCCCAGGCTGAGGCCCAGCACCAGAGTTTCCTGTGTGCACAGAAATATCTTGTGCTATTTATATTCTTGTGTCCTACAGTACATCAGGCGCCACAGGCCTGCACCCCTGACCATGGAGGCTGCCTTGCAGGAAGTAAGGGAGGAGCTCCAAATCCCGGCAGGTGAGGCTTGCCTGGGCACCTGTCCACCTCGGAATCAATGACATCCATATGGAGGCAAGGTTGGGGCTCTGCCTGCTCAATAACAACCATATATGGACTCTAAGCTCCCATCTGCCCAGCTGGCTGCTCTGAGGCCACAGCATGAGAATAGCTGAGAACCCACCACAGGACACAGTGGTGTGGGGTGGGGCCATGAGCCAGTGCAACAGACAGCATGTGCCAGGTATTCCAATCATCCAAGATGGGAACCATCTTGATGCCTCATGGGAACACTCCATGACAGGTACTGAGACAGGTCTTCTGAGCCTGGTGCCTGGCACAGCCTGCACCTACCCAGAGCAGTCTGCACAGTACCCTTGTGTACCTCTCACCAACAGCTAGAAGAAATCTTTTACAAAAGGCTTTATTGGAAGGCAAAACAGTAAAATCCACAATTGTTAACAGCACATGTGTCTGCTTGTTTATCCTGAGTCAGACACATCTGAACGTCATAGGTATGGGAAATCTAAAACAAAAATCAAGTGTCTTATATGGTACTGAAAAGTCGTAGAGGACTCTGCATTTTATTTAAAAGAATGTTTCAAAAGTTTGTGTACAAACAATGGCACCAGGCTGCTCCTTCTGGGCCTCACCTTCCCCTCTCTGGGAATGGCTAAAGAACCCAAATTAAATAACAGCACAGGAGGTGCTGGCTGGCTGGGGCCCAGCACCCCATGCTCTGCGCTGGTATTGGGTTTCCCCAGGTAGAAGCCCCAAGCTAAGGTGTTTGTTGCACTACATGGAGGGGCTCTGGACGCCATCTTCCCTGACCCAAGGGAGCTTAGCCCAGTGTCAGAAGCTATGTCCAGGTAATAGAGGCAAACAGCTAACATTTGTGGAAAGGGATGATAAAAATACAACTAAACAGTGAACTGAGTCAGGAGTCAGATGATCCCTGCCTCTGAGGGTCAGTATTCTTTTTTCCTAACACAAAACCAAGTGGAGCCAAAACAATCCCTTCTGACCTCTGCAGCTCAGAGGCCAGGCTACTCTGGCTGCTACGCTCAGTGCAGGCAGCCTTCTCACGGCTGGGCTCTGGGCTGGGAGTGGTGGGGTGATGTTGAGTGGAGGCTCTCTGGGCACTGCGAGTAGCATCTGCAGCACCTCCTCTGGGGCAAACGCAGGACAAGCCCTTCCACAGTGCGAAGCTGAAACCTGTGGTCAGTCTTCCTTCTCTTCTTTCCGAGCCCCAAACGTGGAAACTGTATGAGAACAGGGCTGTCACCCCCACCTTCTGAGAATGAAGCTAAGCCCACCGTGTCTACCCACACCTACTACTCACACTCATCTCGGGCTTTCATGCGGGCAATGAAGGAGTAGCTTTTGTTGCGGCGGTAGTTCTCATAAGGGTCGTCCAAGGCCACACCCACGCCCTTGTACTGGTCCCATTTATCCCGGACGTCACCACCCTTAATGGGGTCCTGGATACCCTGCTCCTTTGCGCCAAGACCACCAGACCCGCTCCAGCCTTCAGAGGGGAAAGAACATATAAGGCAGGGCTGTGGCCATGTTCCCTGGGAGTGGCTACTTGAACCCCCAACACAATCACAATATGGTCATGCAGGAAGCTGGCACTGGTCTGGGTACACTCACCCATCTTCACCAGCATTTGATGGCCTTTATTCTCTTCTCCAAGCCTCGAATCTGGTATGGGAGGCGCCGAGTTAGAACCCAGGCCAGCTGCAGAGCTGGAATGAAGAGCTATGTTGTAAGCTATCAGTCCCTACAACGGGCCCTTGAGCACCAGGAGCAGCCAGTTAAGCTTGGGAAGGAAAGGGCCCAGTGGTGGGAGGGGTGCCACCCCAGTCTTTAGCAACAGGGGTACATTTGACAACTCCCACACTCATGGCTTACGGTGGGGTGGGGCTCCGGGACCTGGAGCGCCGCCGCCTCCCGGGGGAGTATGACTTGGACCTGGACCTGGACCTGGACCGTGAACGGCTTCTGGAGGAACGCGACCGGCTGCGACTTCTGTGAGGACAGCAGCAGGACAATGGGGCACGGGCAGATGCAGTGCACTCTGGCTTTCTGAGGTCCCTATGTGCCTACCTGGACCTGGAGCGGGAGGATGAGCGGGACCGAGACCGGGAACGGGAGCGGGAGGAGGAACGTGAGGACTTGGAGGATCGGGAGCTGGAGCGAGATGAGGAACGTCCTCGGCTCTTGGACCGGCTGCGTGACCTGGAGGGGCCACTGCAGGGATATGCCACAGTGAGGACGGCAGTTACAGCAACCACATGCCAAAGGCCAGTCCCATGAAACCAGCACAGCTCACCTGTTCCTCTTCTCCTGGCCCTTGCGCCGCCGCGCTCGCATCTTGGCTCGAAAGAACTCATATAGGCCATTCTGCTCCCAGCCCTCACTGCATGACATGGTCCCCATGAGAGACCTGGGTCAGCCCCCAAGGGCCACAGTAGCCAGTTCCCTGCACTAGGACACTAACCAACCAAGAGGCAGCTGGGGCTCTACTGGGTGTCCAGCCCCCTTCCCAAATCCCAGGTGACCTCATAAACATGCCCACTGCTGCTGTTAGTGTCTGCCATAGCAGGCTGGGCTGAGGCTGGATGGCCACTACTCCATGCCCATTGTAGTGTTCAGAGGAAGCAGTTCCTCATCTGCAGGACAAACTTAGAGGGTGGGGGCTCAGCCAGGCCTTAGGGCCCAGCTTCCCTACCTGTTCCTTGGCCTGTCATGGGAGGGCGGGCTATAGAAGGCCTCCACAGCTGCAAGTAACCTCTCACTGGGAGGCATGGGGGGTGGCAGGCGGATGTCTTTGGGGTCCAGAGGCTTGTACTCATGGTCCTCCAGCTGTAGGAGAACACAGCTGTTGCCTGGGCCCTGAGGAGTTCTACTTGGCCACCCAGTGGAACTGAGCAACAAGGCAGGAACTCAGCCTGACAAAACCAGCATGTCCCCCCTCCCATGCTCAACCTCCCAGGCCAGGGCCCAGTATCACCTTCACAAGGGGGGCCATTAACCCCGCTGGAAGATCGAAGTAGGGAACATTGGGGACTAGGCTGGGGTCATCATGGTTGATGTGAGGTGGGCCCTGTCGCCGCATGTGGGGAGGCTGGCCATTGAAGCCGTGGGGAGGAGGGCCAAAGTCAGGGTGCTGGGGTCCAGCCCAAGGCGGGTGCTCATTGATTCCAGGGTGTGGCATTCGATGGCCAGGGTGGTGATGAGGGGGTCCCATGTCTACAAAACAAAACATTTATCTCCAGCTGGCTGGGGTAGTCAAATCAGACGAAAGGGCCATTAGGGTTCTGCAAAGGAGTAAGACAGAAGCCAGCAATTGGGGTCTGGAACTCTCACAGACATTGGTGCAGCTAAGCGGACTCAAGCGAAAAGACTGAAGGACCACCATAACCTCCAGTGGCAGCAAGCAGAACTTCCACCTTCTCACTGAGAATGTGCTGAGCCTTCTCTGCCAGGACCTGAGCACTGGTGAGCCAGCAGCTGGTCTCAAAGAGTAACATTAAAGCTAGGATCCTGGTGGACTCCAACTCAACTGCCTGGGATCCTTTGAAGAAAACAGTGAGGGCACAGGCAGAGGGAGGCCAGCTCTGAGCCCTGTGGATCCTTAGCACTGAGACAGACCTCTGTCTAGGACCTCTGTATGCAGCTCAGGCTGACAGCAACCGAAAGAGACAAGACACAGGCAGAGCCTCAGGCAAGCACGCAGCCAGGCCAGGAAAATGGTACTTGAAGTACAGACTGGCAAAGTCTGTCTGTCTGCTCCTCCTGGCCTGTGTGCTAGGGGTTCCAGGGATGCCTTAGCACCTCTGGCAGGGTCCTGGCTCCTAGCATGTGTGGGTGCAGGATGGAGACTATCCCTGTCTTTCTATTCCACAGCCACCCTATGCTTGTCACTTCCACAGCACTGAAAGGCAGATGAAGAGGGGCAGGCAGAGGACACCCCCAGTAGGTTTTCCTGTACTGCCTACTCACCTGCGGGGAAGTCTCCCTGGGGATAGTCAAAGCGGTGAGGATAGGGCGGCCGCTCAAAAGGGTGACGAGGGGGGAAGTCATCCTGCATGAAGCGGGGTGGGAAACGGTTGAAGTTGTGGGGGTGTGGAGGCTGGTTGAACTGTGGGTGCTGCTGGTGGGGTGGGAATGGCCCACGGAAGTGGGGGGGCCGCTGCATCCGGAAGGGCGGTTCTCGCTGGGCACCACCCCAGGGCGGTGGTTCATGCTGATTGTTCCATGGTCCTTCAAACTGGTTATTCCAATTGGGGTCTGGCTGGTTATTCCATGGAGCATCTCGCTGCCCATTCCAGCCAGGGTCCCCTCGTTGCTCACCCCACATGCCCTCATGGCTGTTGTTCCAGGGTGGGCAATGGGGTGGTCCACCTTGGTGGTGTGGGTACGGAGGTTGCTCAGGGGGCTACAAGGCAAAGCACAGACATGAGCACAAGGTCTGGAGTTATCTATCTCACTCTGGGTCCCAAATGCATACCTGCACACTCACACATAAAGCTGCCTCTGGCCACTGAGTCCTTATACCTGGACCCAGTGCCTTCCTCCCCAAGTCCTAACAGGCACCAGATCCCAATTGGGACACAACAGAGGTGCATCCCATACCATGCCTCAGAATACCCCAGCATGCTGCACTATGAGCCTTACACTACCCATTCTGTATCATGACCCCACTCGTCCAGAACATTGCCTAGGGTTAGCTTGGAACACCTGTCTTTGTTTCTTTCTTTCTTTTTTTTTTTTGTTTTATTTTGTTGTTTTTGTTTTTCGAGACAGGGTTTCTCTGTGTAGCCCTGGCTGTCCTGGAACTCACTCTGTAGATCAGGTTGGCTTCGAACTCAGAAATCCGCCTGTCTCTGCCCCTCAAGTGCTGGGATTAAAGGTGCGCCCCACCTCGGACCGGCCCGTCCTTGTTTCTTTAGTCAGGTAAACAGATGCATGTAGCTCAAAATATTCCCAGCTATTGCTCTGACCACTTAAAGTAGGGATGGCAGAATCTTAGATTTGGGACAGGAGTTGCATAGGAGAGGCCAACAGGTCCCTCTGCCGCTCCCAAGGCAGCATGTGGCATGACCCACGCTAAGCTGATAGGATGCTCTTTCTGGCTTCCAAGAGCAGAAGAAAGCTGTATTCCCAATAACAGAAACAATCTCTAAGTTGCCATGAAGGCAGGATTAGAGAAGCCTGGCCAGCTTCAAAGTATTAAGTCGGAATGGGGGTGGGGTGCAGGTGGCACGACTCTATTCCAGGATAGCCTGGAACTTAATCCTGCCTCAGCCTTCCAAAGACTGGGATTAAACATGCTCCCTTGTCCTGGCTCCAACCCCACTTAGAACTGGAATTCCATCTACCTGGACTGCTTACTCACCCCAGACCTCTAGCTTTGTTGGTGAACTGTTACACTGGCCAGGAAACCTCATTGGACCAGACCTCCAGCTCCCAGATCTTACTGAGCCTGCACAGTAAGGCCTGGCCCCTATCTCCCTCAGAGGTTCCCATGTGCCCACCCCATAAAGTTCACTGCTAGCACTTCTGGGACATGGGTGCTGTCTACATGGATTATCTATCTCATGTCAAGTAAACCTGCTAGTCCTGAAGCTGAGGGGTAGAAGGCTCAGATTGGAGACTTGAAGCTCTTAGGGCAGGGCCACATGCCTGGCATCTGTAAGCGTCCTCTACAGTTAAGAGTCACCAGGAAGGCCATACTCAACAGATAAATAGGCCATGCCCAGTTGAGGGAAAAGTCAATTACACCTAGATACTGCAGACAATCTCATCTAGCAAATTATAAATTAGTTTTGGTCATGCACCACATGACCTCTGCCCTACAAGTCTCCTACCTTGAGCCACCCAGAGTCCTAGCACTGCAGCCACCACCTAGAGATTCCTGGAGAAGCCCACCACTTCTGATCTTCCTTCAGTCCCTTTATAAGGGACCTGAAAGCTACACTAGTAAAGTCAGGCGCAAACGAGGACCTGAATTTCCCACATGATGGTAGCAGAGAGTTCTAGGGCTTTGCCTACGCTCTAATATCTTTCAGCTACTATGGCTATGCCTGCCTGCTGCTCCAAGGACCCCACTAGGTGCAAGCAGGCTTTTTTCCCCGAGACAGGGCTTTTCTGTATAGCCCTGGTTGTCCTGGAACTCAATCTGTAGACCAGGCTGGCCTCCAAATAAGAGATCTGATTGTTCCTACCTCGAGTACTGAGATTAAATCCATGTGACACCACTCCCTAACATGAGCAGGCTTTTGACTCAGCCATATGTGCCTGCCCCAACAGATTTTAGGAAGTACCTGCTGTTGACCCCAAGGGGCAACTGGATGAGGCTGATCAAACCAAGGGGGCTTGTTTGGCGGGATCTGATCATGGGGGCCAGGACCTCGAGGGCCAGCAGCTGCAGGATCCTGGACACCTGCCGAGGTGTCATACTCTGAAGAACCAGGCATCTGGATAGGAGGCTTGTTGTCATCTAACACAGGTGACAGGCAGTGAGAAGCATCCAGTCAGCAGGAGAGGCTGTGGATCCTCAAGCACCCCCAAGCCAGCCCAGGACTCCTAAGCTCACTGGAAGCCACCCCTCCAAATGTCACCACCACCACCCTTTAGAGATGCAAGAGGGGATATTCTCTATGCTCATAGTATGTCCTGTCTTGTGTATTCAGAATTGTTGAGTTACTTTTTAAGTAACAGCTGTGTGCTTACAGGCATGCACACGGGTGCAGGAATGGTGGTCAGAGAGCAACTCCTGGCCGCAAGCTCTCTCCTGCCACCCTAGGGCTCAAACCAAGGCCATCAGACCTTGTAAGTAAGTTTGTGCCTGCTGAGCCATCTTCTGGCACTCCATCTGTTTCAGAGTCTCTCAATGAATCTGGAGCTCAGAGGCCATCCAAATGAAGTCCCCACATGTGCATGGAAAGCACTTTACTGACTGAGCCTTCCCTGTACCCTCAGCTAAACATGCTTCACCTCAGTCTTTGTGGGACTATTTTGAGGTACCGTTCAGGCTGGCCTTGAATTTACAGTCTTCTGCTTCAGGCTCAGGATTGAGATCACAACCATAAGCTACCATGTATAGCTAGAACTTTTCTGAAATACTGATTCTTGTCTTATATCCCAGTCTGGTCTAAAATCTTCCTGCCTCAGCTTCCTAGCTGCTCATTTCAGATCTTATTACGGTTTCTTCAGATGTGGTTCTTTACACATATACACATGTACACTACAAACACTAGATACAGACATGTAACATGTGTCTGTTTAGGACTCGGCTGTGTGTTGAGCCCACCCAGCCCTAGACTATACTTTTAACCATGCACCAAGTGTGGGCTGAGGTGCAAGCCTGTTGGGAGTGTTTACCTGGCCAGGACACATAAGCAGATCAATCTTGGCCCAGCAGTGGGTGGGCTGTGGAGCAGGTGTCCAGGAGGGAAGAGTGCTCTCTGCCATTCGGGGAAGTCAGTTTCAAGAGGTGGAGGGAACCTCATACCTGGCTGCGTAGTTGGTGGGATGGTGGGAGCAGGTGCTGAGGCTGGTGGGGGTGCTGGTGGTGGGGGTGTGGCCTTCACATCTGCTTCCATCTGAGGCAGCTGAATCTGCGGCTGTGGCTGTGGCGGCGGCTGCTGCTGCTGCTGCTGCTGCTGCTGCTGCTGGGCTAGGCTGCTGACGAACTCCTCATGCTGTGTCTTGAGGCTCTGGATCTGCTGCTGGAAGGCTAGCTGCACAGGCTGCACCACTGACGAGTACTCATTGATGAGAGTCGCCTGGTGGGGAAGGACAGGAGCACTGCCACTCAGGACACCAGCCCAGGATCCCAAGAGCCAAAGGCTGTGTGAGATGCAGCCAGACTTAGCAATGAAAACAGTGGGCAGTTTCAGAGTCCTGATGATGGGTGGCTTCTGCTGTGTGGTGCTCACCTGATACTGACCGAGTCCCAGGGCGGGGCTCTGCAGCTGCTGAATGATGGAGTCATCAAAGTAGCCGTTCTTTTCCCAGAGCTGCAGGAGCTGGTGCAGAGGGAGACTTGTTAAACAGAGCTCATATCACCCAGCCACCTGCCTGCCCAACCACCCAGCCCCAGCAGCCCCATACCCGGGCAATCTTCTGCTGTTTGTCCTCCTCCACAGCCAGGAAGCTGGTGCAATAGATGGGTACTACCACCTTCTGCAAGGCAGCCAGCAGCTCCCGGGCCTGCTTGCGCTGGCTGTGAGGGAGAGACCTTCCGCGCGTCAGGGCCCTGGGGCAGGACCCGGCCACGCACCTGTTACCATGCGGCTGTGGCCACAGCACCCTCTCCTCAGGAAATGCCCCCCCAAACCAGAGGGTAACAGCTAGACTATCTACAATGTAGGTGCCTTGTCTTGGGAGACAAATAGAAGGAGAGTGTGCACCCTAGGGCTCTTCAGAATAAGACCTTCACTGTCAGAAGTGTGTAAAAGGTGAAACTGGGCTGCTGTGGTTAGGACCTGGTCACCACTATGCACAAGCAGGTTCAACAATCTGCTCAGGAAGGACTCCCCAGCCTCACAGGGCCGCTGAGAAGGCTACTGGGAGCCTAACCACCCACGAGGATTGCAGTCAACCCAGGGCACAGTATTTGCCTGCCAGGTGCAAGGCCCTGGCTTCCATGCCCAGTGCCACTGACAGGGGATAAAGGGGAAGAAGCAGCCAAAGAAGGCTCCCTCCAGCTGTGCAGCATGGTAGATCCAGGTCTCTGGAGCAGTAGTGGCTCAGCAAGACAGCCCATATGCAGACCCAGGAAAGGTGCAGGCAGCTTCCACAGCTGAGGTCAAAGGGCAGCAAGAGCTGGCCAGGAGGTTGGCAAGGGAAGGCAATGCAGGCCAGAGCTTTGTGTGAGCCAAGTGAGGAGTGTCCCAGGGAGTGAGAGAGAGGTCATCTGTGCAGAGGCCCTACCCTAAGAGGCAGGAGCAAGACGTCTCGAGAGGAAAGAGAGTACAAAGCAGGAGGCTGGAGACAGCAGCCTGACAGGGAGAAAGAGCCCAACTTCTCCTGCTCTCATGGGAGCCATATACTTTTATCAGCTGTCCTAGTTTCATGACAATGCTGAAAGCCAGAGGGCAGCCAGCCCAACTGACTGTCGGCATGTATCACTAGCATGGGACCTTTGCACCTGTCTCTGACCAGAGTTCTGGACTCTGTTTTCCTCCATCAACTTCACCCACTGCCCATGCAGAGACACACCTACCAGGCCCCAGAAGGCTGGAGCCTTATACAGTGCAAAGAGAAGTCTGATGGAGAGAGGATAAGCAAAGGTAGCCCCCAAGACATGGAAGAACAGAGTCACCACAATGACTGGTTGTGTAGACCCAAGCAGACACATGTTGGCTACAGATGCAGAGAGGAGGTAGCAGAGCCCAAGGCCTGCCATGTGGGGGTGCCAGCCACTATCCTGGGAGTACAAGCAGTGGACCAGTGTGCAAGTGCAGCAAGGACGGGGATCCTGACAGCGTGGGCTCTGGACTGAGTGGTCAAGTACTTACCAGTGGTGCAGCACATCATTGATCAGATAGATAAGGTGTAGCCGCAGCTCGAAGTGTGCGCCATCAGCAGTGATGCGGTTGCGCAGGTGGCCCGCCATCAGCTCACAGTGTGGTGGGGACTTGGCATTGCTGAACATCCAGTTCTTCCCAGCCTGAGAGTCAGGCCAGGGTGAGTGGGTGATCAGTCGGGCAGGTGACGATACCCCCACCCCACACTGAGCCTCACCGAGATGGCATCCTTTGTGCAGGTGTCAATGATGGGCTGTAGCAGGTTGTCAAACTCGCTCATGTCCAGCTGTGTCTCTTCTAGCAGTTTCTGCATTTGCTGTTCCACTGCATGCGCCACAGCTGTTGTTACTTGCTCCTGGGAAAACCATGAGGGAGAGGTGGTATGAGCAGGACACTTGCACAAACACTGGTGTCTGTCTTTACACACACCAAAGCCTGTGACAGTCCATCGTCACAGCAGGCAAGACAGCCTGGCATAAGCTAACAGGAAAATGTGAACCCAAGGAGGCAGGGTGCTCATGGATCACCTAAGCAGAGCAAGGCAGGGAATAGGACTAACACATGCAGTAGGTGCCTGTGACCCTTGCACTTGGGAGCCTGAGGGAAGCTTGGGGGGATGCTATCTCAAAATCAAACCAAACCCATCCAAATACAAGCAAGTAAATAGTAGGTATTGGCCACCAAGCTGGTTTAGAGGCCAGTTCTGCTGTTTAAGACCTCACTGTCCAGACTATGACTGATGGCAAACATCCGTGCACGCTATGTGATGGTGGTAAGCAAGGAAACCGTGAGTGAAGCTGGCACTCAGGTCTGTATGTCGCCTCACCTTTCATTTCAGGTAGCTCATCCCTATAGAATTTGGCTACAGAACCAGCCTAAAAGATGGGGCCAATAATGTCCTTCCCTACTCATTAAGACTGATAGGTATGCATTCACAATGAGTACAAGTCCACTGAGTGAAGCCTGTGGATGACCCACAGACCTACTGGAAGGTGACTCCAGGGTCACTGGCAATACATGAAGGCATACCTGACGCAGGGCCAGCAGGTGCTGCTCCTGCTGCTGGAGACTCCACTGGCTCTGTTGGATGAGCTCATCCATTGATGGGGTGCCCTGGGCCGGAGTGAGGGATGCTGCGGGAGCCAGTGGAGGTTGGGGCAGAGGGGGCATGGCTGAGGTGGGCTCCAGCTCTGGGGCCTGCTGCTTGCAGATAACTAGAAAGAGATGGGCCTTGTGAGCTCAGGGAGTGCCCCAGGTTCCCCTCCGTGATCTACCTAGTTTGGCCTCCAGAGAGGACCTAATGGACCCACTGTCCACCCCATAGAGCCACCCTGCCCGAGCTTCCCTCTGTTGTGCCTGGTCTCCATGGAGACCCCCAGAGCTGCCTTCTCACTGTCCCTGGACAGGCTGAACCTATCCATCTTCCCTTCTCATGCAGGCCTGACTGAGCTACTATATACTGCAGGTTATCACCAGTGCTGGAGATGTGGCACTTCTCTCTCAAGGGTGTGTCTGTCCCATGCCACTGGATCCTAATCTCCCTTCACTCAAGACAGCCAGCATTCTGAAGATCTGGCTAGAACATACAGGGCTGGAATACCCCCAAGACCAGCCCAACCTCTTGTGGTGACCCTCCCAATTTGCAGCTTTTGGACTAGCCCTTGAACTAGCTTGAACCACCAGCAATACCCTGGTATGACAGTATACAAGGCTGGCAGTACCCAAACAAGGTGTCTGGAGAGGAGGGTCCCTACTCCCAGGTAAGACTTTAACAATATGGCCACCTTACTCTCTACTTCTGGGCCGTGCATGGTCCCAATTGAATATAGCAACACTCTCCGGGAGCCTGAGACTCATCCAAAACAAATGGCTTTTGGATAAAAGCAAAGAAAGTAGGGCTTGGGGACAGATGTCACTTAGGCTTTAATGGCACCCTACATGCCCGCCTGGTTTGAGCTCTAGATCCTATATTCCTTCGGGAAGCTCCACTTTGGAGGGTCACCAAGGGCCACTGGGCTTTCACAGACTTAGGCTTCTCAAAGTCACTGCACTAGGCTTCCCGGCCTAGTACAGCAACCCACTCATATGAGTGGAATACATACCCCTCACACTAATCAACAGCAGTGCCAACTACATGCACCCTTCCACATCACTGCTATCCATCTGCCTTTGCCTGTTTTTTGTTTGTTTGTTTTTTCCAGACAAGGTTTCTCTGTATAGCCCTGGCTGTCCTGGACCTCACTCTGTAGACCGGGCTGGCCTCGAACTCAGAAATCTGCCTGCCTCTGCCTCCCAAGTGCTGGGATTAAAGGCATGCACCACCATTGCCTGGCCTGCCTTTGCCTGTATCATACCTAGTAAAAAACTGTTCTACACCAGAGTAGGCCTCTACCACAGCAGTCAGAGTGACCTGTGAACAGCCTTGAGTGTCAATTGCTATGGAATAAGCAACACCCCACAGCTTGCATTTTTACTGTACTTTATAAACACAAGACCATGGTAGGGGTGGACTAGAATTTTTTTTTCACTAGAAAAGGTTTCTCTGTGTAGACTATCTTGGAAACTCTCTGTAGACCAAGCTAGCCTTGAACTCTGAGAACCACCTGCCTCTGCCTCCCGAGTGTGGAGATTAAAGGTGTACACCACCACACCCAGCTGACTAGTCCTTTACCACAATTCTTGCAAAGTGTGATTCTAGAACAGTCCTGGGTTTAGTTGACCTGAAGCCCTTTCTGAGCCTGGTTACTTCTAAGCAATGCTCAGAGCTCCTCAACAAAGCAGGTCCCCTCTACTGCATATCTCCCTTGTGCCAAAACCAAAACTCACTTCTTCACCTCTACCACCCTAGCCTGCCCTTGTCCCTGTCATGTTCAATATATGCTATTATAGTATGGCTGGTAGAATGTCCTCTTGCCTCCCAATCCCTAATGTGCCATAGCTTACATGTACTCTCCTTTTCCAGCTATGGTTTTAAGTCTATAGCCTGAACAACTGACTGTCCAGGGGTGGACACAGGTTTCCTGTGTAGCTCTCAGGGACATAGACTAAGGCACTGTCTAAATTCTCTTCACTTACCATTCTTTACCCATCCTCAATGGCTCTACCTTTGACCCCTCCTGCTTCCATGTTCACGATCACCACCCTTCCTAATTCCAGCTTGTCCACTAGCACACATTGTTGGAACCCGTTTCAGCCAATGTCTGCTTTAGGATGGCTATGAATTTGGTGTTCTGGGGCTAAGGAATGACCTCTCTAAACATGCACGAGGACACAGACACCCTGATGGTGATGTCAAACAGCCGACCTCTACCACAACTCAATAGTTCTACCCCACGTTGGCATATGAAAACCCCCTCAGTTCACATGTGTAGTGTCTCCTCTCTGAATATATACCTTCTTCAAGTCCCTGTGCTCCATGGGCTCAAGTCCGTCTGTCCTACAAACTTTCTAGCAATCACCCACAATACATTGCTGGAGTATAACAAAGTGTGCTTGGCATCCGAGAGGACTGTGGCTCAGCCGCTTTGCAAGTCCAGACACTTATTTCCAGTTTATTCAGAGCCTAGAGTACTACCCTAGATATGACAGATGTGAGTTCTGCACTCAGAAATCACAACATCTGCTGTTACTATCTACTCAAGGCTGGGATATGCTTGCAATCCTACCTGAAAGCTGAGGCAAGAAGGTTGCTTTGAGTTGGAAGCTAGGCTGGATAACAAACTGCCAGGCCAACCTGGGATATACAGTGTGAGGCACTCAGAGACCAGTTGTGCTTCTTCGCTCTTTTTCCTTTGTTTTTTTTTTGAAGCAGTCTATGTAGCTTGGCCTGTACTGGAACTTGTACAACAAACTGGCCACAAACTCACAGAGATCTACCTGCCTCTGCCTTCTGAGTGCTGGGATTAAAGGGGTGGTCCTGCCATGCCTGGCTCTAAACTTTTTATTTCTATTACTTTTTATCATGTTTTTCTTGATGCTCAAATCTCTTGAGTCTGAAGCCAGTCTAGTTTACAAAGTCAGGGCTACACAAAGAAACCCTGTCTCGAAAGCCAAAAAAAAAAAAAAAAAAAAAAAAAAAAAAGAAGAAGAAGAAGAGGAAAAGAAATGGAAAAAACGTTGCAAAAACTAAAGGGGAAGCTTTTTGATCTATGCGTCGGAAATGCAGAAAGCTACGGTCTCAGCCTGCAGAAAGGGCTGCACGGTTTGCACAGTTCCCACCTTCCTGCAGATCTGCAATTGCCAGACCACCCAGGGACCGCTTCCGACCCCACTCCTCCCAAAGCCCGGAGAGAGAATCTATGCTAGTCTCCTTATGACACACAGACCCAGCAGTCTATCTTGCTACAGGGCTCCGGGAAGGACAGAAGAACAGCTGCTCTGCTCTGCAGAGGAAACACGCGACTCCGAAGAAATCGGCTGCGGCGGGGGCCGCATTGAACCCCGAGGCGGCCGAGGGCCTGCGAGGGACTCACGCTGCTGCTGCTCCAGTGCCAGCTTGCACTTGTAGTAACTGTAGAACTCGCCTCCGAATAGAAACGAGAACTTAGGGTTGTCCTTCTGCTTCTCCATCGTCATTTTCTCGAACTCGGGTCCGTTGCGAGCCACAAACTGAGCGAGCTTGTCGATGACATTTCGAAGCTCCTGATCTGCAAAACGGAGGAAAAGGCGTCAGTAGGGGTAGCCCGACCTGGGGAGCAGGCCGGGGTCCTCTGGGGCAGGCCTCGGCTAGGCGATGGTGTACGGGTCCTGATTAGGGCCAAGCGCGCGCCAGGAATGCGGGGAACCACGGAGAGGCCGAGGGAGGAGCGGCGAGGCCGCAGCGCGCTCCGCCACCGGCCCGGCAACGCGGGGAGGCACGGCCGGCCGGCGGGGACACACGGGAAGAACCCAACGACCTCAGCTCAGGGACGGGCCTCACCGTCTGGCGGCATCGGCATCTCCATGGCTGCAGCCGCTGGCAACGTCCTCCGCCGCCTCACGATCGCCTACCAGCACCGGCCGCAGAAGCCGGCCGGAAGTGGCGCGAAGGGAGACGTTTACGACGGCCTCGCTGGCCGCTTCGCGCGCCATTTACGGCTGTCGCTGGGAAACACCGGAAGTGAGGACTGGAGGAGGGCGGGAAGAGACTGCGTGAGGACTCCGGAGCGCGACGGCCTAGTAAGGCGCATGCGCGGGAGTCTCTTTGCGCATGCGGCGGCGCGGCCGCTGGTCCCAGAAGCGCTGGAGCTTGTGGAGCTGCGCTGGCCGTAGTTTGGGTTTCTGCCATGTTCTTGCGTGCGTGTGTACTCCGGGCCTCTGCGTCTTTCACAGCCTTTTGCACCATCCAGAAGGCGGGATCGGCAGGTGATGGTATTGGCGAATCACACGATCCTCGCTCGGCTCCTTCTGTTCCGATCTGCTCCTTTTTGGGTAAGAATTTTGAGCATTGGAGCTCCCCAACATCACCACGTCAGACCGACGTGGAGCAAAGACTTGTCTTCTGAAGCGACTATACACGTTCTACGGAAGGAGAAGCGGAGGCTGCATCAACACCCTTCTGTTTACTTATATTGCTACTTACTCCTTGCATCAACACCCTTCTGTTTACTTACATTGCTACTTACTCCTGCTCCTTTGGACATTAGGTCTCAGAGAGCCCAAGCTGACCACTAACTCCCCAAACAGCCTTAGTCTCAGCACTTGGGAGGCAGTGGCAGACTGATCTCGAGTTCAAAACCAGTTTGGTCTACAAAGAGTTTTAGGACAGCCAGCAGTATACAGAGAAAGCCTATTTCGAAAACAAAGATTTATTTTAATTATGTGTGTGTGTGTGTGTGTCTGGTGGGTTTGTGCACGTGACTTCAGTGCCTAAGGAAGCTGGAAGAAGGCACAGGATCTCTTGTTGCTGTGCGTACAGCACTGGCATGATTTACTTTCTGAGTTTGTGCTGGTCACTCACTCATCCCTTAGTGAACCTCTGTGTCTTTGAGCCTGTTATGCCAGGATTTCCGACTTTTCCTACTTCTTTTTGCCTCATTGGCTATTCTTACTGCTGGAAGCTTCACACTATGATTATATGAGAAGGAAGGGTGAAGTTGAGCCTGGAAGGTATCCTGATCCCTGTGCCCTTCCTGTAAATCCTGTCTTGTCTGCAGGGAAGCCCCTTTATGATGTCCTAATCTTGGAGCTGCAGAGATAGCTCAGTGGTGATGTTCTTGGCATGGGAGCAGGGTCACCTGAGTTCAGGTCCAAGAATTGAGTGTAAAAGACAGACAACAGCAGCACAGGCATGTAATCCCCAAAGAATATTGTGATCTTGTAGGGACTGTTTTGTGTGGCTCACAGTAAACAGAAGCCTGATCTGCTCAACCTGTCTCCCTCATTCTCACTGGAGGCAGTTCCAGAAGATTCTTGCTGATGGTATGGGATCTCCTTTCAGAACATAGTTGCCTTCTTTCCAAAGCCCAGGCCTTATCGTCTTGATTCTGTCAGCACCCAGGCTGCCTCTGCTAATGGATGAAGGGCAATGACACCATGCTTTCCTGGGTCACAACTCTAGCTCAAGCCTGTATCTACTGAGCGCTCTGCTTCAACCAGGGTTCTGGACCAAACTAACTTACTGATAAAACTAATCCCTCCTACACCCCCACCCAGTTCCCTTCAGCAGTCCCCAAGCTCTCCATAGCTCTGTCCTGTCCCAGCTTACTCAGCCTTTTCTCCTTGACAGCGTGGGACACTGACCACCTCTCAGTCCCTCAGTAGGGACACCCAAGTATCCTGGTTTAAAACAATGGAAGTGAGGGAGGGGGTCTGGGGAGATGGCTCAGATGTTAAGAACACTGGCTATTCTTCTAGAAGACCCTAGTTTGATTCCAAGCACTCATATTTGTAGCTCAAAAATGCAGTTTCAGTACCTTAAAAACATGAGTCAAAACACAAAATTAAAAAGCAATAGGAGAGCCAGGTGGTGGTGGCATACACTAATTCCTGCACTAAGGCAGGGCAGGCAAGGCCAGCCTGGTTTACAAAGCTAGAACAGCCAGGGCTATTACAGAGAGAAACCATGTCTCAAAAAGACCAAAACAAATCAGTGAGAGGGCCAGTAGAACACTCAGAAGGTGACTGTTTTTAGAAGTTTCTTCTGTTTTATCTATTGGTGAGGGAGGTGTACCTGCTTTGGCCCATGTGCAGAAGTGAGAGGATGTGACTGACCCATGCATGGTTGATTCTTTACCACCATGGGATGAGAGTGTCCCTAAATTGACCTCAGGTCTTCAGGCTTGGCAACACGTGCCTTTAGCCAGTGAGCTACCTCAGCAGCCTGTGAGGTAGCAGCGTCACACACACACATCCACATCCATTCCCAGCCCTGCACAGGGCCTCTGCCTTCCCAGCACTGGGGTTAAAGGTACACACCCCCACACCTGGCCCCTTGATGCTTACTTCCCAGTGCACCCATCTCTTGCCACCTCCCTAATAAGTCTGGGCAACTAGGTCCTATCTAGGGAAGGTGCCCCTCAAGCCCCCTCGCAGTGGCTAACAGCTGTATTCTACCCCCAAACTCATTAAAGCCAGAAGTGGCTGACTGTTAAGTCTGTGCTGTGGGAGCTGAAACTGGGGCTCACTGGCCTCATTCCCACTGGAGCTACAATTACTGAGCTCCAGGTTCAGTGAGTAACCCTGCCTCAAAAAGTAAGATGGTAGACCTATTGGCACACCTGAGGCCAACCTCTTACCTCCACATCCATGTACAGGTCCTTGTTGTCCCCCAACTATTTATAGAGTTTTGGCTCTGGGTAAAGTGCGCTACAAAGGCATGAGGACCTGAGTTCAAATTTTTTTTTTTTTGTTTTTTTTGAGACAGGGTTTCTCCCTGTAGCCCTGGCTGTCCTTGAACTCAGAAGTCCACCTGCCTCTGCCTCCCAAGTGCTGGGATTAAAGGTGTGCGCCACCACTGCCTGGCCTGAGTTCAAATCTTTAGTACCCACATAAAAAGCCAAAGATGGTGAAGCATATTCATGCTAGAGTTGGGGAGGCAGAAGCAGGAGGAGCCATGGGGCTCACTGGCCCAGCCTCCAAGTACACAGGAGGAAACTTGGAGCTCAGCCCGAGGCTGGACTGCAGAGGTTAGCTAAGGAAGTGGGCGCCCTGACTGGCCTTGAGGATTGTAACTGGACCTGGACACTTAACAGGGACTGAATCCTGGTGCAGCATAAGCTAGCAGAACTCAGAGGTGCTATAGGAGCATCAGCAACAGTAAGTTTACACGCAAACATACACTTAGGCACATGTATGTACACACATGAAAGCACACACTCGCATGCAAATACAAAGTTTGTTTTCTCTGTAGTCCTGGCTGTCTTTGAACTACTCTGTAGACTAGGCTAGTCTCAAACTCAGAAATCCCCTCACCTCTGCCTCCCGAATGCTGGTACCAAAGGTGTGTGACACCATGCCCGGCACACTTGAAGTTTTTGTGTGGGTGTGTGCATGCCACAACACAAATGTGGAGGTCAGAGGACAACTTACAGGAGTTGGTTCTCTCCTACCATGTGGGCTCAGCAGTAATTGCCTTTACCTACTTAGCTATCTCACTCACATTATACAGAGGGCAGGGTTTCATGATGAACCTGGCCAATAGCCGGCTCTTGCCCATGATCCTGGGACCTTTACCCAACTCTCCCACTAGGATGGCAGGTGGAGCTGTATCTGCCCAGCTTTTGGGGGGCTGTGGGGATCCCAACTCTTGACTTCCATACCTGCCAGTCAAGGGCTGACCAAGCCATCTTCCCAGGCCTGGAGTTTTGACCTCTTACTCCTTGGGGGTTGTGCTGATGGGAGCACAAAGCAAGACCCTGACAAACCAGAACCAAACTCAAGCCCCTGGAGACCATCATTTATTTTTGGTAAATGCCAACCAGGAACACAGCTACTCCCACAGTACAGTCTATGACACAGGAGCCTCAAGGTGACAACGGAAAGCAAGAGCATGACAGGTTTCCTGTTTCAGACCTGAGGTTTTAGGGCTGGGGTCTGGCCATGAAGCGCCCACTGCTCAGAGTCCTCCCAACACACAGAGAAATCAAACTCCAAGTACTTTGCTGCCTTAATTCATCTGTCAAGGGAGTTTTGGGTTTCCCTAGAATAAATGAAGTAAGGTGCTGGGTATGGCAGCTCCCCCAGGCACATAGGATAAGGCTGGAGGAGTGCCTTCTATTCTGCGGCCAGTTTGGGCTAAATAGGCAGATACTATCTCAAAGAATAACTAAAAGCCCAAGTGCTCTAATAGTGAAAAGACATTCACTAAGCCTCAGTTTCCCCTTCTGTAAAATGAAGCTGGGTAGGTCAGGATCAGTGTTTTGGCTAAGCCATTTCAAAGGGTATGTGGGGACAGCAACGCAAATTTTCAAATGAACCCCAACAGAGGTGGAATGGGTCAGATCTGGAGAGGGAGAGGTGAATGTAGTGGGGGTAAGACATGAGAATAGGGCTAATGTGACTTTGAATGCACGGAAATAAACTGTGGATCAAATCTGTTTTGTTGTTTCTTATATAGCCCAGGCTGGCTTCCAGTTCACTATGTAGTCAGGTAATACACTGAATTCCTGATCCTAACTGTCTCAGCCTCCTGAGTACTAGGGTAGTATTCTGTGTATGCAGTGCTGAGGGTGGCCAGAACTTGCATGCACGCAGGTAAGCACTAGCCAGAGCTGCAGCCCCAGCTGTTCATCTTTTGATCTCAGAATCTGGTCTACCTTGATTGTCTCATCCATTCCAGTGTTCACACTTGCTGGGAGCCTATGAACAGAACTAAGTATCCCATTTATTAATTTATAAACCGTTAAGAAAAGTGAGACGGGCCTTTTTGCTCCCTGAAAAAGGAAAAATGCATTAATACACAAATTACAGGAACATCTTGGTAATCCAAAAAGACATAATTCATTCTGAGTCCAGAGCTGAGTCAGGGTCACCCACAGAGACCTCTGCAGTGACAGGTGTCTCAGGCCAGTCTTCCCCGGGAAGGAAAACCCAACAGACAGCCTTACCAAGGCACTCCTGCAGACCAGTGAGCAAGGCGGATGGGACTGTCCCGAGGCAGGCAAGCAGGAGGCTAGGGGATAAACTAACCTTCGGTATAAAACTCCAAGTAATCAAAAGCAGAGGGACCCAATGAATCAAGAGTTAAGGACTGGGGTGCCATGATGAACCTGTGAGCTCAGTTCTTAGCAATGGAGGAGGCACAAATGCTAAGAGTTGAAGGTCAGCCTGGGAAGCTTAATGAGGATGACTCCATCTGGCTGTGGTGCCCATGGTTTTAAAGCACTCAGGAGGCAGAGACAGGTATATCCCATGAATTCAAGGCCAGCCTGGTCTATATTGTGAGACCCTGTCCCAAAACCCAAAATCCCTGAGACCCATTGATACCCCAAGCTAAGCCTGATGCCCCTTCCTACCATTACCTGCTATGCCCACAATAAAACCCACAGGTTCTCCTTCAGTTGCCACACTGGCCTTGTGCTCAGATGCTTCTGCTTCATGAGTACCTAAGACAGTGGGCATGGGCCAGCAACCCCTAAACATTGTTTTTCAGAAAACCGCATTATATAGCCCCGTCTCACCTCAAACTCATGGCCATCTTCCTGCCTCAGCCCCTGGATGTATGCCACTAGGGCAGGTCCCCAAACCGATCATTTTCCTGAGACAGCCTCTTATTGAAGCCCAGGCTGGTCTGGAATTTTCCTTAATCTGCTTCCAGAGTGCTGGGAAGGTAGGCCTGTACTATGTGGCATTCTGTGGACAGAAGCTAAGGCTGCACACATGCTAGGCAGGCACTCTACCAACCAAGCCTCAAAGTGATTCTTAACAACAAAAAAAACAAGACCTGCCTGGTGTCCCATTTACTGGGGCACACTTAAAACCCTGCCACACATGTGGTCTCCTCACTGACGAGCAACACTGTACTCGGACTGTGAATACCTCCTTCTACCCCTGTGGCTGCAGCTTCAGTACCCTTCAGCATTGCCTGCTACCACTGAGCTGGGAGGGACTGGGTCCAGCAACAAACATCCCAAATTTTGAAATGAGGCAAGATGGTTTCCATCCGCTGACTAGCCATGGTGTAGTGCATGATGGGTTCCAGGCACGAAAGCTCCCATGGTCGACGAGATGCTCCCCAGGGAAACTCAGGTTCTGAGGAAACTGCCATCGCTACCACTTGGCCTTCTGTGCCATCAGAAGGGTGGGGAGCAGACAAGCTGCTCCTCTAGAGTCCAAGGGCCCCCCAGGCTCAGGGCTATGTCCTGCTTTGGCACCCACGAGGCAGAGGAAGGTCAGAGCTGAAGGGCTGATGGTCACTGTAGGTCTGCCCCGAGACAGCAGTAGCTTCAGCCAAATGCCTTGGGGGCATTCTAGAGCTCTGTAGCATTGGAGGGGACAGGTAATGCCAAGCATGTAAGCCCTCCATCCCTTAGCCTTGCTGTCCTCTTCACGATACCCCAGATGCCATCTCCTGTTGGCTTCCAGGATTGCAGACACAGAGATGCCAGTTCTAAAGAACATGTCCCTACTCTCACCAGAAGTTCAGACCAGACATCTGTAATATGCCAGGGGCAACCCTGTGCACAAATGCAGAGTGGCCTCTCAGTGCAGGTGTAAACCAGGGTCTCTCTGTGGCTCTTTTTCTGTCCCGAGTTTGTGGCTGTCCATGCTATGGTCACGTCCTGCAGCCCATCAGAGGCCAAGGACCCAGAGCTCCCCTGATAGCCTGCTGTGTGTAATGTGCTCAGTCAGGCTCCCAGAATATTCTGAAGCTGCTGGGCTCAAGAAGGGGGTGCAGAAGGCCTGACCTGGCCTACACATCATGTCGGCTGAGAGCATAGGAGTTTGGGTGGCCCTGGCGGCTGTACTGGAAATGGTCTGTGAGGAGGATATTGCGGTACTGGAAGTCACCCTGCTGGGGGAACAGTGCACCATTGTGGGGTTTTTCCATTGGGCTCCGCAAATGCTCTTTGCTGCTCAGGTCTGACGTGGAGACAGGAAGGAGATGGCGCCGGGCCTGCTGGTTCGCATCATACTTGGTCTGTATGAAGAGAGCAATGAAAAGCACAAGGGAACTTTGGGGGGCATGTCATCCCAGCTCTATGGAGGCACCAGAGTCAGGAATACAAGGCTGGCTACATAGTAAGTTTGAACCCAACCTAGGCTACATGAGATTTTAAAAACCAAACTGAAACAGAAAGGAAGAAAGGAAGGAAAAAAGAAAGAAAAGAACACCAGCAGCAAAGAGGTCACCCCAAAACCAAGGACTAGGATGCTTCTGTGGTAGAACACTTGTCTACAAGACACATGCTCTAGGCTCCATCTCCAGCACTGCATAAACTAGGGTACAGATCCAGGTATAGACACCTGTCATTCCACTCGAAGGGAGGTGGAGCAGGGGGTCACAAGCTGAAGGCCATTCTGGGCTACACAAGATTGTTCCAAAACAAGACACAAAGAAGGCTTCTGGCCCCTGCACCGATGACCCTAGAGAACAGGGTGTTGAGGCAGGAGGATAGTGAATTCTAGAGCAGCCTGTGCTTAGAATCCTACTGCCACATTGTTCTGTCTAGCACATACAACCCACTCACTCTGTAAGGTACCTCTGGAACCTACAGCCAGAAACCCCCTCCCCTCTTTTTCCCTTGGCTCCTTGTCCCGAGGCTGTGCCTGCGGGGAATGGTAGCACCCAATGCTCACCTTGTTGTACAAGAAGACACCCAGAATGGCAGTCATCATGCCCAGCACATTGGTGCTGGTCACTGGGTTGCGCAGCATGATGAGGGACACAGTGATGACCATGATCCTCTTGGTGGCGTTGGCCACCGAGTAGCTAAGTGGGCTGATGAGGTTGAGAATGCTGAAGGCGATAACATTCTGTGCAAAGTTGCAGAAGCCACTAACTGCCAAGAGCAGCAGCGTCCAGGGCCACTGAGATACATAGGTCTGTGGAGATAGACAGGAACATCAGTTGGGGAGGACGCATCTTTATTCTGCAGATTATTACCATGGGCAGCAGGTGGTTAAATTTTTTTTGAAACAGAGTCTCATGCAGTCCTGTCTGGCCTCAAACTGGTGGGCGACAGGTTTGGCAACAGGCACCTTTACCCTCAGAGCCACTTCAGCAGTTCATGCTTTATACACACGACCTCTAGCTCTCCTAATTACCACACAGCATGGTGCAGTGGTCGAGTACCATCTCTCAAGTCAGAATGCAAAGCCAGCTACCAAAGGGTGCAGAGACAGTTCAGCAGGCAAAAGCACTGGCTGCTCTTGACCAGCACTCACATGGCAGATCATAATCATCTATAATACCAGTCCAGTGGATCCAATGGCCTCTTTTGACTTTTGAGGGCACCCAGGCACACATGTTGCATGTGGACATACATGCAGGCAAAACACCCAAACATAATATAATATTTCTTTAAAAGGCCATCAAAAAATGTTTGTGTGGCAGTGTACAGTGTGTTGCAGGGATCCCACCCCTGCCTCCTAGTGTCTAAACTGTTCTCACAACTGCACAACAAGCACTTTCCCCACTGAGCCATCTCCACAGCTCGGTGGCAGAGCATTCTGAGCATGCATGAAACCATGGGTTTCAGCTCCAAACCCCACAAAAAAACAGAAGTGAAACATCAAACCAAGCCGGGCAGTGGTGGCGCACACCTTTAATCCCAGCACTTGGGAGGCAGAGGCAGGTGGATTTCTGAGTTTGAGGCCAGCCTGGTCTACAGAGTGAGTTCCAAGACAGCCAGGGCTATACAGAGAAACCCTGTCTCGACGCCCCCTCCCCCAAACAAAACAAAAACAAAAACAAAAAACCCATCAAACCAGACAAAGCCAAGGATATGGGTGACATTATCAACTTCTGCAAGAGTTGGCAGTGGTGAACAGGGCTTCTAGAGAGTGGAACCCAGCCCCAGAACACACCTATCCTCAAGACAGGTATCAGAAGAACACAAAGGCCCAGCAGGACACTGGGAGGCCCGGGGCATCAGCTTCCTCAGATCTCACTCACCCACCCTCCTAGACTGCTGCCAGTCTTCAGCCATCCTGTGGAAGCCACAAGTCCCAGTTGGCTCTTTGCTAGACATGGTGGTTAGCAGGCACGTCAGCTGGCCACCAAGGGGAGGATCTTGGAAGAAGACTCAAAAGGATGACCCGTAGAGTCCACCAAATCATATTGAGCTTCCAATCCTGGCATAGAGGACATACTTTATATTCCGGTACTCAGGAGGTGGAGACAGGGGGATCAGGAGTCTGAAGACACCCTAGGCTACCTAATACAGGACACAGATCCTGTCTCAAAAGCACTAAAGGTGGAGCTGAGCCCCAGCACCCATGTGAAAAAAATGTGGGTGCAGCTGCATGTATGCAGAGCTCCACTGCTAAAGGCAGGAAGCTTGGGTGACAGAAACTGGCGGATCTTAAAGGGGTTGGCAGCCATCCTAGGCAGTTAGTGAGATCCTACTTCAAAAAGACAAGGGGGAGCTGCTGAGGGAGAGGCAGGAGGCTGGATTCTGTTTTCCACCTGCACACCACAAGAGACACAATGCTGGTGCACACGTTCGAGAACACACTTGCGAACACGTGTGCACGCACGCGCGCGCGCACACACACACATACCCAAAGGGAAGGGAAAGAAAACTACACAGAGCAGAAACTGGACACACTTTCTGTTCCTGTAACATAGCACCCCAGTGTTTTCCTAGAGGATGGGAATTCCATATCCAAGGTGCTGGATAAAGGCTGGCTGGGGTCACCCGGGATGCTGTTCCTGGGAGCCCCACCCCGGCAACAAAAGACTTCAGCTTCTTACCTACACCCTCCCTCCCAGCCATTCCCGCCACTCCCAGCCCCTCCACACACAGTTGGGCTAAATGATGCCACTCTGTCAGGCATGTCCTGTGACTGTGACAGTCAGCTCTCTTTGGAAACAGGGTCTCATGTAGCCAAGAACACAGGCTGTCTTCAAACTTGCTGTGTAGCCAAAAATGACTGAATTCCTGACCCTCATTTTGTCTTCTGAGTGTGGTGCTGGGTGGACCCTGGACCTTGTGGGGTCAGGGCAAGCGTTGTCCTGTCATAGGTAGCCCACATCACAGTTTTGGAGATGCAGTTCAAGACCGTACAGTCCAAACCTCTTGGCAAAAGGCTCTTCTAGCAGAGGTGACTTCAGCAACAGGAAGCAGAGGCCGAGTAAAACAGGAAGAAGAGGTCCCCTCCAAGGACATGTCCCAATTCCTTACTTCCTTCTACCAAGTTGTACTTCTACCAGGTCCAACAACTGTTAGAAGGGGGCCTGTACATAGGCCTTGGAGGACAGTCACATCCAGACTGACCAGCGCTACACTAGCAAGAGCATGCACACGGGCACGCCTGTTGTGTATGTGTCTCTGTGTGTTCTCATGAGTGTGCAACATGAATGTGCTTGTGTATAAGACTGCAGTGGGCCAGCCTCTTCCCAGAACTCGAGCTCCTACAGCTGCTCAAAGGATTTAGGGTTTTAGCCCACTTGGATTCAGACTGTTGAATTAAGGACACTAAATGCTGAAATGAAGCTCTATTCTAGACAGCTGCTCCAGCAGTCTTCAATGACAATGTCACCTATGCACTCCCACCACAGACCCAAAGCACCAGGGCCAAGCACACAAAGTCTGAAACCCTGAGCCAAAATAAACATTTCCTCTCCCCATACCAATAGCCTTAGGCACTATAACAAGAGTCATAGTGCCAGAAAGCTGACTGACACAGGACAGCAGGAGCCCTGGCTCTCAGGCTGATATTCAGAGACCAACTTCTCCCTCCCACATATGCTCCTGTCACGGTCACGTGGTATGACAGGATGTGGCAGGAACCCCAGAAAGAACCCACTCCATGCTGGACATTCAGTCTCCAGAACTGAGAGCTAAAGATTCCTATTTTCTTACAGCTCAGGTCAGGACTAACGCCTCAGGTACCCTGTTACAGGAACAGAAAATAGACTGGCACCAATGCCCAAAGAATGCCTCAGGATGAACAAGAGGGCTACAGCTTCCAACTGAGCACATGCTGAGGAAGCTGGCAAAGGCACACCCATGTCTCAGCAGTCCCAACTCACCAGGTCACTGCTGACCAGGAAGGTGGAGAGGTCCACCAGAACCCACGTAGGGATCATGAAGAACACAGCATGGCAGCCCAGGATGTTGAGCAGCCGCAGGTGGTGGATCCTGGAGTCCCTCAACACCTGGAAGGAGAGTGCCTTGTTAGCGCTGTTGACACTCCAGCAATAAGGTCTGGGTTTCCAGTTCCAACCTGAGACTGGAATCAGACATCTTAGCTCAGGCATCAGACCAGCTGGCTTGCTTATAAAGGAACACACAGCCATGCCTAGACAAAGCGCTCTGTCCTGTGGATGAGAAGCTGACAGAGAAAAACCAGAACCAACCCAATAACATGCTGGGGAGGGGATAGTGACCCAGGTACTCTGAAACCCCGACCCGCCTTTTTTTTTTTTTTTTTTTTTTTTTTTTTTTTTTTTGCATTTGTTTTTGGAATAGGGTCTTGCTCTGTAGCCCAGGCTGGTCTGGCACTCAGCGGAAACCTGTCTCATCCCAAATATGCTCATGACAGGCAGTTGCCTCATACCTAACTGAAATCCCTGTGAATGGAATCTAGATTGGTTTAACCTGTCTGAACACTACCAGGCAACACCAGAAACAGATCCTACTCCGAAACCATAGACTTCAGGCCTACCGCAGGAGGATGCCCCCGTCAACAGCATGCTCAGCAACATGCCATAAGAAATACATTTTTCTGTATTTCTTATGACAAGTGGACCCACAGAGCTGAAGGTCGTGCTGAGCCTTAGTCATGACTGAGAGCTCTGCACTGAGGTGACAGCAGCAGCCAATGCACACGGCCAGACAAGACAGGGTCAATGAGCACAACTCAGTTTGACGGCTGGGTCAGCACACGCAAGGCCCTGGGAAGGAAAGGAGGCACAAGGACCCACACAGAAACTGGCCATGACATCACATCTGTAATGCAAGCAGATCCAGGGGGCTCATGGGACATGAACAGGTTGGGTTCCAGGTTTAGTGGGAAATAATATGGAGGGTCACTGGGTAAAGGCCTGTAAAGACTTTCCACCAAGCATGATGACCTCAGTTAAGGCCCCACATTATTCCTGTAAATTGTCCTCTGAGCACCACACCGAGGCCATGGCAAGTGCCCTTGCACACACACAGTACGAATATAAATAAAATATAGTGAGAAAACTTATTAAAGAAAGAGAACAGGAGATAGCAGAGTAGGTTAGGTTAGGGTTAGCTTTCAAAACAAAACAAGGGACAAAGACCCAGGCAGACAGTAGGCATAGGAAGGTCAGCTCTGGCCAGTCTGCTTGAAGCCGCTGCCCTCAGGCAACCTGCGCCAGGGACAGGGCCAACACACCTTTTTGGAGAAGATGTTCTGAAGGGAGAAGCATAGCGTGGCTGCCAGGGCGCTGACCAGCCCCCACACGTCGAAGGACAGCTCTGTGACAGTGGCTAGCAGGACTCCGCTGATGATGGGGACCAGTGACAGGTATACCTGCAGGAGGTCAGAGGGGCTCAGGTGGGCTAGGGCTATCCCCCATTCAGGACTGCAGGAAAGCTCGGGGCCCCGTACTCTACCCGGGAGACCGCACCTTCTACCCTGGAAAATGCTGCCTGCATCTCACATGGTGCTTCATGCCCAGCATTCTAGCACTCAGAAAGCTGAGGCAGGAGGATCACTAAGAGTCTCAGGTCTGGGGCTGGTGAGGTGGCTAAAAGATAAAGACACTTGCCACTAAGCCTAACAACCCGAGCTTGATGCCCAGGACCCACATGGTAGAAGGAGAGAGCTGACTCTCCCACAACCATCCTCTAATGGCCACACACAGGCACAGACACACGTGTACACAGGAAAGTAAATAAATAAATGGAAAAATGGGAAATGATGCTAGCCTGAGTTATTTTAACTCCTGTATTGACCAAAAAACCAAACAACAACCAAACAAAACCTAACAAGGCAAAAAGCCAAGAGGATTTCCAGTCTCAGGCCAGCCTGGGCTACACAGTGACATTTTGTATCAAAAACCCAATCAGAGGACCAGCTAGTTGACTCAGCTGGTAAAGTCCTCCAAGAGTGACTTGAGTTTAATCTCCCAGACTCCTTGGTGGAAAGAGAGAGAACCAACGTGTGCAAGTTGTCCTCTGACCTCCGTGTGTAGCCACATACCCACAAAACAATAAACATAGAAACAAAGCAGCATTCAGGAGCAAAAGAGCAGTGGCGGCTGGGACTTGAATTCCTGGCCATAGCCCACTTTCTTTCTCCTACATCTTCCCGAGAACAGGGATTCCCAGCCTGACGTATCTGCCTTGCAGGGCAAGTCGCCCAAGAGGGCCAATCTCCAGATCCTACACTTGTGAGGCCCTGAGCCAGGTACAATATCCCCAGTGACCAGGAAAACTGATAAACACAAGGTGTGCTATCAGGTGACACACCTGGATCCCTCCCCAGCAACTCTGACCCCCCAGGAGGCTAGTCCAACCTGATATCATCCTGGCAAGGACTGCAGAGTACAGACAGGGCTCACCAGGATAAAGTCGGGCCTGAGGATAAAACTCAGCCAGAGGTGGCCCAGTTTCTGCACTGATCCAGGTGCATCAATTATAGGACACAGGAAAGTGAGCACTTGTACAAGGTGAGATGGCTCCCAACTGAACATTGGCAGCCCTACTGCACAGGACACAGTGAGCCTGATTCTTGCTCTTTAGCCCCAGGCCAGAAAATACCCTGGCCTGGCACCTTCCCTAGGCAGCTCTGAGCTCTGAGTGCTGTATATGATCTATGTCCAGATAATCACAACTCAAGGTTCCTTGGTTCAAAACAGGGGTTGACCCCTGGGCCTTTGAGTTCTTAGCAAGGGCTCTACACTGAGCTACAACCCCCTCCCCCTTTTTTCTCTTTCTTCCTATTAATTAATTTTGAGACAGGGTCTCTCTACAGAGTCTTGGAACTCACCATGTGGACCAGGCTGGCTTCCAACTCAGAGATCCTCCTGCCTCGGCCTCCAGAGTGCTGTGTTAAAGGTGTGTGCCACCATGTCCAACTCTGTAGATAAGGCTGGCCTAGAACTCATCCTCTTGCCTCTGCCTCTTGTGTGCTGGGATGACAGGCCCATGGCACCATGCCAGGCTTTGTAAAGTTTTAGTTTCTACAAACTGGCTAGATTCTGCCATGGTCAAACTCATTTGGCCCAGCATCTCACATCAGATCCAGACAACCATTCTTTCTGGTGACAGGAAAACTAGGACATGACAGTTCAACAGGTAAGGTCGTCACGGCCAAGCCTGACA
Organism: Mastomys coucha; assembly: GCF_008632895.1. Taxonomy (NCBI): domain Eukaryota; kingdom Metazoa; phylum Chordata; class Mammalia; order Rodentia; family Muridae; genus Mastomys; species Mastomys coucha. The sequence goes on from NW_022196905.1 coordinate 211,366,883, forward strand.
CAACTTGAATCTGATCCCAGGTATCCACAAGGTGAAAACTGTCCTCTGACTTCCATACACGTGGCAAGGCACAACATACACACATAGATAAACATAAAAAATAAAATAGGAGAAGGAAAACTTGTCCCAACTTAATTTGTTTGTTGGTGACTTGCTAAAATGGAACCAAACAGACATCACCTACCAGCAATCCCAGAGAAGGGATCAAAACAGAAAAGAACAGTGGACCCCAGAGGGATGCGGCGCTCAGGGACAACTAGCAAGAGATTAGTTGGTGATATCTCCCCTTCACACACACACACACACACCTGCTGTCTGAAAGGTGAGTGCGGGATGCTAGGTGCGGCCACGGGAGGCTGACACCTTGACTTCCTTATTTGACAGGAAGCCATAGGATGCCACGGTCCAACCACGTCATCAACCTGGTCAGCTACTGGGAATCCCGCCTAGCCCGGGGCTTCTGCCAGGGTTACCTTGGTACTCTGTTTCTCCTTCATGATGATGCGGGACAGGAGGACCACCCAGATGGGCATGGTGGCCTTGACTGCAAGAGAGGAAAGGCACTCAGTGGGCAGTCCCAGCAACCTGCACACACGACCCCCGGACCTTCTTTCTGTAAGGCTTCCTCCCGATCCCAATAGCTGGAGTCAATTCTGCTAGGCGCTCGGTAAACTCCTCAGACCTTTTCCAACCTGAGAATCCGCCGCGCCTTGGTGGCGTCTCAGTCAGGCGGCCCGCGCACTCGTACCCATACTTCGAAGCCCCAGACAGCGCACCCAGCCGGCGTCAGCACCTACCGGTGTGCGCGTAGGAGACCGGCACCTTCCAGATGCTGACGTGCGCCGACACCGACGCAAAGTACTTGCCAAAGGCAAGCGGCAGCACGTAACGCGGATAGAAGCGCGGCGGCAGCAGCGGGCCGGACGCCGGATGCGGGCCGGGTCCCGCGCCCGACACGGGCGGTGCGGGCGGCACGCGCCAGGCGCGCAGCAGCGGCGGCAGCCCCGCGCACAGCGCTAGGATGTGGCACAGCGACACGGTGACCGGGAACGGGAAGGCGCTCAAAATCACCTTGTTGACCACGTTCCCCCCCGCGCTCAGCGCGTACCAGAGTAGACACAGCACCGCCACCCGCGCGCCCTCGCGCGCCCCGCCGCCGCCGCCGCCCGCGCCCGGGACCCCCGCGCCCGCGCCGGGACCCGCGGCCGCCGCCGCCGCCATCCTGCCCGAGCGGCCGCCCCTTCCCGCCGGACGACCGCCGGACGCGGGCTGGGGGCGGGACAGCCCTGGCGGGCGCGCCGGCAGACACCGCCCACCATTGGCCCCTGGCCCCGTGCGTCATCGCCGCTCGCCATTGGCCACCGCCCGTGCGTCATCGTCGCGCGTCCGCCGACGCGCCCGCACCCACGTCTTCGGCGCGGGCTCCACCCTCGCTTGAACGCCTTCCGGAAGGGGGCGGGGGCGGGGGCGGGGCCGAGCCGGAGCCCGGGAGGCGGGCCGTGGGGCCCGCGCTTGTGATCGGCGCGCTCGGTTCTCTCCGGTGCCGGGCGACGCGGACCCGCCCACTCGAGCCTGTGGGAGCGGCGTGCCTGGGGCGCTGACAGGGCTAAGATCTTTTAGAAGAGAAACCAATTGTGGTAAGCCTTCTGGACGACGCCGGGTCCTCGGAAGCTGTATGGTAGGTGTCAGTTTCCCCCTCAGCGACCAACAGAGACACACCCAGGGCTAAGCGCCTCCTGCGACTGTGTCTGAAGAGCTCTGCTGACCGGTAACGATGCCGGCGGGCGGAAGGCTGCTGGCAGAAACACGAAGGCAGGACAAGACTTCAGCACCATGATCCTAGACTACAAAACTCGATTCCGAACATCGTGTGCTTTTAAGTGTTTGTGGGAGAAGAGGTGTTCGCGTTCCTTAAAATAATGTATTCATTTGTGGAGGCGGGCTGGAGTGTGTGTACACATAGGGGGAGGTCAGACGACTCGAGTCTGTTGTCTCCTACCATATGCATCCAGGGAACCAAAGTAACTCTGGCAGCTAGCGTTTATTCGCGTTTATCTTCTGAGCCATCTCGCCGATTTCAATATTCTCATTCATTCTCCCTCTCCCTGTTTTCTTCTTCTTCTTTTTTTTCGAGACAGTGTTTCTCTGTGTAGTCCTGGCTGTCCTGGAACTCACTCTGTAGACCAGGCTGGCCTCGAACTCAGAAATCTGCCTGCCTCTGCCTCCCAAGTGCTGGGATTAAAGGCGTGCGCCACCAACTGCCCTGCTCAATATTCACCTTTATAGTGTCTCCTTGAATGTTAGGGTGTCTTTCTACCTCACCCGTGGTTTTTTTTTTTTCTGTTTTATTTTTCTCTCTGTAACAGATCCCTGGCTGTCCTGAACTCGATTTGTAGATTAGGCTGGCCTCGAACTCAGATCTGCCTGCCTCTGCCTCCCGAGCACCATTCCTAGCCACTCACCTGTTCTTGAAGGTAGAGTGTGTACCCTGGGGTTTGCTGGTTACTCAGCACAGGTGTGGCAGTCCTTGTGGGTTGGGATCTGAGTAGTAAATGGCCTGGTCTCAAAGCAGGAGTCAAAGAATCCGGTGATAGGACACTGAGCTCTGTACCCTAAGGCCCTCCAACTTGGTGCACAGCCTTTGTCACAAACTAAACACAAGAGAGGAATTCGGATCTTTGGACAGAGCAGTGTCAGATGGCCCCTCTGACGTGTTTTGGTCGCTTTTCTTTCTTATGTGATTTGGCAACTCTGTGGAAGCCTTTTCGTTTCACAACAGATACATGTGCTCCGGAGTGAACACTGGCTCAGGGCCACCCAGCTGGGGTTTCACCTCCTCAAATGGCCCTGTAATGGGAGTGGGGCCATTCTGCAACAAACTAGAAATTCCTACTGGCTCTGAAACGGATTCTAGGTTCTGAAACCAACCAGATGAGAAGGTAAGACTCAAACCATGAAGCTTCTGTTTTATTAGTAACTGTTAACTCATTTGTGAAATTAAGCAGATATGGATAAGAGTGAAAAAAAAAATACTAGGCACCCAATCTTGCCTTATTAATGGGGGGGGGGGCACGCTAGTTCATTACTTTATAACAGAGATGACATCTTAGTAGGCACCTGTCAGGTATGGAGGCAGCTGCTAGCCCAGGGCTGGGGCCAGAAAATAGTTCTGTACACCTGGGCCATGCAGCATCCCTGGGCAGTGTACACCAAGTCACTAAGAGGAGCAGGGGGCTCCTCTAGATGGGTGACCAAGGGGATATTGTTGGCCATGAATCAATGAAAAGCAGATAGATGCCCTGCCTGCCACTACAAAATAAAGCTAAAGGGATGCCACCAAGGCTGGTTTAGTAGGTATGGCTGTGGGCTCCAGGGACTTCCCCCTGGAGGAATCTAGGAAAGGCCAGACTTAGCTATACATGTGCAGATGAGAAATGATTCCAAAAATGGTTTGTGCAAATATTTTTTTATTTCCACATTTATATCACAAGTTGTCCACTTACTGGACCAAATAGCAAAGTTGCTCCCTTCTGCGCGAACACAGAAGTCTAGGTACTGTACATTCACTAAGGCTCCTTGTTTTTGCAAATCGCGTTTATGACAACCATAAGGCAAACGAATCTAAAGGAATGGTTATGAGTGTTTCCAGCGAACAGACGGCTCCCCCTTAGCCCACCAGGGCAACTCACACCAGTAGCACCCTCGGGAACTTTGTGGGGTTAAAGACTCTAGAAAGATGGCATTTTCTAGAGTTGTGCAGAAAAGGAAAGAAGGGAAGGAAAAGTCATTTGGCTGGTGGTAGGGGAAAAAGAGGATGAAAATAAACGAGAAAACTCAAATTTCTGCAGCATTTCTTTAAGAACTGGGACTGAACATATACAAATGGGCAGACGACTATGCAGTGTGGGTGAGGGTGGCCCACCCATACAACACCAGGGTTCGCCGCAGCAGAGAAGCTTCCAGAGCACAACACGAGGGGGACAAAAAAAAACCACTGGCTCGAGAGTGGCCTGTGCCTCAGAGACACCAAGGCCAAAGAGCAAGAGATGCGGAGAAGAGATGTGCGTCTGTTGCTGTTAAGGTAACCTCTTCCACAGGGTTCCTGTGCCTGCCTGCTACTGAGGTCCCTGCCTTGGGTGCTTAGAGTGGCTCTGCACCTCTTCTGGGATGGGGGACTAACGCTTTATAGCTGGCTTACTATAGAGTTCTGGACTCCCTCAGCTATCTATCTGCCCCTCCCCCGAGCGGCCCTTCCTTTGCAATCGTTAGTAAACTGGTAGCAGCATTTCACAAAAGGAGGGTGGAGAGCGAGCCTTATGCTCGCCTTCTCGGCTGGCCAGCCTAACCTTTGTGAGGTGGGAATGCACATGATGGCCAGGTCAGGTGCTCAGTCCAAGCAGACATAAGGCAGAATGTTCAAGCGCCCATCGTCACCATGAGGGTCGAGTGATATACACTGCGTCCAGTCATACCAATTACCCTGTGTGTCTTCACACCCGTTAACTCCCGGCCATTGCTGGGCCTGGATTCTGTCCAAATCATTCTGTGTGACCTCCCGCGTGAGCCCTGGTAGGTCAGTGGGCGTGGGCAGAGGCAGCAGCACATGGGGCTGCCGAGCCCCTTGCCGACTGCTCTCCTCCTGCTTCAGGTACTCAGCCATAAAGTGGTGCGCACCTGGGGTCTGTGCGCCTGAGGATGACAGCAGGCTGCTCTGGCGGCTCAGGTAGGACTGTATGATCTCATTACGCGATAGTTCCTTCCAGTTCGTCTGCTCAAAAGGGCTCTGGAGGCTGGCCTTAGCCTCCTGCTGCTCCAGCTCTGTCCTAGGCAGCTGCTCTGGGGGTACTGGACTGTCAGCCCGCACCGGCTCTTTCTGGGTCAGAGGCCTGATCTGTCTTGTCATGGGGTCAAAGGTGAGCTTCCGCTCTTTTAACCGCACAGGCTTGACACCGGTCTCAGCCACCTGCCCGTCCAAGTTCACTGTGTAATCTCGAGGTCGGTACCTCTTTTTCTTTTTGCTGTCCGAGCCACCCGAAGAGGCAGCATCACTGTCCGCCTTGGAGGAATCTGGAGACAATCCAGCCCTGCAGGCTGGCCCCGTTAGCCGGGGGTGGCCTTCGGGCTGTTCTGGCCAGTGCACAGGGCTGTCAGCATTAGGCAGCAGCTCCAGACGGCGCACAGGGGGCGTAGGTGGCTGGGCCAGCGGGAGTGGGGATGGTACCTGCGTGTTGTCCAGTGGCTGGGGCCGTGGGGAGGGGCTGGACACTGGGCCCTTGGGTATGTATGAGCTCCGATGCCGCGCAAAGGAGCCTTCATGCCGTGAGTTCCGGGGGCTGAAGGAGCAGCGAGAGGACCCCCTGGGATAAGGAGGACCTGGGGGCTCATCCGCCCTGTCCAACTGCTGCAGCTGTGCAGCCTTGGTCTGAAGGCAGGGAACTGGGGGTTTGCTCAAGCCAGGGGAGCTGGGGCGCGGCCGCACGGCGTTCACGGGGATCTTGGTGCTGTGCTTCTCGTTCTCGCTGGACTCCAGGCGGCTGCCATCAGGGCCTAAGTGCCCACTGCCATCCAGGGGGCTGGGTAAGCTCTCTGGGCTCCCGCTGATCCCATTGGTGGGGAGAGGGGATGCATTGGGGACCAGGGGGTCAGGACTGCCTTTGGAAACTTTGTGGGGTGGTCCTGGGTGGCCCAGGTCACGCTGGTCCCCCCTGCGCTTACGGCTGACCAGCCTATCTAGCCGCTGCCCAGGAAGCCTTTGGATGTCATTGCGATTCTTCAGGTCATGGATGCTCTTGGGTGCACCAGCCACTCCCATCTCTGGCCGGCAGTTGTGCGCACCCCCATTGGCAGAGCCTGCAGCCCCCGCTAGTGCCCGTAGTGCCACTTCGTTCTGATGTACAGGCTCGATGAGCTTCTGCCAGCTCCGCAGCAGCCTCTTGGCCCGCTTGGCCAGCTCCTCATTCTTGGTTTTCTTGCGGACATCATTGATGAGCTTCCCTAGTCGTGTCTCCTACAACCAAGAGAGTGACATATTTATAGAGGGCCAGCTTCTTGGATATAGCTTGGGTATGTCCAACACTCTGTGGCAGCATGAATCTTTAGATCTAGGACTCAATGGCTTTCTCAGAAACAGGTCTACTGGCCCCAGGTACCTGTAGACTCTGTGCCATCAAGGCCACAAGGCTGCTCTGCCAGCCTGTCTGGGTGAGCACATTATATAGCCTAAGACCTCCTACTCAAAAAGAGGGTAGTGCCACTAACCAGTTGTCTAAAGTTCAGGCTGTGTCACCAAATGCTATGAGGTGTGCACAGTGTGGGAAGAGGCCCAGCTGTGAGATTAGACGCCTCCATTCTTGGAGAGTCCAATAAGAGCCTAAGCCACAGGAAGAAAAGCTGGCTGGGGCTACCTTCACCTCCCATTCCGCCCAGGATAGGGGCAAGGGCTCTCACCTCCAGTGCCTCTTTGGTGATGGGGTATCTCTCCAGACTGGAGATCACTTCCAACACTGCCACCATGTTCCGGATCTGAAGAAAAAGAACCATGTATCAGCTCAAGGCTCTGCCCTCTCCCATGGAAAGCCCAATAGCTTAGGGCCCTGCAAGGTGGGCCCAAAACCCCTCTAACCCTCTCCCAGGGTTCAGCATTACCCATATGCATGTACACCCACTACCATCAGGATGCTCTGCCGTGAGGCCTTTAGGCTGAAGGACTTACCACATAAAGCAAACAAAGCCTCAGAGGAAAGGAAAGATAGGCACAATAAACCAGTGAACCTGATGACTGTATCAAGGTCTTCAGAGAGACTTTCAACAAAGCAAGATGTCACAAACTATAAGATCTGTATGTCACATGGCCAGGAGGGCCTCTGGAACACCACCTGAGCAACAGTGTAGCTCCATGAAACCAGGTGAAAGAAGGCCAGAGACACTAAGAGGCTCTGTGCACAACAAGCAGGGTGAGGACTAGTGCTGAGCTGCATGGTGACAGGAAGTTAACATCCACAGGCTCATGTTTGGGTCCCACTAAGACAGCCTTTCCATATATCACTGACTTCTTTAGTCACAACACACTCACTGGGCAAGTGCCAGGACTGTCATTCTAGAAACAGTAGGACCAAAAAGCTTATGACTGGTAGGAGTGGACATCCTAGCAGCACAGCCACACTGGCAAATACAGCAACACAGTAGCAAAGCATGATGGGAGGGGCTGAATAGGAGCCTCCAGAGCAAGAGGGAACAAAGCAAGATATCACAAACTATAAGATATATATGGCTAGTGAGACTAGCCATTTGGTGAGCTCTAGATTTGATTGGGAGACCCTGTCTCAGTGACCAGGCGGAGGAGTGAGTGATGATCCCTGTACCAACTTGAGCTGCCCTTTATGCATGTGCACACATGTGGTCCATACACATGTACATGGGAAACTACTTAAGTGAATCCCAGACCGAAATGTGGAAGTTAAAAGTAATCTCCAAAGTGGGTGCAGGAGAGGAATGCAGTTGTGCATTCCTGGACGGAATGGGAGGTGAAGGTGAATGATAGGTGTTCCTGAAGAGTTCAGAGCACAGGGGGTAGGTAGGTAGTACCATGGCACTGCAGGTTCTTGGTAGACAAGCAGCCAGGAACTGTTGGGGGTGGAGTTTAGACAGAATACCAACAAAGCTGGTTGGCCAAAGCCCTAAGTCCTCTCTATCCTTGTGCCACATGTTGACAGGGTATGATATGACCTGCCACACTGGGTAACATGGAAAAACAGTCTGCAACCCTACTGACTGTTCATGAGGAACAGCCCAGCTCCAGCACTTGGGGGGAGGTGTCAGCTAACCCCCAGGAGGTTGTTCCATGTGACATACCACAAGCAACCCAGTGACCAGAAGCTTGACCTTCAGGTTTCCTGCTGCTGCCCTGATCTATGCTGGCTGAATCCTTTCATGTTTTGATTGTCTGTCACCTACCCACTGCCTAGGGACCAAAGAGCTGCCTCCTTACTGGAGGTTCTTGGGGAGGATCCATACTAATAAAGATACCAACAGAATTCAAGTCCAGGTCCCTATTATCTTACTGGCTGTCACCTAAAATGCTGCTTCTAGCGTCAGGAGTACATTATGTCCCTGGGTTCCCAGCCCTCTACCTACAATACAAGCCTTAGAATCCTGATCATATCAGCTCTCTGACTCCAGAATTGTTTCTGTCTCTCGTCCACACCTTAGCTATGTCTTGTCAGGTAAGGTACCAGGCCTAGGTTGGTTCCCAGACCAGGAGATAAAATAGTCTATAGGCCATGGGTACCCCCAGCTTTTCTAGTCTGCCCACTTCTAGCTGAAGGCAGTCACCATCTCCCTTTTGCTTCAGGGATCTGCCTCCTGGGAGAGAACCTGTAGTGAGCAGAGACCAGTCAGCAGCCCTTGCATTGTCCCACAGCCTTTCACTAAGCCATCCCTCTGTCAACAAGGCATGCCCCTCCTTGGGAACAAAAGCCTCCACATGTGATGTTTCCTCTGGGGCTGTAAACACATCCAAATTACAAGTACACTGGTCCTGCTGTCCCATGGGTGGGTGGCCTATACTCACCTCTGAAATGGATGGGCAGGGATTCCGTGCAAAGAGTGTGCAATGAGATCATTCCCAAGAGAAGGTAGTCAAGTGTTTCCTGGCCTAGAATCTTGGTGCCACTGGGCTCCTGAGCTTACTCCACAGCTTCATCTCCACCTAGTGATCTCACTCTGGTATATTTAGAACCCTGGGTCCCCACATACTTCTGATCCTGCAGTCTTTGCTGAAAGGAATTTGCCCAAGCCCCAGTAGCCTGGCAGCACAGAGCGTCCTTGTCCTTGGACAGACACCATTCTGTGCCCAGACAGGAGGAGGGGGCAGAACACCTAGGGGAACCAGGTATTAGGCTGGTGCATAGGAAAAAAAAAACTCACAAACACATACCCTCAAAATGCTGAGCCATGCACAGACCAGGCATAGTGCCTTCTGGGGTTATATGGATCAAGGTCTAAGGGCCCTGCCTAGGTGCTCAATGTCCCATGGCTATGTCCTACCCGAGGGGCCACCTTAAAATTGTGGGCTTACAGGAGGCCCTGAGATAAATGCCATATCCTCTGTGTCCCCCTGCAGCTGTAGGTCATTCACCTAAGGAACTGCCTGCCACACTTAAAAAGTCCAGACTGCTGGCTGGAGTCACACACTGGAGCCAGTATAAGTAGTCCAAGCATCAAAGCGGTGGGTTAAGGTGAGCTAACCGAAGACAGCAAGGAGGAGCTGGAAGAAGTGATGTGGGCTGGCAGGTAGGCTCAGGTGCTCTACCACTAGGACAAAGCTGTTAAGGCTAATCCACTGCCACCACCATAACAGACACCCTGTCTTTTCTTGGTTGTTCCTCTTACCTGCATGTCAACACCCACCCACTCATCTCCTGAATGCTGTTCTGACTGCCTGGGGAGTTCTTTGCACTGCTCTGATGGGGCAGGTCTGTAGCTCAAAGTCCTAGTTGCAGGCCGGAGGGCCATTTACAACCTGCTGCTGTCAAAAATAGCCTGATCCTTTTCTCCCTTTGGGACTCATTCTCCAGTGCCCAAATACTCCCAAGCACTCTGCCAAATGTCTTCCCATTAGGAGAGCTCCGGCACCAGGCCTTGAGCCATGCACGTGTACACAGTGCTGCCTGAATAGACACAGGTCAATCTGTATTACCTTAATAAGCAGGATGGCCAAGCTTGCCTCCCTTCCTGTCCCCATCAGTGACAGGCTCTGCCCATTCATTTGCATTGTTGGACATCCAGTGTGGTAGTGCCTGCCTGTGTACAGTGGCTCTAATGGAGGCATATTTGCAGTGGCCAACAGGGGCACTAAGGAAGCAAGTGGCATCCCTATGGGAGCCACACAAAGGTGTGTCAAGGAACCACCACAGGCCCAGATGGAACATGAATATTCATGATAGAACATTGAGGAAGAATGTACAGTATTCATGACAGAATAACATTGAGGAAGAGTACACAGGGCAAAGTCAGGCCACTGGGTGCATGCCTTAGGGCATCTAAGGAGACATGAGGTTCTTTGTCCTACACTCCCCTTCCTGATTGCTAGGAGATGGTCATGCTCTGCCACATGCTCCCACTTCAGTGTAGCAAACCTAAGGGTGTGTGTGTGTGTGTGTGTGTGTGTGTGAATCTTTCCTACTGTTAAACTGATTGTGCTGGGCATTTTGTCATGGTAATGGGAAGGTAACACCCCAAGGCATGCAGGGACCTACCTATATACAAGATCCAAGGGCTCAAAAAGGCCCTCAGCTTCATTCCCTATTAGGCCACAGCCTGTGCTGACTCACAATTCCTGCTAGGCAAACCCATGACACCTGCAGCTCAATTCACTGTGAATCTGAGAAGAGAAGCAAGCCAGGCAGAAAACATCAGGTCTGGCACTGCTGAGATCCAGACATGGTGAATGACACCCTCAGAAGCAGTGACTATTCTCTCTACTAGTGACTACTCCCTTTTATGCTTACATTTGGCTCTAGGAGACTCTGGGAGGTGGAGGTACAATGAGTGCTTTCCTGCCAGTGCCTCCAGTGCTGGGCATAGTCAGCAGGCCTTCCTAACTTAACTCAGGGTACAAGGCCTTCCATCTTTGGAGACTTCAGGACTCATAGAACCTAGAAACTCCCCCACCACTCACAGAATCAGGAGACTCATAGAACTCTCTCCTTGGTTGCTCTGACAGACCTGAGCCAAAAAGTATTATGCCCTAGGAGCTATGGTACTGGGACAGGTCACCGGGATTCAACTCCAGGCAATCCTCCTGCATCCCTCTGACAGGATACGCAGAGTCCCAAGTGGGAATGGCACTAACTCAAGAGCTTATAGAGAGAGGCCTGGTGACTCCTCCTTGCCAATGGGTGGCTACCCATGGGGAATTTCCGGCCACAAGCAGAAACAGGGAACCAAGACACCAACCAAGTCTTAAGAGTCCTAGTATCCCCACAGGTCAGCTAATACATTGGCTTGCCATACACTGAAGTGGGAGCATGTGGCAGGCAGGGATACCTGCACAGCCTTGGCCAGGCTCTTGGGGTCAGGTTCCAGGCTCAGCAAGGAGGAATAGGCAAACTGAGGAGTAAAAGAGCCATCATTTCTGATCCAAAGGCAAAAGGATTTTGAATATTACTACTGTGTGGTATGTGTGGCAAGGTGGAAGATGCCAAAGTTGGGGGTTTCTCATAGAGGGGTGGTGTAACCTTGTCCTGTGGGGAATGCTGCCTGCCTAGCACTGCCTCCTGCCATCCTCTAGCAGGGAAGGTCCATTCAGTGGCCACACCTGGAATCAACTCACATCTCTGACCTCTCCAGAAGACCAGAATGTCTTTGCAAACTCTGTTCCCAGCAAAGGCTTGGAGTCCTCTTTAAATTGAAGCTCAGCAGGAGAAACTGGAGATCATGGTAAATCTCAGTTCTTTGAGTAGAACAGCACCACCAAATTCCTCTTTCTGGACTGTGCTCATAAACCCCTGGGGCCTGACAAATGACTACCTATGGGGAATTTCCAGCTACCAGCTGAAACAGGAAACCAAGACACCAAGTCTAGTCCCAGTATCCCCACAGGTCAGCTCACCACGCCCTTTTCTCTCCTCAGCTAACCAAAATCCCCAACGCTGGCAGTTGTCATTATTGCCCAGAGGCATCGACACTAATGGGACCCAAGTATTGTACAGCTTCATTTTACAGTGAGGAAACAGTCTACGCACTTTCCTGTGCAGGGTGGAGTGTACTACGTTAGCACACAAGCATCCTGTGATGTACTTGCCCCAGCCATCAACAGCAGAGAAGCACACAGATAACACAGCTCCTTGAAGCTGGCCCCTCCAGATGGTCTCAGTGTTGTGTCATTTGCCTTTCTTTTCTCAAGGGTGTTGAAGAACCAAGACCAGGTACATCTCAGCACTGTTTCATGCCCAATGGTATCCCGAAGCGGACGTATACAGTGATGGCCTGAAAGCCACCTGGCCAACGCTCCCAGGCACTGCCTGCCAGTAGCCCCAACCACATCTGTGCAGCACAGTCCTCAGGACCTACACCAACATCCCTTGAAAAAAACCAACAGTGTCTTTGTGGGTTTTAGTGTCTTTGTTTTGTTGTTGTTGTTGTTTTTTTTTTTTTTTTTTTTACATGAAGAATAGTCTAGACAAAAATTTACAAAGCTCACTGAAGTTAAAAGACTCTGGTAGTGTTGATCAGCAAGAAAGCTGTGCTTTCAAACCAAAACATGCCACAGATGGCACCCAAAAGCAGGCGATCTGTGAGCCTTCAGTGTGTTGTGCACTACCTGCTGACACCCGTGAACAGAATGGGTGCTACAGGGCATGCTCTGGGAGAAAGTCTTCCTTGCCTAATGCCTCGATAAGCCAGAGAGCCTGGTGGGGTCCCCAGTGCCATTAGCCTTGAGGATCATGTGGTCTCCTGGGATGCCTGGTTAAGGCAGCCTCAAACTCAGCATGGCCAACTTTCCCACACATAGCTTTCTTGGAGAAAGGACAGTGGGGCAGATCCCACAACCACTGCCATCACTAATAAAAAGCATTTCCCTATAAACAGGACCCACCTGCTCCCTGAGGAATATCCAGCACCTAAGTAGCCTGTCATAATCCAAGTGTCTCTGCCTGTCCTGAAACAAGCCAAGAGCTCTGACAAGCAGAGCATACCACTGCATGCCACAACTTGAGCCAGGAGATGGGAAACCCAGCCTGGGTGCAAGTATTATGCAGACCACTCACTGTACCCATAAAGCACTCTAGAGCATGGAACAGCAGCAGAAATTGGCGCCTGCATGCACAGCTAACCTCTTCAGCAACAGAATACCTGAGAGCAAAGAGAATGGCTCCATACAACACCCACACACTGTTCTTTTGCTTTTGGTCAGGAGCAGAGAAGCAAAATGGACTCTGCAGATGCTGTCCAGTGCACAGGTCCTTCTTGAGTGCATGGAGTTCCCACGAATGTCATCTGTGAGTTTGCTACTGTCCACCCATGTAACTGGAAAACTTGTAAGCCAGACACAACTTTACATTTCTACCATCAATCCTCACAGAAGGGTCTTGATGACCAAGTATCTGAGGACAGCAGGTTGGGTGGTGGTCCTCCACCTAGCCTCTCTTTGACAGAAGAGTTGCTAAGAATACCAGCTGCAGGAGAGTGGAAATGACCCAACACCAGGGGAGGAAACACAGTACTTGGTCCACACCTTGTACAGAAGGCAGATCTCAAACAAGAGGAAGCCAGCTTTCCAGGAACTGTTAAGAAGCAGGCTCCAGAGCCAGCTGAACACAGGCAGTGAAGCTGTGTGTATACTCAAGCTGATAAGAGCAGATGGTGGGAGCCACCTGGCATCCTGCACAGCCCAAAGCACAACCAGGTGCCCGCCTAAGCCCAGCTCCTCTCCGAGGAGCCTGGGAAACCACAGATAACATATTGTGCACTAACCAGGCCATGCAGAAACACCCACAGGAACCAGGCCTGGCTTCCAGGGCAGCTCCACGATACAGAAAGTCCCTACATGCCTGCTTATGTACACATCATAGCTTTTAGGGCTGGCGAGATGGCTCAGCGGGTAAGAGCACTGACTGCTCTTCCCAAGGTCCTGAGTTCAAACCCCAGCAACCGCATGGTGGCTCACAACCACCTGTAATGAGATCAGATGCACTTCTGGTGCATCTGAAGTCAGCTACAGTGTACTTATGTGTAATAATAAATAAATCTTTGGGCTGGAACAAACAGGGACTGGGCGAGCGGGGCTGACCAGAGCAAGAGGAGTTGACCAGAGTGAACAGAGGTCCTAAAATTAATTCCTAACAACTACATGAAGGCTCACAACCATCTGTACAGCAACAGTGTACTTGCATACATAAGTCTTTAGAAAAATAAATAAATAGCTTTTACAGCCCAACCTGCTGTCCTCAGACACTTGGTCACCATAACCCCATCTGCCTGAGACCAGTGGCATTAGAACGCACTACACAATTAACCTAGAACTGTCATCCATATCTGTTGGGATCAGAGCAGCTGAAGGAGACCAAAGCACTTTGGAAGCACCATACAAGGAGCTTTCTGGACAGCTCCCTGTCACCTAGTGGAAACAAGATGCAGTACCTGGGGATAGGCAGGCAGTGCTCAGGGACCAAGCTCCATGAACTCCTCTCAGCATGACATATGGCTCTCTCTACACATACCAGGGTGTCAGCTAGCCTGGCTCATGACCAACCTCATCTGCTCCCTGTGCAGTTGGCACATACCTGCCTCCATAATGTTAGCGCCATCAGTAAGATGAGGACACTTGTGTGAACAACAAGGAAAGAAAGCAGCAGAGAGGAGAAGAGATGGGGCAAGTAGGTGGCTATCATATGAAAAGCAGGGTAAGTGGGTAGAGAAAGGCCAAAAGGGAAAGCCTAAACCACAATAAACAGACAAAGCATAGGCAGCTGGCCCTGCAGAACCCCAGTCACTGAGAACAGAGAACCTGTCCCACAACAGCAAGATCACACTTGTCTCCTCCCTGAGAGCAGCCATAAAAAGGGGGCAGTCAGTTCTACTTAGCTCTGGACAGAAGGTTCTGGCCAACGCAAGTGGGCAAGAAATAGACAGATGAGGCCTTCCAAACAGGAATGAGGAATGAGTGCCCACACCCTGCGTTCATGTTAGTTCTTGGGAAGCTCTTAGGGCATCTGAGTAGAGCTACAGGACAGAGCATTTCCACCATAGGCTCACAAGTTAAAGACTTCAAGCCAATTCTCTACTGACAAGTAAATATGAAAGGCCAAGAGATGACTCAGTGAATAAAGGTGTACACAACCAAGCCTGACAACCCAAGTTTAATCCTATACCTCCAGGTTGTCCCATGACCTCCACTTTTGTGCACACGCACAAAATAATGTTAAATTCTTTAAAAATTAAGATAATTACATATGGATTTACTACATGTAAAACCTTAGCACTGAAAACTTACAAACACAGCTAAGGAAATAAAGCAGACATCATGTCAGTGCAGACACCAAAGCTTTGCACTCCACTATCTAAAACCAACCCACAGAGTGGACTCAGGCAAGATCAATCTCAATTTAAGCAGATACTTTTGGGGAAAGAGACAAGATGATTCTGAAAGCACACTGAGTTCAGAGACTCAACATATAAAGCCTTGTCACCAAGTGTGTCCCCTGGGACACACACAGTATAAGGAGATAATTCTCTGACCTAACCCCCTTCCACCTACACACACACACACACACACACACACACACACACACACACAGAGTTACATGCACACAAATGCACATGCCCAACAGAAACCAACAAAGATAGTTAACAAGAACCTTTTAATTTAGTAATCAAGCAAATGAGGTGGGTGGCAAGCTGGCAATCATAAGCCCATTCATCTTTTACCATAGAAGATACAAAAGAGCAGACACACACTCAGGTAATCAATACCATCGGCCATTAAGAAATGCAAAGTAGCCGGGCAGTGGTGGCACATACCTTTAATCTCAGCAGAGGCAGGCAGATTTCTGAGTTCGAGGCCAGCCTGGTCTACAGAGTGAGTTCCAGGATAGCCAGGGCTACACAGAGAAACCCTGTCTCGTAAAACCAAAATGAGAAATGCAAAGTAAAAGTCCCATAGAAATCACCACATACTCCCTGAACAGCAAAAATTAGCATTAACTTTATCAAATGTTGACAAGGTTTGAACAATTGTACTCCCCCCCAACATCTTTCATTCATCTGGATGACTTCAAACTCCTGATCCTCCCCGCCTCCACACCTAGGAATACTGACATGATTAGCATATATATTCCTGTTGGGAATATAAAATAGTAAAATTATCTTAGAAAGTAAAACCACCCAAGGGGCTAACAATATGACTCAGTAGGTCAAGACGCTTGCCACAGAAAGCCCTGCCACCTGAGTTGATGCCCAAAATCCAGACACCAAGTAGTTGTCTTCCAGTCTCTAATGCATATCCACACAAGCATGTGTGTGAGGAAATTAAGAAACCAACCAATCCAAAGTGTTAACAATATATACACAAACTGTGGCTAGTAAGATGGCTCAGCTGATAAAGGTGTTTGCTGTCCAGTTCCACTCCGTGGAACTCACATAAAAGTAAAAAGTAAGAGATGACTCCATAAAATTGTCCTCTGACCTCCACATGCACACTGTGACACACCCTCAGCACACACACACACTCCATACTTACAAACCATGACACAGTATAACATAGGTAAACTTCAAAGTCAATGCGCTGAAAAGGACAGACTCCCACCTAGCCCCCAAGAGGAGCGTGTGCTCGCACACTGTACAGTTCACACACACAATCCTAACAGGGTCAAGGCAGACCAACCTCAATGGCTGAGAGGAGAGCAGCAATAGTCTGAGGGTTGGGAAAGGAAAGGGGAATAATACCAAGGAACAGGAAAAGGTTTTTTGGCAGTGATACGTTTGTTATTTCCCATGCCTATGGTAAATGGCACTACAAATGTACCTGGTTACAGACTTCAAATGTGCAGTTTATTGTATGTCAATTATAGTTTGATAAAATTGAAAAAAATAGGGGCAAGATATAGCAAAGTAGGTACCCCACAAAAGTAGGAGCAGTAAAGCCAAAGCAAGAACACTTTTTATTGCAGAAGACACGACTGAGCACCCCACACCCCAGAAGAAAAAATCCCTTGGGCTGTCTCTCTCCAGTGAAATGAGGAAGGACAACAATTGAGCCTAAGGCCTAGAACCTTGGAGGTCTTCTAAGGACAACTAAACACAGACACAGAATACATTCTCAATTTCATTTCCGACTCTACCCAACACTGACAAGCACATCCCTACAGATCTACTACTACCTGTGCACTAAAGAGACAATGTGTCCACAGCAGAGTGGGAATGGCTGACCTTGGGTTAGGCAGGTCTCAGCACTCAGAAGCTGTGCTGTAGCTATACTGGTCAAGTCTCAGCCAGATGCCCTAGTCTCTACCCTGCCTCCACTACACCTAGAACAGAGGAGTAGGAGCCAACTACCCAGCTTCCCAGAAAAGGCAGACAGCTCTAACTTCTAGACAAACATCAGTGAGCTCCCCATAACAGCACCTGCAGCAAGTACTGCAGCCACCCTGGGCAAAGTAGCTCAGTGCCTGGCATACTGCCCCACCCTGGGTATGCAGGGTCTGTATCTAGCCATCTGGAGTCCCAGTTTCTACACTATTCTCCAAACATGAGACCTGGGGTAGGCACAGAGAATATCTGGGAAAGGCCCCAGACCCAGCACTAGCTAGCGTCTGTGCTCAATAGTGGTCTGAGGGCTCCTGTCTCAACCCCACCAAATCTCTGTGACAACCCTAAACGTACAAGGAATGTGCAGAGCTCGGGCTAGCATTCACTCCACAAAAGAATGCCCTCTCATGTCAGCCTCAGAGTCCTCCAGAGGAGGGAGCTTGTGACACCGTTCAGAAAAATTAACACAGGATGAAAGGCAAAGGGGTGCTTAGGGTAATGGAAGAAAAGCTATCACCATCTAGCAGTGCCCAGTCAGAAACAATGGTTCCTGGCAAGCACAGGCCCTTCAAGCCTGCATGCTTGGCAGCCAAAACCATTCACTCCCATGTGGCAGAGAGCTAGCTGGTCACCTCCTAGTACTGTTCACACCTGTGGCATTCCCCAGCCTCATACACTCAGCTCCAGAGCTCTAGGCTGAAAAGATGCTCCCTTCTCCTATCTCTGTCCCTCTCAGTATCTCTAAGAGCATTTGCCTAGGTTCCAGCAGGGAAACTGGTAGCTACTACAGGTGGGACCAATAACAAGCCTTAATACAGGGTGGGGGTGTTTCAGAGGGCCCAGTCAACTGTTTCACTAACCACTACCTCACAACATCACTACATACTCCAACTTTAAAATGGCAAAACCACAAAACAATGCCATAGACATGTCACACACAGCCTGCCTGCACTTGGGTGGGTCACTGAACTACTGGTGCCCATCACATACCAGCATGAGGCATGGTACAGGGCCACTGATCACAGGCAGCAAGGAGAAAAGAACAAGTTACCCACACTAGCCCTCAGTAACATCTGTCACATGTCAACAGGATAAACTCATGGCCATTTCACCAGCAGCAGATCCTCCAGGTTGGGCCCAAGGCAAAGCCAGTAAGTACACTACCTCCCTATTCCTATTCACCATGAAAGCCTGCCCATTCCAGCAAGGGGGCAGCACACTGAGCCTCTCAGGATGACAGACCCACCTATTGATTATCTGTCCCCCAAACCCTTTCAGCCTGCCCACCTAGGTTTTGCTTACTCCCACTTCAAACTGCCCATCACAATAACACACAGCAGGGATTCTATCAGTGCGTCAGTAGAGATATGAGGTCTCTTCCTACTGAGTGCAATATTTACTCCAATACTACAAATATTTGGAGTCTCTCTTTCTAGGGCAAGCTGATCTCTGAATACACCAAGTCAGTGTCTGGACATCATGCTTTGTCCTGTACCCAACTGCTGTCCATGAGGGGTGACAGGGACACAAGTGATTCTCATGAAGAACACAGAGAATGCTGTCCCAGAGTAGACTGGGGAGACTTTAGCCAGGCACACAAGTTAACTTCTGTTCCACTGAGGCCCTCCTTGGTCAATGGTGTGGACCAGTACTCTTTCAAGCCACACTTGCTAAGCAAGGCCAACTGGCTTTTGGGAGTCTTCATTTTCAAAGCGGTGGTCCTGGCAAGACCACAGAAATGTTCTTCAGTCTACCTTCTTGGAAACCATGAGCTGATTCCAAAATGTTATGTTATGAGGTGTGAGGTACAAAGCCAAGCATTGGAGCACAGACAGACTGAACATCACAGCCACTGTGTGAACTTGGTGATAGGGAAGTCTCAAGGCAGTGGACAGAGAAGCTTGCGCCGCACCAGCAAGCCACCTCAGCGCACCAGGCAATGTAGCACTGAAAGACCAATGGCACTGGACAACTTCTGGTGGACCAGGACAAGACTGGTCCCTACCCCTGCCAGACTGAGGAACTACACCAGCACTCTGCTCTGGCCTTGAACCAATTACATGCCCAACACAGCTGAGGCTGCAAAACTGACCCAAACACAAGGAGCACATCATGGCTGGAGGACAGAGCCCTGTGCAAGACTTGGGATTCCTGCCACCAAATGCCCAAGACAAGACAGCCTGCAATAACCTGGGCATGTTAGTGTAAAGTACAGTCTGTGCAGAGACCACACCATGCCATCATGTCCCCAAAGGGGACATCAGGCCTAAGCAACCTCAAAGGCCATGCAAGGTAGGAAACCAAGTCACCAGCAGCCTCCCGTGTCTTAGTGCAGGCACTGCAATGATCTTTCACTGTGTGTCCTCAACATCTAGGTCTCACAGTCCACAAACCTGCTCTCCTCCATCTGCAGGGAGACATCCAACCCTTACTGTGGCTGCACCATTTGGTCCCACTTTCATTGTAGCCAGCCAGCAACATAGCCACCTCTGGAAAGCTTCCACACTTCTTTTTTTTTTTTGGTTTTTTTGAGACAGGATTTCTCTGTGTAGCCCTGGCTGTCCTGGAACTGACTCTGTAGACCAGGCTGGCCACAAACTCATAAATCCGCCTGTCTCTGCCTCCCAAGTGCTGGGATTAAAGGCGTGCGCCACCACTGCCCGGCCACACTTCCTTCTTTTCCTTAGTTTTTCCTTATGAATCTGATCCTGGGGGCTCAATTTGGCTAGACGCATCCAAATTATTTTCTGGCAACTGCTAGTGTTTCACGTGTTTTCAATTCTCAGCTGCACATTATAGGGATGCCCATTATAGGGATGGGAGTATAAATGTGTTCTGTTCTAAAAGGACCCAAGGAGCTAAGCCCTCCTATTTGGCAGCACTGTCAAAGCATTTGGACTGCCCCCCTGTCCTTGCTACTTGTCCCTGACGCTACAAAGCATAGCAGTATGTATCTAACCACCAGCAGGGGATGGAAAAGCAAATGCCCAGAAACTTCTACTGTAGTATTTCTGATCCAGGCTCAACCAGATTGCACCCAGACAAAAAGAAAAATGAGGCTCAGCCACCTATCCAAACTAGGAGCCTTGCATGTCAATGCCATGTCTAATAAGCAACCATCCATCCCTTTGGGGACATGATGGCATGGTGTGGGGATGCTCCTGGAATTTGGGGCAGGCCAGTGAACTTAAGTAAATCCTCCTCTCTCCTAAAAGAAAGGGGTGACTAGGCCTACTTGAGTCTCCTGAGACCTTTCTTCTTTGCACTGGTTAAGTGAGGCCTAGGATAAGACTCCATAGCTCATTGTCTATGCCTTCTTGCCCACCTTCCTTTGCTGTGGTCCTCCTGAGTCTCAATCTATGCTGTAGCTCTAAATCTGCAAACCAATCATGAGATAAGCTAACCTTGTCCAGACCTGTCTTACATCTTGCCCTGGAAAGCCTGGTCTTCCTCAGCACAAAGTCAAGGTGGCAGAACTTCGAGTCCATAGACATAGCTAAGATATGGAGGTGCCTAGACCTCTCTCAAGGACAGCTGGGTGGTTTCAGGACATTTGTATGGAAACCATGACCTGAAGACTGACTGGTGGCTGTGATCTCCAATGGGAAGCACGGTCCACTTCCCCTACTTCCCAGGGAAGGATGGTGGCTCCAGCTATGCCTAGCACGATCCTATGTGCTACGTGTACAACAAAGTCAGGTTATTTGGCAGCTCCTCCTGGATGGAAGCAGCTGTCACTACTGTTTTCCACTGTCCTCACAACAGATAATACTGAAGATGAAACTTAGAAACAACCAACAAGGCTGGATGGTGGTGGCACAGGCCTTTAAATACTCAGCAGGCAGAGGCAGGCAGATCTCTGAGGTGGAAGCCAGCCTAATCTATAGAGCAAATTCCAGGACAGCCAGAGCTACACAGAGAAACTCTGTCATAGAAAACTATCACAGGTCAGCATGGCTCAGCAGACACAGCGCTTACTATGCAAGCCTGATGATCTGTGTTCTATCCCCAGATGGTAGACTGGAACAGATTCCCTAAAACTGGCCCCCCATCTGTGTGAGTGTGTATGTGTGTATGTGTGTGTGTGTGTGTGTGTACACATACAAAATTAAAAACATAAAAAGGGAAATAAAGCCAAAGTTATAAAAATATAATATATTCACTAGGAAATAAAATAGAAACCAAGGTCCAGATTCCATTCAAAATTTCTGAGTAAATGAGGGTGACAGTGCCTGCCTTCTCAGGTTAGAATGCATATGACTGACTGCAATGCATACACAGCCTTTGCTATTTAATCCTTGCCTAGTACTTAATTATGTTGCCTCCATCTAGTTAAACAACCCAATCCCCCAAGCCTCCAGTATTCCAAAATAATTAGTTGTCTTGCTATGTATGTAGCCCAAGCTGACCTCCTGCTACAGCCTCCAGGCTGGCACCTTAAGGCCTCCCATGGAGTAGGGAATAGCAGTCCTCAAGCCCTGCCTCCCAGCATCCCTTTGCTGCTGATAGAGACAACAAGTACAGTGTTCTATGGCACCCACAGAAGTAGGTCAGGGGAGGAAGGTAGAAAGCAGGGTTGAAGTAGAGAAATAAGAGGGACAGAGAGCCTGTGGTGTGCTGGTGTGTTGTCATAGAGGACCATAATTCATTTGGTCCTGAGGAAAGCTGGGTACCTCAAAAATGCACAGCACAGAAGATACAGGTGAGTGGGCTGTAATTCCCATCTTCTCTGAGAAGCACTCTGAGTACAACCGGTTTTCTTGGCTCCAGGTAACCAACTCCAGCAACCCCCTCAGAGTTCCCTTTACCTGCATCACTGGGCTGGCTAGACAAGGCCTCACCGCAGCACCCGAGGGGTGAGGGTGGATTTCCCGGGCTATTTTCTTCCCCAGCTGTAGTCAGGGCCCCAGGCCTCTAAGCACTGTAGAGAGATAGTGTCATAGGCTGCCCTGGAGCACACACGAGACTCCCACCAAAGCACAGAACTAAATCATCAACACAGAAGCAAACTCTTTTCTGCCCTCAGGTGCCCAAGAGAGAAGCACACCCTGTGGTAGTAGCAAGCACAGCAGCTCTAAAGCACCCAGCCCAACAGACCAAGACACCTGCCCTGGCACCCTGCGGTCTAACTCCCTTGTGTCTTTAGTATCTTGCCCTAGCCATAAACGTGTGTCTGGCCTCAGGATGCGCCTCTCTTTATCCAAGTTACACACAGCTGGTGGGAAGAAGACTGGTCTCTCATCAACGTTAACAGAAATCTTCCAGGTTCTTAAAAAGCACAGTGACCCTATAACTTTTGACCAAGAACTGTCTCACCCTTTCTCCAACCCCGAAACTCCTTTTCATTCCCCAGGTCCCTGCCAATGGATCCAACACCACCTTCTTTGCACGTCTCTGCACTGGCCACTCACAAGCTGAGAGGTCTCTGTGGTCCTGCAGTGGGGGCTCGGCCTCAGTGGAAGCAAACAAGCACCACTTTACTATTAAGCATTTCCTCCAGAACTCTACAAATGACAGTGCCTTCTTAAAGTAGCCAACCAAGGGACTGAGGCCACCTGACTGATCTGGCTGAGATCACACAGCTGGGTTTGGGGCACAGGCATTCTGGTAGCCAAACATTGGCTCAGTCTGTGACCTTGAAGCACAGCTCACTGCTGGCCTCAAGGGCACAGATACCTGATTACAAGCCCTTCAAACAGTGAGGCCGAGGTGGGATGGGAAGCTGGGGTGTTTTGAGGCCTCGCATGAGGGGCAACAGAGGAGATCTCATGAGTGTTGGACAGAAAGTAGGAGTGTTCCAGCTGTCCAGCAAGGGTTGGTGAGCAGCAAAGAGCACCAGGCCAGATGGGATTCAGGATTCAGGATTCAGGAAGAAACCCGGGGCTATGCTCTGCCTGAGAAGTAACAAGCTCAGTCTGAAATTTTAAATTGCTCACTCTTGCTGCCTAGTAGAGAATGCTGGACCAACTGCTCAGCAGGCACTGACTAGCTTCACAGAATGAAATGATGAAGCGCAGGAAAGGGTTAGGGTATGAGTGGGAATGAGGTTCTAGGCACAGGCCACAGAGCCCATACCACACAGGCTGCTAGGATACAAGGCTGCATATACAGGCCACACTGGGAGTGGAGGAGGTGACTTGGTTAACCTCACCCCTAACTGTGGGACACTGAGGAACTGGTGTTAGTACATGCCAGTTGTTCCTGACAGCTTATGTGATACTTCACTAAATGAGGCTGAGCTCAGACTGCTTGGGTAATGAGGGACAGCAGAATACTAAGAAAGACTGCACAGTCCTCACAAGGCACAGAAATGTCACCAGAACAGAGAGCCTAGAGTCGTCCTGTGTGTGCCCTGTGTGCTCAGACCACCTCCAGGAACCAAGTTTGCTACTTGGAACTTCCCTCATCAGCCATGACTGAATAGGGCCTAAGATAGGTATCCTCTTCTTCTGCCCTCCCCCATGATACCCCCTACACATTCTGTGCGCACACTAAGGCAGCTCAAGCGCCAGCCTCACACCCGTCCTTGTGCTTGTAGTTTAAAAAATGAGCCTTCAATTGCTGTTCTAACCACACTAGCCATCTCTGGTCCCCTGCTCCACCAACATAGACTCTGGATTCTCTGGAACCATAAACCTGAGTAAGCTTTCTTTTGTATGTTGCCTTGGTCATGGTGTTTTATTACAGCAAAAGAAAGATAACAGATGAAACTAATACCAAGGATTGAATTATTGCTGTGACAGGCCTGACCATGCTTTTTTTTTTTTTTTTTTTTTTTTTTTTTTTTTTTTTTGGAGGAATATGAAAGACTGAAATTTTGGACTAGAAATGTTGTTGGATGCTGTTAGCGAGACTTATGGGTCACCCTAGTGGGGGCCTGGAAGACAGCAGTGCTCAGACTAATATGGACTGTGAAGCCCCAGCTCAAGAGGTTTCAGAGTGAACAATTATAGCAACTGAGCTGGAGACCATCCCTGGAATGTTTTGGTGGGGAAAGTAGCTACCTTCTGTCTTGTCCATGTTTGTTGACCCATTCCCTCCTAACTACTACCTGCCCTGGGGTTTTTTTTTTTTTAAAGACTTATTTATTTATTATATGTAAGTACACTGTAGCTATCTTCAGACACACCAGAAGAGGGCGTCAGATCTCATTACGGGTGGTTATGAGCCACCATGTGGTTGCTGGGAATTGAACTCAGGACCTTCTGAAAGAACAGTCAGTGCTCTTAACCTCTGAGCCATCTCTCCAGCCCCCTGCCCTGGGTTTTAAAGACACGATTTCTCTGTGTAGCCCTAGCTATCCTGGAACTCACTCTGTAGTCCAGGCTAGCAAACTCAGAGAGCTCCTCCTGCCTCTACTTTCCAAGGGCTGGGATCAAACCTAGTTGGATGGTGTTAAACTCTTAGCCCTCTGGATAGGAGGGCCAAACAAACTTCTAGAAGGTGCCTTGGCCTTGGTCTTTTATCACAGCAACAGAGAAGTAATTAATACACTACATACAGAAGAAACTGGACCAGCATGTCCAGACAGATGATTACATCTCCATTCACAGTGGCACTGTCCACAGCTGCCAACCTATAGATGTAGCCAGCATCTACCCAGACCGATGAACAGACAAACTATGGTCCACTCAAACAGTGGAATGCTACAATTCATCATGAAAAGGGAAGAAAATGGGGAGACAAGTTATGTGGGTGAATCATGAGCACATTCTGCTAAGTCAAACAAGCCGTATGTAAAAAACCAACGTAATCCAGCCTGTGTGATTCCACTTATGTGGCACACCTGGGGGGGCAAGGTCATGAACACCAGAAATAGTAAAATGAGGGTGGCTGTTGGGGCTAGCTAGGCAGGGGGATGAGGCACATTTAGCAGGCGCAAAGTTTGAGCTTTACAAAATAAAAGAGGGGCACACATCTTTAATTCCAGCACTTGGTAGGCAAAGGCAGAATTTCTGTGAGTTCAAAGCCAGCCTGGTCTACACAGTGAGTTCCAGCACAGCCAGGGCTACAGAGAGAGATCCTGTGTGGGTGGGATGGAGTTGGAAGAATGGTATTGACAGCTGAATATTACAGTTGGCATGGCTGAGGTGTACATTTGAAAATGTTTAAGAAGCCAGGTGGTGGTGGCATATGGGAGGCAGAGGCAGTCAGATCTCTGTGACTTTGAAGTCAGCCTGGTCTACAGAAACCTAGTTACAGAAGAGCCAGAGCACTCTGTCTTTAAAAAAAAAAAAATGTTGAAGAAACCAGGCCTAGTATCCAATGCCTTTTATTCCCACACTGGGGAGGCAGAGGGATAAACAAATCTTTGTGAGTTCAAAGCCAGCCTAGTCTACACAGTGAGACACTGCCTCAACAATCAACTTAATAGGTAAATCTTAATATGTAAACATGCTTGCAGTCAAGTTTTATATGTGGCATGTGCATATTACCCCAAGATATACACACAAATTACCCAGGTGTAGGATCCTAGCTGGGCCTTAGTATAGCTGGACCATACCACTCAGGGTATTACAGTTTTAGCAGAAGAACCTGTAGTGCTCAGGTAATACCCTGAGTGGTATGGTTCCCAATAACTCCTGGGCTCTCTACTCTTTTGCATAGGGAACTGCAACTGATGGGGTCACATGACCCCAAACAGGGACAATCAAAAGAGGGTGTTGGGCCCTAAATCCTGACAAAACCACCTCCTGCTGTGAGTGCCTGAGCACATCACCTTCCTGGAAGCATATGTGTCCTCTCTCCTACCCAGACCTGGAAGTCATAGAAACATCAGCTGGGGACCACAATTAAACAGGGATTTGTGAGCATTCCAGAACCCAGCAGGAGCTATAGATGTAGGCAGTGGACCTCAGCCCTAGTTACTATCTCCATATCCATGTATAAGTACCTAACGGGAGCTGCCTTGGTGTCTGGGGGACATGGACAGGCACTCTCTCTAAGAGCCATACCAGCTCCACCTTTGAGTTGTACCCCCCAACACCTGACCATGCTGTTTGAGTAAAGTAGAGGGGATCTGTGAGGTGGGGCTCCTATGACTCAGTGATGGTGACAGAACCCAAAGCTTCCTGTGCACATCCTGCATGCATAGGCTCTGAGTAGAGAACCGACAAGGCTGCACACAGTGCTTGCAAGGGACACCAACACTAGCAGTCCCCGAAAACCTATTTTTGCAGAATCTACCACTGAAATAGAAACTTAAGGGTTCTTTGGAAAGTGAGTTGTGTTGGTGTTTTGTTGGGGCAGACACATGAAGGAGTGTTTTCCTGAAGTGGACACAGGTGAAAAACTAAGGCAGACTTGTGAAAGAACATTTAGCTGAAGCAGACATAAGAGAGAGGATGTTCTTTAAAGCAAGCATGTAAAAGGACAGATGATAAAGGATTCTTTGCTAACAAACCAAATGTATTGGTCCACCTTATATTGTATAGTTGA
>NW_022196905.1:211393358-211415469 GCF_008632895.1 Mastomys coucha
ACAACAACAACAACAAAAAACCTTCTGGTGGTGTGCTGGGTTTCTTGATGCTTCCTCGGACTCAGGCTGATTGGCAGTGATGTCAGCTGAGACAGATGCACAAGCTGAGGCAAGACACATGAAGTTTGGAGAATATAAAAAGGACTCAAGGGACAGTGACAGAGGCTGAGCTCAGCTTGCTTATAGAACTAGCTATGCAATGCTTGTGGGTCTCAAATCTTTCCTTCCTGTGAGAGAGGCACAGCCCAGACCTTTTCCTAGTGTCCCTCTGGGTAGGGTACTTCTGCTGATTTGTATTTGTTATCCCAACTCTACTGAACTGGACTGCTGCTGCTGACCTGTGAACTGAAGTGCTGATTTCCAGACAACCCAGACAGGAGTTGCTCCAAAGAACCTTTCTAAACAGATCTACTTCCCCTGTATCCTTTTCCCCAATACATCTGGAAGCTGGTGGGCTACAAGGGAGGTTACAGTATTTAAGAACTTTCATTAAAAATTAAAATTAAAATTTTAAAAAATTAAAATTACACACCACCAGACATTTTTAGTTCCCACAATGCACAAGAAACTCTGTTCTGTTAGTTTACCTCAGAAAGCAACTCTAGGAAAGTGGGCCTTGATCTCAGAACTGTGAGCCACTGGAGGTCTGTCCTACTGAAGGACCAGAGGTTTCCCACACACAGGGCTACAGAAGGTGAGGAGGCCTGGTTTGCTGGAACTCACTGCTTCCACCTGTTGCTCATCTATGTTAACTGTGTCCACACCTCACTCTGCTAAGAGGGTCCCTGGGGTAGCTTCCCCACAGGAAACAGAAACTACCCACTTACTGTGCCTTCCTTCACCTTACCCATCCCAGGAAGCACATACTGGACCACCACTGCAAAGACATGTTCCATCCAGGACTGCTGAACTTTATCTTCTCCAGGAAAACACACTTCACTGTTGAAACAGAACCAGCTGCCTGGACAGGATGTTGCCAACGGGGTGCTGTGTGTGAGCTGAACTGGTAGTAGCTGACTGGGGTTTTTAGGGAATGGGAATATTCTCTAATCCTAGACAACACTAGGCATACACAGCTACAGTGTACTCATATACATAAAATAATTAATTCTTTTTTGTTTTGTTTTGTTTTTTCGAGACAGGGTTTCTCTGTATAGCCCTGGCTGTCCTGGAACTCACTCTGTAGACCAGGCTGTCCTCGAACTCAGAATTCTGCCTGCCTCTGCCTCCCAAGTGCTGGGATTAAAGGCATGCGCCACCACCACCCAGCTAAATAATTCTTTAAAAAGAAAATCAGTGAAGGTTTCTTCTGAGCCTTGTATAATCTTTGTAAATAAGTTGGACTTTTCCCAGGCTCCTTAACTTTGTTCCAAGTTCTCAAAGCCACTAAGCGACATTGTTCTATAGTAGCATCATCAAATTGAATCTGTTCTTGTTTATCAGAGTACTAGCCTTAATATAGCAACTGGTCTTTTACTACATTCATTCCCCTTGCTCTATTTCACTGTTCAATATTCACAGCTTCTTCCCTCCACCATTGTAACCACTGCAACTGTGCACTGGTCCCTAGCATAGCTGTTATCAATCCCTTCCAGTCCTGGGGAATAATTCTATTTTGAGTAGCCCAGTTATTCTGAATTTGTTTCACATAAGGCAAGTGCATCCCATATGAAACATGGCCTCTTTAAAACTGCCTTAGATCTATCATTTCTATAGGACCATCCTATCTCATCATAACTTTGTTCCACACCATTGCAGGCATATGCTATATGGCTACTGGGAAAGTGGATGGTGCTGATCTCATAACCCTGGGCCACCTCACCTCTCTTTCCACTCTGGCTCTATTGGTTCGATATTAACCCTTTCTCCACTCTGGCTCCATTGGTTCGATATTAACCCTTTCTCCACTCTGGCTCTATTGGTTCGGTGTTAACCCTTTCTCAGGAAATAGGCTGTTTCATCATGTTGTCCTCCCACTTTATCAGCTGGAAGAGTTTCTCTTTTTCTTCCTGCAGGAAACTCCCTCTCTCTTGCTCAGTCACCAGGACTGACCCTTTTTGTTCTCTCTTCCCCAGTGTTTCTTGCTTCCCAAGTGCTTCCACCTCTGTCCCCATCCTCTCCAGTTGCACAGCCAACTCTGCGACTCTTTAAGAGGGAGAGTGACCCCCTTTTGTTTTCCCACCTCAGCCATTTTTTTGTTTTTCAGATCTCTCCATTTCCACCTACAACTTTTCCAATGCTTAGCCACTCTCCCAACCTTTTCTGAAACAGAACATACAAAGAAAAAGAAAAATCAGAAAATCCCTCTGGGAGCGAAGCAGGGGATATTCCAGTGGCAGTAGTCGTAATAAAATTTTTTGTTGGCGTCTTGTTAAAAAAAAACAAAAACAAAAATCCATGCCTTCGTCCCCTGCCATTTTCTCTATTGCAGCTGAAATCTAATTTTCCATTTTAATCTTTTAGCTTTCAAGCTTCACAGTAGATGCCACTTTTAGCTGGTCTTTGCTACTTTGTGGGTTCTTCTTCCTACACTTATTCCCCTCATTACAGTCCCAACATTAAATATGAGAGTAGCAAATATAAAGGAGGGAGGGAGGCAGAGAGGAGTGGGGAGTCCCTGAGTCTAATGTCTTTCCTTTTGTTCCTTCTTTGACCACCGCTACTGACAAATGGCAACCAACCTCCCTAAACCCCTTCTCTAAATGACCAACTACCACCCACACCCCTTCTCAGGGCCCTAGCATTTAAAATAACCTCTAAAGGTTTCCAAATGTCACACACAATTGCAGAAATTATCTGCAGCTGGCAAAAAACCATGCTTCTGCTAGAGCATGAGGCAGATCATGGCCAGCTGCTGAAGACAGTCTGAAGCAGCTCCACATCTCCACACCTGGGATTAAAAGAAAAGTACATTCTGGCACTGGAGAGATGACTCAGCAGTTAAGAGCACTGACTGCTCTTCTAAAGGTCCTGAGTTCAATTCCCAGCACCCACATGCTGTAGCTCACAACCATCTGTAATGGGATCCAATGCCCTCTTCTATGTCTGAAGACAGCTACAGGATACTCATAAGTAAAAATGGGGGTGGGGCATGATATATTATATACCAAAATTCCAGAATTCTCACTAAATAGCAGCTCACAGATACAGTCAAATGGGTAGAGGAGCAGGTCCAAGATGCTGTGTGTGGCACAGGGCAGATCCCAGATGGAAGCTCCTCAGAAGGGAGAAGTGGCACCTACACACCCTGTGGTCACCCATACTTCATATTTCCTTCTTAGCACAACAAGGTCAAGCCTGGGTATGATGGCTACCTGTGCATGGAAGATCTGTCATCCCACAGGCCAGCTCTGCCTCCACATCACTCATTTCAAATGCAAGCCTGCCAAAGTCCAGGGCATCCACTCAAGAGGCAACGAGAAAACTAGGCAGAAGTATGCTGCAGCTTCACCTCTCCCAGAGTACCCGATTCAGATTCACTGATCAGAGCCT
This sequence comes from Mastomys coucha, assembly GCF_008632895.1. Taxonomy (NCBI): domain Eukaryota; kingdom Metazoa; phylum Chordata; class Mammalia; order Rodentia; family Muridae; genus Mastomys; species Mastomys coucha. The sequence continues at coordinate 211,396,851 of NW_022196905.1, forward strand.
TCTCAAGGTGGGTGAGGTCAGGAGGAGCACAGTTGCCAGAAGGAAAGGACACTGTGACTCTAAGCATTCAAGACTAACCAGAAAAAGAAACCAATGCTGTCAGCACAAAGTGCTCTGAAGATACAATGAGGATGTTGTATCTTTCTAGATTTCCTTTCTAGAAAGCAGGGGAACATATGGCATGCCTAGGCCCAGTCCTGAGGTCAGCCACCTGGGTGAAGTACCCCAAGAAATAAGCTTCTGATTTCGGGGAGGGGGGACCTACTCTCCAACTTGGGGGAAAGTCATCTGCAGATGCAAGTCCAAAGCCATGTGGGTTATACCCTAGCACAGTGGTGACAGGTGAGCAAAGACCTTAGTGTTCAACGATAACAATGAAGAACACAACACCAAAATACACCATTCCTGTTTTGAGAAGCAAGCAAATACACAGAGCAGCCTGTCCTGCCCCTTCCTCGAAGGACTAGAATTCCTTCTTTGGCCAACCATGTGGATGCATTAAGAGCCATGCTGCCACTCCAGGACAGCAGGCCACCTTGAAGTCCCATGTCCCTAGATCCTCCGGTGAAGCTGCAAAGCAAGCACAACCACCACCCCATGCCCAACTTACACTCTACAATGAATGTAGTCAAGAAGAAATGAGAGGAACATCCCAGAAGTCATGTAAAAGCAGACACTGTCCTATAGCCTACAACCCAGCTAGAGAGACAAGGGGCATCAGGACAGCCAGGTCTCCACCTGTACACACCAAAGCTTGTGCTAATCTTTAGCACTGTGGTGCTGGGTGCTGGGGCTGTTCTCAGGAACCTTGGGAATCAGTATGAAGAATTAAATTACATAAACTTAAAGAAAATAAAACTCAAAACACTACTTCCTGTCAATTTTACAGTATTTATCTCATCTTTGTTTCTGTATGTAGGCCCTAACATATACATTTGGAGCAAATGGTGTGGAGCAGGCGGCTCTTCCCAGCCCTACTTACAGGACACTGGCAGACAAGCTAACCTTAAGGGGCTGTACCTTATGACCTTGGGAATCTGACAACTCCTGAGCAAAGGTCCTAACATTGTTATTTGTAAATGAAGCTAGATTTGGTTTTCATTTCCTGTGTGTGTGTGTTTGCATGTACACTATTTGTGAATGGATGGAGGTCGGAGGAGAACTTGCAGACAACAGCCTTCTTCCAGTATGTGTGTTTAGAAGGAAGAAGTCCTGTTGTTGGGTAAGCACCTTTGCCAGCATTCCCTCAACACTACAATACAGCAAACACAAACACTATTTATCCTGTACTCCATATACATCACTCAAAGATAACTCAGAGTGCATGTGGCTAGCAATAGTGCTGCAAACCAGTCACCACAACACTTAGGAGGCTAAGGCAGGAGTGGCATTGAGTTCAAGCTTAACCTGTTTCAAAATTTCAAATACATAAATCAATTATATGTGGGTATTTACAGATGTGTACAGACTTCTACTCATTTTATATAAGAAACTTCAGTTCTATGTACTTGGTACTCATGATTCTGGAACCAAAAGGGGATGCCTGGACACAAGTGTGAAACTTTATCTAGTGGGGTGTCTCTGAAAACCTCACCACTACTATGCTGATCCCACACTGAAATACTAGAAAGTCTGAATGAAGTTAAAATCCATTTGTGCTACTGTATTTCACATTCATACAAATGAAGACAGAAGGACCTAGAGTCTTCAAATGACAATGCCTACAATTTTTTTTTTCTTTTTCTTTTTCCTTTTTTTTCTTTTGAGACAGGATCTCACTATATAAACCAGGCTGGCCTCAACCATAGATTCTGTTCACCTCTGTGATTAAGGTGTGTGTCACCATGCCCAGCACCAACTACTATAAGTTCTCCAATATTGACTAAAAAGGCAATTTGAAATCTTATCCTTATTTGAACGTTACATCGCTACAGTATCATCAAAGCCCCATCTTAACACAAAAGCGATATTTATAGACACAATCTTCTTACCAAAAACTCCCAGGGGGTGGAGGTGGCACAAGCCTTTAGCTCCAGTACTGAGGTAGAGGCAGGAGGATCTCTGTAAATTCAAGGCTACTGGTGTTAACTGGTCTTTTGCTACTTTATGGGTTCTTCTTTCTTCCACCCTTCTCCACCCTTTTAACCCCTTAACACTAGATAAGAAAGAAAAAAGGATAGAGAGTAAAGGAAAGAGATCCCTGAATAAAGCCAGTGGTCTGACTCTAAAGAGGGTGACTGTGGCTGGAGAGATGGCTCAAAAGGTAAGAGCACTGACTGCTCTTCCAAAGGTCCTGAGTTCAAATCCCAGCAACCACATGGTGGCTCACAACCACCCATAATGAGATCTGACACCCTATTCTGGCATGTCTTAAGACAGCTACAGTGTACTTATGTATAATAATAAATAAATCTTTGGGATGGAGCCAGCGGGGAAGTAAGTGGGGTTGACCAGAGCAAGCAGAGGTCCTAAAGTTAATGCCCAACAACCACATGAAGGCTCATAACCATTTGTACAGCTACAGTGTACTTATATACATAAAATAAATAAATAAATAAATAAATCTTTAAAAAAAAGATTTCTAAAAAGAAAGAAAGAAAGGAAGGAAGGAAGAAGGAGGGTGATGTTATCGTTCCTACTGATTAGGGGTGCTGAGTTCCTTGGGGCAAGTTTGGTCTTCACAGTCAGGATATTATTGTTGCTATTATTATTATTATTATTATTATTATTATTATTATTATTATTATTATTATTTCTTCCTCCTCTTCCTCCTCCCTGCCTCTCCTCCTCCCTTACGTATGACTACTTAACAAACCATGATGAACAGCAACCAAACAAGAACCCAACAACCTCTATGGGTCCTAGCATTTATATACCTTCTAAAAAGCCCAAAATTCCAAATATCACACAATTACAGAAATCATGCACCTGCTAGAGCATGAGGCAAATCATAGGTGCTGTGACCAGTCTGAAGCAGCCCCATCCCCCACACCTGGGATCAAAGTGAAAACACATTCCAATAATATTTGTTTTTAAAAGAAACCAAAACTCCTAAATGTCACTACAACCTGATGTACCCTAGTGAGTTCCAGGAGAACCAGAGCAAGAAAGAGGTCATGTCCTAGTTAAGAGTTTCTACTGCTGTGATGAAACACAATAACCAAAAGCAAATTAAAGAGGAAAGAGTTTACTTGGCTTACCATACTACCATATGGTAGTCCATCACTGAAAGAAGTCAGAACAGAGACTCACACAGGGCAGGAACCAGGAGGCAGGAGCTGATGCAGAGGCCATGAAGAAGTGCTGCTTACTGGCTTATTCCCCATGGTTTTGCTCAGCCTGCTCAACCAGGACCACCATCCCAGGGATGGCACCACACACAATGAGCTAGGCCCTCCCATCAATTACTAATTAAGAAAATGTCTTATGTGCTTGTCAACGGTCTGATCTTATGGTTTGTTATTTTATTTTCAGTTTTTTGAGACAGGCCCTGGCTATTCCGGAACTCACTCTGTAGACCAAGCTGGCATTAAAAGCAGAGATCACCTGCCTCTGAGTCCTGAGTGTTGGAATTAAAGGTGTGTGCTACACCCCACATGGAAGCATTTTCTTAACTGAGTTTTCTCCTCAGATGACTTCAGCTTGTGTCAAGTTGGATAAAACTACCACACACGTCTCAAAAAAGAAAAAGAAAAAAAAAAACCCACAAAATCAATATTGCTAATACTGCTGACTACAATCTCAGGAACAATACATTCACTAACACAGTGGTTCTCAACTTTCCTAAAGCTACAACCCTTTAATACAGTTCATGTTGTAGTGATCCCCCAGCCATAAAATTATTTCATTGCTACTTCATACATACAGTTTTTTTGCTGCTGTTATGAGTCATAATATAATAAATGGTATATGGGCCAGGCAGTATTGGAGCACGCCTTTAATCCTAGCACTTAGGAAGCAGATTTCTGAGTTCAAGGCCAGCCTGGTCTACAGAGTGAGTTCCAGGACAACCAGGGCTACACAGAGAAACCCTGTCTCAAAAAACAAAAATGAATGAACCAATGAATGAATGAATGAATGTGACCCCCCCCATGAAAGGGTTGTGACCCAGAGGTTGAGAACCACTTTTGTAGAAGCAGCCAACTGTCTTGCTTTATCACTCAAGATCTCTTATTCTGTCCCTCTCTGCTCCAGCTTCTTCCATGCCACCAATGAACACAACCAATGATATGACTAACCCACATGCCCCCACTAACACTGCTACTGAAAACACACCTGCATAGTAAACACATTTCTACCAGTAAAATTATGGGGTCAAAGGACCAGAGTGTGGCTATGGCTCTTGCTACATATTTTTCAAAACAGTGACAGAAACTTTGAGCTGCAGGCGGCTACCTAGGAGATGTAAAATGGTATGGCCAGTCTTACACTGCCTGCCTGCCAACACCAATCTTCCCGTGTATCTGAGTAAGTATGTTTTCTAAGTATCAATAACGCCTACATTCCTGTCTTTTCTACTGTTAAGTGAATACATTCTCAACACGGAAAGGAACTACTTCCTAAAAACCCCTACCCCATTTTTTTTTGTTTTTGGTTTTTGGTTTTTTCGAGACAGGGTTTCTCTGTGTAGCCCTGGCTGTCCTGGAACTCACTCTGTAGACCAGGCTGGCCTCGAACTCAGAAATCCGCCTGCCTCTGCCTCCCAAGTGCTGGGATTAAAGGTGTTTGTCACCACCACCCAGCCCACGTTTCTACTTTAATATTCTGTCTGCCACTGCAGCACAGAGGCACTGAGAGAATCCCAGTCAGGTCTTCAACCTGAGTGTACCCATCTTCCAAAGAAATGCACCTTGCCTGAATGCAGTGAGTGTCAAATGCCTACCATCCAAACAATAAGAGGCTGAGGCTTGAGGTTTCAGGCCAGCCTGGACTAAAGAGCAAGTTCTTGTGTGAAAACAATGGAATGAAGAACCATCCTGTGGTGGTTTGCATATGATCAGCCCAGGAAGAGGCTCTATTAGAAGGTGTGGCCCTGTTGGAGTAGGTGTGTCACTGTGGGTGTGGGCTATAAGACCCTCATCCTAGCTGCCTGGAAGTCAGTACTCCACTAGCAGCCTTCAGATGAAGATGTAGAACTTTCAGCTCCTCCTGCACCATGCCTGCCTGGATACTACCATTCTCCCACCTTGATGATAATGGACTGAACCTCAGAACCTGTAAGCTAGCCCCAAATAAATGTCCTTTATAAGACTTGCCTTGGTCATGGTGTTTGTTCACAGCAATGGAAACCCTAAGACACATCCCTTCTTTCTTGAAATCTTAGTGTCTTCCCTTTTCCCTAGATGGAGTCTCTCCAGCCGGTGGAGCCGTGTGGCAGCACTAGCACCCCTAAATACTGTCTTTAGGCAATTAAAAACAGTACCTGTAGAAACCAGCCAGCTGCCTACACTCTTCCTAGGGATTTATCCTGTTCCTGAAAAAGTGGGAGAGGGCTGCCCTGGTTCAGTTCCTATTTGGGGAACTACTGACAAGACAGGCACCCTTCCATTTGCAAAGACCTGTGGTGATACAAACATATCTGATGTGATGTGCTCAAAGTGCACAGCTCTAAGACAAAGCTGAAGAGATCCAACTCGGGCTGAACCCCCAACTTCTTGCATATTAAATGTTTCTTTCTTCCCATCTGTCTTCCTTTATCAGGATAGGGTAGAGGGGGAGCCTAAGAGGATTTTAGCTGTCATCAAGCCTCACCATCAACCCATACTTGAAGAGTAAGATTCTCATTACAAGACCCCACTGACTGGCTCAGGACCTCCTGGATATCACAGAAACCACATTTGGTTAAAACGGACAGCAGACCCCCTGTACCACAGAAGCCTAAGTAGCTCAAGGTCACAGAAATATTTATCTAGCTCAGGACACTGGTATCCTGGGTACCTTTTTGTTTGTTTGTTTTTGTTTTTCAAGACAGGGTTTCTCTGTATAGCCCTGGCTGTCCTGGAACTCTGTATACCAGGCTAGCCTCAAACTCAGAAATCCACCTGCCTCTGCCTCCCAAGTGCTGCCACCACCGCCTGGCTTCTGGATATCACTCTATGTGAGCAGCTGTACCTGATGAGCTAAGGCTCCAAGGGTGGACAGAGTAGGCTTCTGCAGAGCCCCACACTGCAAAGTGGCCTGCCTAACACAAGTGAGCACATTGTGGGAACTGACACTGTCCTCATGGCCATTTCTCCTGTGTCCCTTAAGAGGCTTCTTCTTAGCAAGGACCTAGATGTGGTGTCTTCTAAAGCCCCCTCCTACCTGGGCACTCAGGTGGAAACAGGAGTAACATAAGTTCCAGGCCAAGCATGATCTACACACTAAGGCCCAATTTAAAACCAAGAGTTTCAGGAAGAGTGTAGGGGACTTGGGAACAGAAATCCATCCGGTTCAAGTTTACTGGCACAGGTAGAGATGGGGCTCCTATCTTGGCCTCTTCCAGCTGTCTGATCTCTAGAAATGAGCAGATCCCTCATGAGCAGCATGACTAAACAGAAGCCAGGCACTGCCACCACCATCACACCTAGGACCCCAAACAATGACACTAGCCCCGTATTGCAATAGACACCCAAGCTTGGAAACATTAAGACACTCCAAGGTCACTAGAAAGCAAGTGAGGTGACTCAAGAGTATGTGCACTCATGCACTCAAGGCCCAAGGAGTTCAACATGTCAGGTCCCGCCCAACAGTACGCACAACTTCCGACACTCAGTGAGAGTGGGTGACATACACAGGTCAGACGAACTGCAGGAGGAACCAATGTAGTAGGTCCTCCAAAGGGTCTACCAAGTTCTGCTACCTCAACACCCACACTGCCAAATGTATGTCATGCGCAGGCCACATGAAACCTTAATTCCCACCCTATACCCAACCCTCAGCTTAGGCACTACTGTGCTTAGAGAGATAAATGAATCCTTATCTGCCTGTAACTTGGTCACAGGATGAACAGGTTCACTCCACACTAGCAAGACAAGAAAGAGGCCAACCACTATTCCTTCCCTTAATGGGAACTGGGGAGGACAACAGCAGCATGTCAGTGGTTGAAGGAAGCAACTAGCATGCTGTGCTGCTGAGAAGTCTCCAAAGCACAGGAGAAAGTGAAAGAGGGAGAAAGGCAGAGAGCAACAATCAGGGAACAGAGCAAGAGCTCAGGTGCTGACCACCAACCAAGGCCAGTAAGAGGCTGCCCAAGTCACAACCTGGGACCCAAAGTAAGCATATAATTCTCTCCTGATTTTCATTGTTTTGGGGGGACAGAAAAGCCAGCTCCGGAGGGAGGGGGTGTAAGCTCAATGAGCTGGCCTGACTCCGCAGCAAGCATCTTAAGCCTTTCCCATTATTGATCCCAATTCCATCAACGAAGTGCTAAAACTTGCACAAGCTTCTGTTGGGTCATAGTACTTCCCTATGCTAGTCACTGACCAAGAAGATAAAGCCCTAAGATTTGCCAGACTTAGGTGCTAGACTGTACTGGAGGGAGATATTTCCTCAGGAAGTCCAGGATGGCTGGAGAGGCAGATGAACCACTCACTACCTTGTCATGTGTGTGTTATTAGCATGCTAGCAACTAAGACTAAGACCACTGCATCCCAATCTCAACAGCCTCCAGAGTCAGTGGTGTCTACATCCTCCTGGGCTACAAACCTGAGCTTACTCAGGGCAGAAGGCAAACAGCAAGGCCAGGTTACAGGAGAAATAATGTCTTCCTCCTTGGAAGCTGGTAAAGCCAAAACACTGGACAGGAGACGGTGGGTACCCTGGAAGGGGATACACGCAGAAAGGGAAGGTCAACATGGTAAGAAGACAACGGTCAGGGCTCACTGTAAGGCTGCATCATGATGGACACAGGAGACAATGTAGCAACCCAAGAAGGCATTCTGGTTAACCAACACAGCAGGCACTCCAGTGCCCACAGATAGCTCACTCTGTATCTGCTAGGATAGAAACCACAGGCGAGACAGGAGCCAGGACACGTCGCTAGCCTATGGAAGGACTGGTACAGTATTGAGTTCTATCTAACCTTCCACAGAAGCACCCCCATGCAACTCAATCAACTAAGTGCACCATGGTGTAGTACCCTAATCCTGGCCAAGATCAAGGTGGCCAACCTGTTGGCCCTGCAGTCTTCAATTTCATGACTACCCTGGGGAACCTACTGTTTGCCTGGTCTGGTCTAGAGGAGCTGCTGTCTTTGCCACAATGTGGAGAAAGCCTGCACGTGCTTGAGCACACATATGCACACATACATATGTATGAACATACACGGCACTGAGGACAACATAAAATGTAGTTCTAGTCCCTCCTCCTCCCACCACAACTTAGCCCCAAACTGAAATGGTGACTGAGCTTTAGGAGGAGGGAAAGGGTAGTCTGGCAAAGCAAGAGCTTGGCAGCCTAGACAGGAAATACTGTGCATCTCTGTCCTGGGAAGTCAGCTCAAGATTTCTTCCTTAGTGGCTACCAACTGTCAGTGTGGAACTCAGCTCCTTTAGAACTAGTAACAACAATGTCCATTCATACACCAACACCTAAGAAAAGCAGAGAGCCACTAGCTCTCATGTTGCCCAGTGCACTAAAAGCACAAGAAAAAGCAGTGGTCATTTAACAAGCATCCCGTGGTACTGTCACCTGGTCAACCGAAAGGAAGCAGCAGCCCAGAAGAACAGAGACCAGTTTCTGGTTCCCTAGGTTAATCAGAATGATAGGATAAACAAGAGGAAACAAGTAAGACAGTCAGACCAAACCAGACCTCCTAGTCCCAAGTCTGTGGCCTCTCCACATAAGCTGTGGGCTCTGGCCTGGGGCCCTTGCTTATGTGAACAGTGTCTGAACAGAGACAAACTCTCAAACATAAGGGGAAGATTACTATCAGAACCAAGGAAGACTCACCCACAATGAGAGACAAAACTGCAACTCACCACACCTGCACCAGGACAGGCTAACAACTCAGCACCACGGGGTGGTAGCAGGCAAACCCAGAGCTGAATGAAACCCTAACAAGTAGCACTCAGGCCCCTCTTCCTATAAGCCACTCAACACTTACTCTGGACTTTCATCAGGTCTCACTGGCCCTCTAGGGGCAGCTCCCTAGACCCAGTCCTGGGCCCAGCTAATTGATGGTAACATCACATCAAATTTTTGGGTAAAGCAATCAAAGTGCTGTGCTGAGGGAGCCCCCCACCCCCACCCCCACCGTAAAGCAGCAGGCTGCATAGATGACTTAGCCAAGGATGTAAGAATGGGTGCTCGGCCAGGCGGTGGTGGCGCACGCCTTTAATCCCAGCACTTGGGAGGCAGAGGCAGGCGGATTTCTGAGTTCGAGGCCAGCCTGGTTTACAGAGTGAGTTCCAGGACAGCCAGGGCTACACAGAGAAACCCTGTCTCGGAAAAAACAAAACAAAACAAAACAAAACAAAAAACTTTGGGCATGGTGGTGCATGCCTTTAATCTTAACACTCAGGAGGCAGAGAAAGGAGCTGAAGGCCCATCTGGTCTACAGAGTGAGTTCTAAGACTGCCGGGGCTACACAGAGAACCTTCTCTTGAAAGAAAAGAAGGGGGAGAGGGGGAAAGGGAGGGAGGAAGAGATGGGAAGAAAGGAAGAAAAAAAGAAACAAACTAGGCAAACTACCCTTACCATAGTAACTGGAGTTCCCCCCAAGGAAAGATTTGGTCACCCCAACCTGAGCCAGATCAGGACTTAATGAAGGAGGTAAGGCATGATAAGCCATTCAAGAAACAAAAACTCCAGCCCCAGCCAAAGGGACTGTGTCTGATATATACACAGTCCTTCAATGGCTTGTTTTGTTGTTGCTGGTCCAGCTCAGATTGGAATGGTTACATCTTTGTCCCTCAGGCAAGACTCAGCACATGTCTACCCAGAGTACAGTGACCACACAGAAGGGAAAGGAGTGTGGTGCCATCACTATCTATAGCACTCTCTCAGTAACTTACCAACAGCTGAAGCACATGAAGCACTGAAGGCTGCCAGCACCTGATACCTATCTACCTACCAGCTCAGTTGAGGGCTAAGAGACAATTCCAAACCAGTCCTTTTCCCGGACAGCCCGGCAGGCACTGGGAGGAAAGGTAGAAAACAAGACTCTTAATCAAAGGTGTGTGTAATGCAGGCCACTAGCTACAGGCAGTTAGAAGGTGAGGAGGATCAATTGAAGTTAGACAGTCAAGGCTAGCCAAAACACACCAAACAGCAGGAACAGAGAGATGGCTCAGTGGTTAGGAACACTTGTTGCTCTTCTACTGAGTTAAGGACCAGCACCCATGTCAGATGAGTCATAACTGCCTGTAACTGTAACTCCTCTTGTATCCATGAGAGAGAGAGAGAGAGAAAAAGAGAGAGAGAGAGCGCAAGCACAGTTGGCATACTGGTCCACGCCTTAATCCAAAAGCACTATGGATGCTGAGGCCAGCCTGGTCTACATAACGAGTCCCAGGACAACCAGAGCTACAGTGAGACCTTGCCAATAAAAAATAAATAAGTAAGCAAATAAATAAAATGAGAAAATACAAAAGCCAACAATGGAAACATGCTATAATCTTGGCAGGATTTTAAAAGATGTTACACAAGCCATATGGATTTCACAAGAAAATTTTTCAAAAAAAAAGGTGGGGTAGGCTATGGGGATAAATGGAGCTCCCCACCAGAGGGAGTACCAAAGTTGATTCCCAGGTGTCAAATACAGGTGAGACCAGCTTTCTCATCTAAGAAGATTCCCAGCTGAAAACAAAAGCCACACCCAAACTTGAGAACTTTAAAAACAATGAAAAACCCAGCTACTCTTAAAAGCACACCAAGGGCCAGGCAGTGGTGGTGCACGCCTTTAATCCCAGCACTTGGGAGGCAGAGGCAGGCCAGATTTCTGAGTTCGAGGCCAGCCTGGTCTACAGAGTGAGTTCCAGGACAGCCAGAGCTATACAGAGAAACCCTGTCTCGAAAAACCAAAAAGAAAAAGCACACCAAGGAAAGACTGGAAAGCTAAAATGAAAACGGGTTCTTGCATCTAAAACAGTTTGGAACCCAGATTTAAAGTAAGTGAAAGGGAGAGACGCCAGAAGCTCCCAGGACTCAAGGCCCTGCTCCAGCACAGCTCACACCACCTTGCATCTCCAACTCCAGGGTATCTGATGCCCTCTTCTGGCCTCCTCAGGCACTTGCACCAATGTGGCATACACCACTCTGACACATTAAAAAAAAATTTCTCTTAATATTTTTTTCAAGTAAAAGGAGAAAGTTGCATGAACAGGAAAGTGAACACAAATGCAAACTAAACACTTCAGATCTCTATGGTGGAGCCTTTGAAATAGAGCTCAGCTCTCAGAAGTACAGCAGTAGGAAAGTGGACTGGGCAGCACTGAGCCCTCTTGCTTCAGGGTCACCCAGCACTGGTTTGAGACCCACAGATTGCTTAGTCTTTCCTGGCCCCTTAGTTGAAGACAAGTGCCCACCTTCAGACTAAAAGAGCAAGCAAATGCTCTCAGTACATGGAAGCCAGTGTGCTCATCTAGTGGCACTGGCCTGTTAACTGCTTCGTGCCTACCTCAACTCAAGGGAAATCATTTTTTAAATGTATTTACTTTGAGACTAAGTTTGAATATCACCCTGGCTGGCCTGGAATTCACTATGTAGACAAAGATGGTTTGGAACTCAAAGGTCGGTCTGCCCCTGCCTCTAAAACGCTGGGATTAAAGGCATACTTCACCAAGGCCCGCCAGAACTTTGACGGCCCTAGGCTTCTACGGGCTCACAGACTCTAGTGGCTGGATCCAGGAAACTGCTGAAGCTCCACAACTCAGAAGCTGGAACCACAGCTGCCTGGCAGGCCTGCATCCCCAGAGGGCACATCACCTCACCTGAACTGACCCTTTCTTCAACAATCCATAGAGAACCAAGGAAGATTAGGGAAAGAGGTGGCCAACACACAATCTAAGGGGCCTGGTAGCCCTGGACTTATTAGCCAGCTGACAACCCAAGACAACCCTAAGAGCAGTAGGGCTTTCTCCCAGATTCCTGCCCTTCATCTACATCCACACAGTACCATACCATTTTAGATACAGTGCTCACCTATCAAACCAGCTGCCTGTAAGGCTGAGGCAGGAGTTCCAGGCTAGCCCAGACAGAAAAGCAAGATGCCAACTAAAAAATAAATAAATAAATAAATAAATAAATAAATAAATAAAAGAAGAAAGAAAATGTAATATTAACCTCAGCCATGTGCAAGCTCTCCAGGAGGCGTCTCCAAGAGCTTGAAATGTACAGAACCCAATCTTGGAGTCCATGAGATAAACTGCTCAATGACTGACCAACCCAACTATTCCTTTCAAGTCTGTTCCCCTCACAGCAGAAACAAACAAGAGCTAACCGCCTGCACCTGCTTAAAGCATTTAATCCTAAACTTCTAGATGACAGTATTCCAGAGAGCCATTTCATGCTCTCAAAAATTCTATCTTGGACCAGATGATGGTGGCACACACAAGCTGAACACTCCAGAGGCAGAGGTGGGCAGAGTTTGAAGGCAGCCTGCTCTACAGAGAGAGTGCCAGGACTATACAGAGACCCTGTCTCAAAAAAAAAAAAAAAAGAATTCAAACTTGGACTAGAGAGATGGCTCCAAGGTTAAGAGCTCTCATGGTCCTTACACAGGACCTAAGTTCAGTTCTCAGCACCCACATGGTGGATCACAACTCTCTATAAGCACATGTATGGTGTACATACACATACGCAGGCAAAATACTCATCCATATGAAGTCATCTTTTAAAAAAATATTTTTTTAATTAAAAAAAAAGTCTAGGGCTGGCGAGATGGCTCAGCGGGTAAGAGCACTAACTGCTCTTCTGAAGGTCCTGAGTTTGGATCCCAGCAACCACATGGTGGCTCACAACCACCCATAATGAGATCGGACGTCCTCTTCTGGTGCATCTGAAGACAGCTGCAGAAAATTACGCCAGGAGCGAGCGGGGCCGGAGCGAGCAGGCCGGCAGAGGTCCTGAGATCAACAGCAGCCACACACATGATGGAACACAGTCATCTGTACAGCTACAGTGTACTCATACACATAAAAATGAAATAAATCTTTAAAAAAAAAAAAGTCTAGCCAGGTGATTAGTGGTACACTCCTTTAATCTTAGCACTCAGGAGGCAGAGGCAGATGGATCTCTGTGAGTTCCAGAATAGCCAGAGCTACATAGAGAGAGAAACTCTGTCTCAAAAGAAAATTTTTGGGGGCTAGAGAAATGGGTCAACTGTTAAGAGCACTGGTTGCTCTTCCTGAAAGGTCCAGAGTTCAATTCCCAGAAACCACATGGTGGCTCACAACCATCTATAATGGGATCTGATGCCCTCTTTGGCATGCAGATAGAGCACTTAATACATAAAATAACTCTTTTTTGTTTGTTTGTTTGTTTTTTCCAGACAGGGTTTCTCTGTATAGCCATGGCTGTCCTGGAACTCACTCTGTAGACCAGGCTGGCCTTGAACTCAGAAATCTGCTTGCCTCTGCCTCCCAACCGCTAGGATTAAAGGCATGTGCCACCACTGCCCGGCAATAAATAACTCTTTAAAAAAATTTTTTTGGAGGCTGGGGAAATGGTTCAACAGATAAGAGAGCTTACAGCTCTTGCAGAGGACCCAAATTTGATTCCCAGTACCAACATCAGGATACTACTCTAAGATACCTGTTCTGGCTCCCCAGGCATCTGCATGCATGTGAGACACACACACAGGACTTTTTTTTTTTTAAAGAATTCTTTGTTTGGCAAGATGGGTCAGTGAGTAGCAGCACTGTGATACAAGCCTAGCAACCAGAGTTTGATCCTCTGGAACCACATAAACATGAACGGAGAAAACTGATTCCACAAAATTGTCCTCTGATCTTCACAGATTGCCGTCACTTGCTATTTTCCACCATCAGGCACATAGGCATGAACACACACTTTTAAAAGAATCCTTTCTTCCCTCTTACCCCCCAGACAGGGTTTTTTCTCTATGTGTGGCTGTCCTGTAGACCAGGCTGGCCTCAAACTCAGAAATCTTCCTGCCTCTGCCTCCCAAGTGCTGGGATTAAAGGCGTGTGCCACCATTGCCCAAGAGAATCCTCCTGTCAAATAAGACACAGGTGAAAAGTTCTATTTGGGCTCAAGAGTTGCAGCCTTAAGGCCAGACACACCTCTGACATCCACACACAGCACACTATTCTGGCCACCTTGGTAGGCTGCACATCCTCAAGACTGAGTGCACTCAAGTCTGCCTACCACCCCAAGTACTATCAGCACTACAGAGAAATGGCTACTCAACTACTCAGCCACCTCTCAGTTTTACCACAACTCATGAAGATGTTACTGCATGGGCTCCCACACTGGGAGGAAGCTTAGACAGCACAAGTTCACCTCATTCAGGAAATGAGCCCCACTTCATAAGACCCTACAGTAGGGAATATTTGTGCTCTGAGAATGAAAGGAGTGCAGACTTAGCAAGGCCACCAGAGAACACACTGCCTGCTTGCTGCTTAATGAACCTCAAACTGGGGGTGGTGGGGGAGGGGGATATATGTCTCAGCAGTCAAAAGCACTGATTGCTCTTCCAGAGATCCTGAGTTCAATTCCCAGCAACCACATGGTGGCTCACAACTATCTCTAATGAGATCTGATGGACTCTTCTGGTGTGTGTATGAAGACAGCTACAGTGTACTCAGCATTCATAAAATAAATAATTAAAAAAAAAAAAAGAGTTGGGAACAGAGCTCAATGGTAGCACACACAAGGCCCTAGATCAGTTCCCACTACCTCCTAGGGGAAAAGAAAGAAAGAAAGAAGGAAGGAAGGAAAGAAAGAAAGATAGATAAATCTCAAACTCAGTTGCCCAACTAAGAGCCAGGGTCAGGACAACACACACCCAGAAAATGAAAAGGAGCAACCCCCAGTAGCAGCTTCAGAAGGAGTCTGTCATAAGAAGCAGAAACTCTCCCAGCAAACTCAGGCTGGGGCCAGTTTGGGGTCAAGTGGTACAGAGGACTGCAGGAGTAGGATGCCCCTTCATCCAGCTCTGATCTTGGCCCCTTGAGGTATCTGTCTGCCACAACCAGCAACATCATTAATCAAGGGATAATACATGCTCCACCCGACTAGCAACAGGGTCTCTCTATATAGCCTTGGCTGTCCTGAAACTCAAGAACTCCACCTGCCTCTGCCTCCTGAGTGCTGGGATAAAAGCAACTTACTTACATGCAGCTTTTAGATCTATATCCAGGACAAAAGTCCCCTCCTCCAGACTAGTGTTGGGACAGTTCTCCAGGCCTCAAAAACAAACCCCCAGCTTTAAGGACCATTTAAAAACTCACCAAGGACAAAGTCTACCTTCCTCAGGGAGACAAAACATCAAACAAAACCTGACTCCGAAGTTAGAACTGCCACTCTGCTCTTCTCCTGAATTGTGGTCACAGCAGAGAACAACAGGGACACGCTTACCGTACAGGACCCAGCAGAACTAACCTGTATCCTCTTTCTCACAGGATCACTGGCATTTTAAGTTAGTATTAAAAGAGTTGTCACCTAGCACTTGGGAGGCAGAGGCAGGCGGATTTCTGAGTTCAAGACCAGCCTGGTCTACAGAGTGAGTTCCAGGACAGCCAGGGCTATACAGAGAAACCCTGTCTCGAAAAACAAAAAAGAAAAAAGAGCTGTCACCTTTCAGCAGAAAGCAAAGCTGGAGCATAAGACACAGGCAAAGTTCCACACCCCTTGACATAGAGACAGAGCCCCTGCAATGCTAACAGGTAACACTCACCCAGTTCTGATCACATAGGACTAGCAGGCCAAGCCTTCCCTACTCAGGTAATGAATGTATCAGCTCCTGACACTCTTCTACCAGGCTGACACCCTGACAATGACAGAAGTTGGCTGCAAAGGGTGCTCTAAGCCAGGTCATCAGCAAGGCCAGCATGAGAGCACACTGCCACACTGCATCCCTCCTCTTCACATGAGCTCAAGCCTGCTTCATGCCTTGTCCAATGCCATGTCTCCATTTCTCAATCATAACATGATACTATTCCATGTCAGAAGTGCTGTCACTTAACTCCAAGAAAGTACCTAACTCTGGGCTAGTCACCTTACATATAGTCACTAAGAAACAAAAGCATCTTACCCTCTCCTAGCCATAGCAGACACAACTAGCATTATGCTGTCAGAAAAGGGGACTGGCTTCATCCCACCTCCCTTTATGGGGCTACTGGGAAAAACAGAACACACTGTCAGGGTTGTACATCTCTCCTTAACAAATTAACTAGGGGTGTAAATAGCTGAAAAAGTTTACACAATCCACCCTGCATGAATTCCTGAAGCAAGTAAACAGAAGAAACCCTTCCAGAACAATTCATGTAGGCCATTGCAGCCCTTCCAGATCTAAACCTGGGTCTGGAAGGAATGCTTCCAGGACGGTGCACTAGTCAAGGAACTTGCAGGCCAGCAGAAACAAATGATTCCAAGTAGGAAATGATGGCCATGGTGCCTGCTCCTGGAAGAGAGGAAAACAGCAGCTCCTGAATCTGCTCCAGAGCCCAGCAGTGGTTGAGTCCTCCTTCACCAAGCCTTCTTCTGTCTTCCCACTGCTCTGCAACCAGAGCTACACAGCTGCCTTTGGCAAGCCCCATCTTCACTATTTAGCTTTTCATGAGACTGTACTGTCTTTCCACTTTTTTAAAAAGTGAAATCTGTTAACCATAAGGTAACACTCACATTCTCCACAGACACATCTCAAGCCACCTGTGATTTTCTTAGTCACCAATGCTCCCATTAGGCCATTCCACAGCTGGCCTTCAGGACTGGAGTACAGAGCTTCTTAAGAAAATGGGGGCTTGGAGGCAACTCCTGAATCACAGGCTTACAAGTTAAAACAAAATGCAAAAAGGGAAGACTCTTCTCTAGGAAAGGGGCAAGATATGGAACATGTATGAGGAGCTGATTGATCTCTCAGGAAGACATGGCCCAGACTTTCTTCAAACAGCAAGGGCACCACAGGACTAAGAACTCTGTCACTGCTAAAGGGGAATTCAGTATGATTCTGTGCAAGAGTAAGTCATACCCTTCACCTTTATTCGTAAGACTACAAGCAAATGGACAGAATTCTTCAGAGGCTGCCAATACCCTGAGCAAACACATACTAAGGTGAGTGAAGCTTCCACAGTTTTGGAAGGGAGATGAGGACTTCCTGAAGTACAGTCCTGGCAGGTCAGTGCTTGCTGCTGCTGAAGCTAGAACACAGAGCAGGGATGACTATCTTACTGAGACCTCCTTGGTCAAGGAGCTGGTCAGTCAGATGTCCCTAACTTCAGAGGATATGGACTTTGGGTCAGCTACCTGGCACTGATTTTTTTTAAGCCAACAGCTAAGTTTGTTAGCCATAATTGCATACTCATAAAGGTAAGCATTACATGGCACCATTCTCTGTCACTTCTCTCTGAAGAGGGTTGACTCTTCAACTCTGTCCCTGTTTTGTATTTTTTCCATGAACATCCTAAATATGTGTCAATTACCAAGTGGTGGATCTCATAACTGGGTAGAGCAAAGCATAGAGATCCCTGCACCAACATGCAGCTCTTACCTGGGCCCTGAGCAATCATGGAAACAGCACAAATGTCTGGGCACCTTTCGATACCTCAGCAAGAAATGGAGGACAGTGCTCCAGGCTGATTCTACAAAGATTCTGCAAAGCCAGGCCCTGGTACATATACCTAGTTGTTTTTGTGGATGGTCACGGTCATAGTGCATTTAGGGAAACACTTTCCTCCTCACTCAAAGATAAGTTCTCAACTCCAGCCACCACAATAAGTCTCCCTTTAAGATACACACTGCAATCAACTTACCCACAGGCCAATAAGCACAGTAACACTTAGGACCAAGGGAAGAGTCAAGAAACTAATGTTTGGGGGCCAGGCAATGGTGGCACATACCTTTAATCCCAGCACTTGGGAGGTAGAAGCAGACAGATTCTCTGTGAGGCCACCCTGGTTTACATACATAGTGACTTCCAGAGACTGTCTCAGAAAAAAAAGAAACAAACAAACTAAAATTTGGGCTGTCTACCTTCCTTCTTACCCACAAAGGGTCTTTTAATCAGACCTTACCTAGCACTTGGACCCGGCTGATCTAGAGCATCATGATAACCTGTCAAAGCACTTGCTGGTCCCAACACTCTCACGTACAAACAGTCAGGATCTCTCATAAGATCTCAGCAAAGGAGTTACACAGGAGTTAAGATTTCCACTGTGGAACAGATGAGCAGTGGTGGTACATTTGTTTAAGCCCAGCACTCAGGAGAATCTCTGAAGCCAACCTGGTCTAAAGAGAAAGTTCTAGGATAGTCAAAGCTACACAGAAGAGGAACCCTTCTCGAAAAACATCAAAAAATTATACTGTGTACACTATGGCTTCAGCAAAGATGCAAAAGCCATCAAGGCTGTGTTTTCCTATCCCTTGTTTTATCTTTTAATATACCAATATACCAATCATGTGATTACAACCAGTAATACCAATCACTGGCAAACAAAACAACAAAAAACAACAAAAC
>NW_022196905.1:211415479-211426898 GCF_008632895.1 Mastomys coucha
AAGAAAAAAAAGGCTTTCTAGAAGATTTTTTATCTAGCCTGTCCCTACTCCACCTCAAAAAAAATGCCCACAATATTTACTAAATTACTATCAAGGTTATCTTAAAGACCTGGGAGAAAACAATTTTGGATCTGGCAAGCAGATTCTCATAGAAACTAGAACACCTCTATTTCTACCAAGACCACACAAACAATGTGTATTACTCCGAACACACCACAATACAGCACATTGCTAAGAGTTACTAGCCAAGCATAGGCAAGGGAACCCAAAAAGGCTCAAACCTCAGTTACCTGTCCAAGCCCAAGATGATTTTTCTTCCATCCCGAGCATATTAAAAAGTGACCTCACACCTTTAATCCCAGCACTTGGGAGGCAGAGGCAGGCGGATTTCTGAGTTCGTCGAGGCCAGCCTGGTCTACACAGTGAGTTCCAGGACAGCCAGGGCTACACAGAGAAACCCTGTCTTGAAAAACTAAAAAAAAAAAACAAAACAAAAACAAAAAAGTAATCTCAAAGGCCACTTCCTGGTCTCCCAGCAAACACTTCATATCTGAATGCCTGTGCATCTTCCCATGGCCCTGCTCCTGACAGCAACAAGGATACCCGCCCCCTACACTGCCAACAAACCTTGGGAAAAAAATACAAGAACAAGTGAAATTAGTCTATGCTCACACAGGAAGAAAAAGATGCCCCTCTGCTCACAGGACTCTTAGCAGAGGAAAGTGTGACATAAAGTGACCCCTTACAGTTAAATCTTGACAGCCTAGGACCCAAAGCACTTCAGGTGGGGCATGAGAGATGGAAAGAGGACCGGAAGGTAGGGATAAGAGAACAATCAACTGCGATTGTGCGAATTACTGCGATTGGCAGTAATTCAGTACCAAAATCCCGGGCTTTAGCTTCTAGTCAGATGCTCAATGGAGCATTTAGGCCAAGAAAGGTGACAGGAAGACTCCACTCTCTGCAGGGTCATCTTTTCTAGAAAGACCCCAGGAAAGGTTTGTCCACTAGCAGAAAAAACAGGAGGCTCTCCAGGCATCACAGGTAGACAGAAGACTGGAGGCAGTACGGGCCTGGGGTTCCCTCCGAGCCAAAGAAGGAGATTCAGCCAGAAGACCGACGGGGAGTAAAGGCCAAGACTCCGGAGACCAGGGCTACCCTAGTCATCGCGAAGACACTAGTTGCTTCCCACCTTGCCGCCGGCAGGGAGACCTTCCCGGGGGGTTCTCAGTTCCCAGGGTTGAGGGGAGGAGGCACAGTGGGGAGCACCAAGGGCGGCCGGGCTGGGACAACCGAGGGGAACTATTTCTGATGAAAGCTACGAACGATCCCTCAATCAAGGCCGCGTGAAGCCTCGGTCTCAGGTACCCTCAGCTGCCGGGCTACCCGCCTTGCCCGCGGTCCCCGGACCCAGAAGAACGAGAGACTGAGATGGCAGTAGCTGTGGCGGGCAGATCACCTCCCGGAGAGACCCCCTGGCCGGGGGCGCGTCGGAGGGGGAGGGTCTCGACACATGCGGCCTCGGTCCCCGATCGCGCGGCAGTCACTTACGTTGCTCTGGGAGTCGATGGCCTGTAGCAGCCGGTCCCTCATCTGCTGCGGAGACGCCGGAGCCGCTGTCATTGCCTGGGCGAAGCGGGGGGGAGCGGCCGGGCCGGCGGGCGGGCAGGCTGAGGAGGGGGGACGCGGGTCAGTCGCTCGCCGGCCTCCGGGAACGGAGCCGCATGTTCCCCGCGGCGCCGGAGGAGGTCAAGGCGCTCGGGGAGATGGCGGAGGACGGAGGGGAGCGGAGGGGACCGGAGCTCAGGCCCCGGACCACCGCCGCCACCGCCGAGCGAGGAGGAGGAGCCGACGGAGGAGCCTCCGCCACCACCGCCGCCGCCTCGAGAACCAAACTCCAGTGAGCTGCCCCCGCGCTGAGCACTCTGGGTAACCCGCGCCGCACGCAGCGTCGGCGCCACGCTGAGGAGGTTGGGAGATGGGGCGGGTGGAGACGCTGGGCTTGGGAGGGGCCGGCTCGTGAGCCACTCCTATTGGTTCTGCGCAAGCGCGCGCAGGCGCACTTAACAGGTCCTGTCGCCAGGTTCCGAGGCCGGACTCAGGGAGCCGTTGGGAGGCAGTTGGGCGTGGCAACGGACGCGATCCGAAGGCCACGCCCACTCCGGACTGGAGGGCGGGGCTCTCTAGCGGAAGCGCACCCTTCGAGTCCTGGATCACGGACTTTGCCTCCTAGCTGCTACGGGGTCGCGGAATGGAAAGACCCTCCCCGGATGAGGGCCTCCCGCGTCTAGAAGCCAGAGGATTGGAGCGGCCATATAGGTACACTGAGGGTCGCGGCGGTTGCCTGCGTGGAGACCCGTGCCGCGAGGAGCTCGGAGGAGCTCCGCGCAGCCGCCGCCGCTGCAGAGGCCCCAGGCGCGGGTCTGCAGGGCAGTGCGTGTCCCCATGTGACCCGCGCGCTGCGGGGACCTAAGGGCACGTCTGGGAGCTGCCACCTCTGCAGAGGACGGGAGTCTGCAAGGCCTGCGCGACAAGACGCCGGCACCTCGGCTCTGCATCCGTGCAGGGCTGGGAACTCAAGAGGAAGGAAGCACCGCTCTCGTCGCCTTCCTAGAGGCGGGGTGAAGGGGGGGGTGAGGGACGGACTGGAGGTGGCCAGCCAGTGTCTGCACAGCAGGATGCGGAACTGTCGCCCGGCATCTTCCCCTCGGCGCTCTGAGGGGACGAAGTGATCTCCGCTTTGCATCTCAGGTGCTGGAAAACAGGAACGCCTCACCGAGGAGGAAGGGAGGCGCCAAGGTCACCGGGAGTTTTAGGTCAAGCCAAGAAACGAAGGATGTCAAGTATAAGGGCTGCGGTCCTCCGTCCTTCGGTGACCCCTAAAGATGGACCGATGGAGGGGGAGGGCGGGCTCCGAGTTTAGCGCAGTATACGAAAGTGGCCTCGGGAGAAATAACTTCCGTTTTGTGTCCTAACCTTAAAAATCCAGACTTGAAACAGAAGGGAAACAGGTAATGAAAACCACGTGTACTCCTGATAGCTGCTCAACACCTGTCAATTTTAAATTTGTTATACTTCTAGGGGTTACTGGGAGAGGCGGGGAACCAGGCATTTAATTCCAACGCTCTGGAGTTCCGTGCCAGCTTGGTCTACACAGTGAGTTCCAGACTAGCAAGGACTACGTAAGTAAGACCCTGCCCTTCCCTCCCACCCACCCAGAAAATAAAAGTTTATCATGGCTGGTTTCTTGATTCTGCACGTGGCAGAAGGCTTTGCATTATACCAGTAGAATGAACATGAACAAATACTTCTCAAATATACTCTCTCCCTGGCACGTGTTTGTAGCTCATGGTCCAAGTTGGAAAGCAGCCCATTTTGAAGATACAGTTAATCTTACTAGATAAGCAAAATAAACAAGGTCCTTCATCAACATTGGCTCCTAGATTCTAGGTGTTTTTAGGCAGAGTTTATGAAGCCAGAGCTGGTCTCAAACGATTTATTCCTGTCAGTATCTCCCTCGTGCAGGATTACATTTATGCCAATCTACTGTCTTGTTATTTAATAGTTGATTTTTTATTTTTTTCCTCCCCTTATACAGGCTCTCACTATGGAGCCTGCTCTGGATCTCACTATGCAATTCTGCCTAGTTGGAAACTCACAGTGGAGACCAGGCTAGCCTCAAATTCACAGAGATCTGCCTGAGTCTGCCCCCAAGAGCTGGAATTAAGTGCATCATCCTGCCCAGCAGACCTGCTGTCTTGTTTATTCAGTGGTACAGTATGCCATTTTTTTTTTCAAAACAAGTATAGATTAAGCAAGAAGTTAGTTTTGCATGGATCAAGTCATGAAAACATCTTGGACAGCATTCAGTTTACCTGTTGACCTTGCTATTTTAGTTTTCTCCCCAGGTTTTGAGACCATATGTAGCCTAGGCTGGCCATGAACCTTTTTCTTTTCTTTATTTTTTATTTTCTTATTTGCCTGGGATGATAGCACTCAAGGGGAGGCAGAGGGATCTCTGTGAATCCAGTCTAGTCTACATAGTGAGTTCCGGGATAGACAGCCATATGTAGAGAGACCCTGTCTCTAAATTTATTTGACATTAATGTTTTGCCTGTAGTATATCTGCACCTATATGTGCCTGGTGGCTACGGA
Source organism: Mastomys coucha (assembly GCF_008632895.1). Taxonomy (NCBI): domain Eukaryota; kingdom Metazoa; phylum Chordata; class Mammalia; order Rodentia; family Muridae; genus Mastomys; species Mastomys coucha. The sequence continues at coordinate 211,419,635 of NW_022196905.1, forward strand.
GGCCAGAAATAGTTGTCAGATCCCTGGAACTAGGATTATATGCAGTTGTGAGTACATGCTGGGAATTGAATCCTGATCCTAATTCAAGAACCAGTGCTCTGAACTGCTGTACATCTCACAGGCTTGGCCTTGACCTCTTCATGCTGCCTCCATCTCTTCAAGCACTACAATTATAGGCATGCACCACTCACCACCATACCTGGCCCTTCTGATGTGCTTTTCTTTTTTTTTTTTTTTTGCTTTTTGAGACAGGGTTTCTCTGTATAGCCCTGGCTGCCCTAGTCCCGGAACAGACCAGGCTGGCCTCGAACTCAGAAATCCACCTGCCTCTGCCTCCCAAGTGCTGGGATTAAAGGCATGTGCCCCCACCACTCAGCCTGATTTTATTTTCGTTTGGTTTTTTTCAAGATAGGGTTTCTCTGTGTAGTTTTGGCTGTCCTGGAACTCACTCTGTAGACCAGGATGGCCTCAAACTCAGAAATCTGCCTGCCTCTGCCTCCCAAGTGCTGGGATTAAAGGCATGTACCACCACTGCCCGGCTTGACTTAATTTTCTTAAAGGTCAATTTCTATGCCTAGCCTTTAATCCCAGCACTCAGGAGTCAGAAACAGGAGAATCTCAGTTTAAAGCCATCACGTAGGTATGGGGAATGAACTCTGCAGGAGCAGCAAGCATGCGTGATGGCTAAGCCATCTCTCCAACCAATTTTCTTGTTTTGTTTGTTTTGTTTCAAAAAAGGGTTTCTTTGTGTAGTTCTGGCTGACCTGAATGAAACTCATTTTATATACCAGGCCACCCTCAAACTCATAGAGATCCAACTTCCTCTGCCTTTAGAGTACATGACTACAATATTGTGGAGTCCTATGTACACAACTTTATTCTACTTGTTTATTTACCTAAGTTTGGTTGGTTGTGTATATATAATTGTGTTTGTGTGTTACACATGTGCAGGGGACCACTGCCAAGAGTCAGTCCTCTTCTTCCACTGTCCTGGGGATCATCTAGGCTTGGCTGGGTAAGTGGCTGTACCTGCTGAGCCATCTGGCCACTCTGGTTTTGCTTTTTTGAGACAGGGTCTCCTTCAGTATCCCAGACTAGGCTTGAATTTGTAGTCCTCCTGCTTGAGACTCAAGTGTGGTCCTATTTAAAAGTTACACCAGCTAGACCTGGTGACCCACTTCTATGATCTCAACAGTCAGAAAATGGAGGGAAGAGGACCAAGAATTCAGGTACAATATTGGCTCCATGTTGAATTTGAGACCAGCCTGGGCTATGAAACTGTCTTTGAAAGTAGATGTTGGGGCCGGGCGTTGGTGGTGGTGCACGCCTTTAATCCCACTCACTACAGAGTGAGTTCCAGGACAAGCCAGGGCTACACAGAGAAACCCTGTCTCGAAAAACCAAAAAAAAAAAAAAAAAAAAAGTAGGAGTTGGGGACTAGAGAGATGCCTCAGCAGTTAAGAGCACTGACTATCTTCTGAAGGTCCTGAGTTCAAATCCAAGCAACCACATAGTGACTCACAACCATCTGTAATGAGATCTGATGCCTTTTTCTGGGGTATGGTGTACTTACATATAATAAGTAAATATTTTTAAAAAAATGGCTGGGTGGTGGTGGTGCACACCTTTAATCCCAGCACTTGGGAGGCAGAGGCAGGCGGATTTCTGAGTTCAGGGCCAGCCTGGTCTGCAGAGTGAGTTCCAGGACAGCCAGGGCTACACAGAGAAACCCTGTCTTGAAAAACAAACAAACAAACAAAACAAAACAAAATCCTTCAAGAGGATCCAGATTCTATTCCCTGCACACATGATGGTTCATAACAATGGAATTCCAGTTCCAAGAGGTCTAAAGCCACTTTCTGGCCATGTGGGCACTAGACATGCGTGTGGTACACAGACATACATACATACAGGCAAAACCACTCATACACATAAAAGGAATTTTTTTTTTTAAACAGGTGGTTGTGAGCCACCATGTGGTTGCTGGGACTTGAACTTATGATCTCTGGAAGAACAGTCGGTGCTCTTAACCGCTGAGCCATCTCACCAGCCCAAGGAATGTTTTTATAATTAAAGTACTTAAAGTTTTGATTAACTGTAAAGGGAATTCACAGCCGTGTAAGGTGTCCCAGCGCTTGACCATATCCAATTCAGAATGCACAAGCTTGCTCTGCGGTCTCTAGCTTTGAAGCTATGCACTCAGCCAGGCTGCTAACCCTCAGGAAAGCAGGACTGTAAGCTAGATGTGGCGCACACTAAAGTCGAGGAAGACAGAGAGGAGGACAGGAAGCCTGTGGGGGCGACATGGTGAGACCCTGTCTCAACCAAGGATATCTTCAAGGGACACAGACCCAATTTCTGAAGCAGAGTGCAGCTGGAGCGGCAACGAAGGGGAAGATGACTCTGTACCACACAACCATGGCGTGTCTGAGAGGCATTTTAACAGAGACCTTTCAGTGTTCTATACTCTGACCTGGTTTAAAATTCCAGCAATTTCTGCAAAGAAAGCAACTGAAGCAGACAAATATGCATACACAACATAGGAGATAGCACTGTCAGAGCAGAAGTCAGAAGCAAGCCAGATGAATATCAGAATGCAGAAATAAGTAGGACAGCCTTGGGATGCAGTGACTATCAATCACCCAACACTAGTGAGAATTCTGCAGGGTTTTTTTTTTTTTTTTTGTATTTTTTGTTTTTGTTTTGTTTTTAGACAGGGTTTCTCTGTATAGCCCTGGATGTCCTGGAACTCACTTTGTAGACCAGGCTGGCCTTGAACTCAGAAATCCACCTGCCTCTGCCTCCCAAGTGCTGGGATTAAAGACTTGCCCAGCTGCAGTGTTTTTTTTAAATGCACAAATACTATAAGAATATGTTTTCGTTTTAATCCAAGGTATGGGATTGCTTCAGATTATGTGTCGGGTGTGTGTTTCGGATTGTCCACAGCAGCTAAGTATGATTTGCCTCATGCTCTAGCAGAAGCATGATTTTGCCAGCCACAGATAGATTCTGCATTTGTGTGGCATTTTGAATTCTGGGGGCTTTTCAGAGAGTGTATAAATGCTAGGGCCCCAAGAAGGTAGGTTGTTGGTTGGTAGGTTGGTGCTTTTTGGTTGCTGTTGGTTGTGGTGTGTTAAATAGTTGTGTGCAAAGAAGAAATTAGATATTTTGACTGAAGATCAAACTTGCCCCTAATCAGCAGGAAGTAGTGACATAAACTTCCACAAAGACAGCCTCCTAAGCCGACCCAAACAGCATCAGGCATCAGGGAGCAAACACTCAGACATCTCTTAGGAAGCCATTGTCATTCGGATCACCACATTCCAGTTGACTACACAGACTCGTAGCATATCAAGCTGCAAAATATGTTCAGGTCGAAAGTTCCCATAGTCTTTCACAGTCTCAGCACTGCTTAAAAGTCCATAGATGCTTCTAAGACTCAAAATAATCGCTTAATTGTAATGCCCTATACAATCAAAAGGCAAATTACACAATTCTCACATACAGTGGCACAGAATACATACTACCTTTCCAAAAAGGAGGAACGGGGGCATGGTGAAAAATGACAAAAAGCCACCAGGTTGAACTCTAAAGCCTGTATGTAGCTCCATGTCTGATGTCAGAGGGCTGAGAAGGCTCTGTGTGTCCTGTTTTGCTGCCTACAACACATCTCTCTCTCAGGATGGTTCCACTTCCTGTGTGCAACGCTCTTTGGCAGACAACCCATGAATCTGGCATCTCCAGTATCTTGGGGTTTTCAGTGCAACCCAGACTTCACTTTCACAGCTTCACACAGAGGCTTCTTAAGGACTTCAAACAGGAATTCCCCTGCCACAGGCTACCTTTGCCTTGCAGATAGAAAGCTTAACTAGGTGGAGTCCTGCTCTGAGGGCATCTTTCCCTTTGTTCCTGCATGCAGAGCAGGCCTGTCCTTACTGATGCTGATCTCACTCCAGCCTTCAGTATAATACTAAGACTCCGGGGTTCACCGCTCTTCAATATATACATGTTATGTTTCTGCCCCATTGCCCTTTTTCATTGAAGACCTACATAAGCATTGGCAATAATAACCACAGACTCAACATATGTTTGGAATTCCCTCCACCAAAGAAATGAGACCACTGCTTTTAAATTTAACCTTGGGCAAACTCTCCAGACAAGGGCAGAAGGTAACCACATCCCCTGCCAAAACAGTCCAGGGATGGCTCCTGCACAGTTGCTAATGCTGTTCCCTCTTGAGCTGGGCCTTCACAGTCCACATGGCTCGCTCTCAGGATAACAGTCTTCCAGGCTCCTGCTGGGACTAAGATGATCTTTATACTTTCATACAGGGGTCAACTGTTATCTTTAGTCCAAAATTCCTAAGTCTTCCATGCCCTTCCAAAAACCATGGTCAAATCTGTTAGAGCAACAGCCTACTCTCTAATATCAACTTCTTTTTTGTGGTTTTGTTTATTCAAGACAGGGTTTCTCCGTGTAGCCATGACTGTCCCGGAATTTGTTCTTTAGAACAGGCTGACCTCAAACTCAGAGATCTCAGAGAGCTGCCTGCCTCTGCCTCCCAAGTACTGGAACTAAAAGCATGCAGTGCCACCACCAACTTCCTAGTTACTTTTCTGTTGCTATGATAAAACACCAAGACTAAGCCATGTGATGTGTGGCACGTGACACAGCTCAGTAGGCAAGCAGACTAAGGAGTTAAAGGCCAGCCCAGTCTACAGAGCAAGTTCCAGGACAGCTGGAACTGGGTTCTCTAGAGTCATGGAGCTAATGGAATGAATACATATGCAAAGGGAACTTATTGGGATAACTTACATTCTGCAGTCTAGCTAATCTAACAGTAGCTAGCTGTGGATGGAAAGTCTTAAGAATCCAGTTGTTACTCAGTCCCAGAAGGCTGAGTATCTCTTCTGGTCTTCTGTATCTGCTGGAATCGTGGAGAAGTAGGCTCCAATGTTAGCAAAGGAATTGATGTGCTAATAAGGCAAAAGGAGGCAGGCAAAAAGCAAAAGCTTCCTTCTGCATCCCTATATGGGCTTCCAGCAGAAGGTATAGCCCAGGTAAAGTTGTGTCTTCCCACCTCAAGATCCAGATCAAAAACCTGTGTCTTCCCCCTTCAAAGATCCAGACTAGAAGTGGATTCATCCACTTCAAACCAAGCAGAATCTCTCTCATAGGTGTGCCCTCCATTTCTGGATGTCAGGTTGACAACCAAGAATAGCCATCACAACTCAGACTATACTAAAAGTGACTTCTGGAAGGAAGAGTTTCCCTAGTGAGGCCACACCCTCTAAACCTTCCCAAACATTTCCACCAACTGAGGACCAAGCGTTAAATGCCTGAGTCTATGGGGGCATTTCTCCTTCGAGGAAGCACAGAGGCCCCAGCTATAGTTGATCCAGTTCTCCAGCCTCTCAGCCTGAGTCTCCAGGTGTGTATCACCACATGCCTGGCTATTTGTTGACTCTGGGGTGTTTTTTTTTTTTTTTTTTTTTTTTGGTTTTTCGAGACAAGGTTTCTCTGAGTAGCCCCAGCTGTCCTGGAACTCACCCTGTAGACCAGGCTGGCCTCAAACTCAGAAATCTGGCCTGCCTCTGCCTCCCAAGTGCTGGGATTAAAGGCGTACGCCACCACTGCCCAGCAACTGGGGTGTTTTTTGAAGGATGGTCTCACCACCTAGGCTAGCCTACAATGAGAAATGTCATTAAGGAGACCTGCTCCACCCTGGAAAAGGGGGAAGGGTTCCCTCAGAACAGGACTATAAGGGGTTTTCTGGGGCTAGAGAGATGGCTCAGCAGTTAAGAGCACTGACTGATCTTCTGAAGGTCCTGAGTTCAAATCCCAGCAACCACATGATGGCTCACAACCATCTGTAATGGGATCAGACGCCTTCTTCTGGTGTGTTTTAAGATAGCTACAGTGTACTTACATATAATAAAAATTGCTGGGCCAGAGCCAGCTGAACAGGAGCAAGTAGAGGTCCTGAGTTCAATTCCCAGCAACTACATAAAGGCTCACAACCATCTGTACAGCTACAATGTATTCATATACATAATATTTTAAAAGGGGAGTTTTCTGGCACAAGGGTATCTTGTCAGTTGGGAGCCAAGGGATACTACAAGTGACACCACACAAACCTCACAGGAGATTTATTGGAGACACAGAATGGTGGTTGTCTCTGAGAACAGTTACAGCAGAGTGCTGTGTGGAGGGGAGAGCTTCTATAGGTCTTAGGAACCTGCACAGTGAGCATGGAAAAGTACAGAGCTGTCCTAAGCATTGTTCTGCTGTTAATGCTGAATCCTGAGGAAGGGGATTTCCTAGCCTGGGGCAGGATGTTCCTCCTTTGGCCCTTTTCCCTGCATTCCTCTCTTTTATGTTTAGTATTGGTAACTAATCAGAAGACAGGAAAGAGGACAGCATTATCATTAAACTGTGTCCTGCTGTGTGGGCATGCTGAAGTCCATGGGACAAGCATGATCTTCACCATCAGGCCATGGGAAGGGGTTGTAGGTCTCTGGCCCCTGTAGTTTGGTAGAGAAGCAGGGTTAGCAAGGGTCCATAGAGGAACATCAGTGATCCATCAGCCAAAGAGGCATTGAGCCGTTCTTCACGTTTTTGAACATCTATCTGGAGTTGTCAGATCTTGTCTTTACTATAGCTAACTGGCTGACATAGAAACATCATTCCTCCCGGAGGAAGAGGCAAAGGTCACTCTTTTCCACTGTTGGTAGATCTAATTACCTCATCAATTTTTCTCTAATGGTTTTTAAGTTGTTTGCATGGAAACAAGAATTTTTCTTAAAGCAGACAATAGCTTATGTGTCCTGCAAAATGCAGGTCATACTGCAGAACTATTTAAGTGAATGAATCTACCTGTTCATAGATTTGGGTTTATTTGGTTTTAACAGGCACCTTTTCTGTGGTGGTTTGAATATGCTTGGCCCAGGGAGTGGCAATATTAGGAGATGTGGCCTTGTTGAAGGAAGTGTGTCACTGTGGGCATGGGCTTAGGAACCTTGTCCTAGCTGTCTGGAAGCCAGTCTTCTAGCATCCTTCAGATGAAGATGTAGAACTTTCAGCTCCTCTTGCACCATGCCTGCCTGAATGCTACCATACTCCCACGGTGATGGTAATGGACTGAACCTCTGAACCCCTAAGGCAGCCCCAGTCAAATGTCCTTATGAGAGTTTCCTTGGGCCAGGTGGTGGTGGCGCACGCCTTTAATCCCAGCACTTGGGAGGCAGAGGCAGGCAGATTTCTG
>NW_022196905.1:211426965-211428780 GCF_008632895.1 Mastomys coucha
ACAGAGTGAGTTCCAGGACAGCCAGGGCTATACAGAGAAACCCTGTCTCGAAAAACAAAAAACAAAAAGTTTCCTTGGGGAGGCCAGAGAGATGACTCAGTGATTAATAGCACTGACTGCTCTTCCAGAGGTCCTGAGTTCAATTCCCAGAAACCACATGGTGGCTCTCAACTGTCTGTAATAGGATCCGATGCCCTCTTCTGGTGTGTCTGAAGACAGCTAGTGTACACATATAAATAAAATAAATGCTTTTTTAAAAAAAAGTTTCCTTGGTCATGTTATCTGTTCATGGCAGTAAAACCCTAAGACAGAAGTGGGATATTGTTGATAGACGTGACCGTGCTTTTATTTAGAGAAATGTGGATTTGGGGACTTTGGATTTGGAAAGCAGTGGAATGCTTTACGTGAGGCTTAATGGGCCATCCTAGTAGGAATATGGAGGGCTTGGTTGCTGAGAGTGACTTGAACTGTGCACACCAGGCCCAAGAGGGTTCTGTGGAGAAGAATTTCAGTGTGTGGCCTAGAAACTGTTTTTATGGTGTTTTGGTGAAGAATGTGGCTGCTTTTTGCCTTTGTCTGAGGAGTCTGAGGCTAAAGAGATTTATATTAATTGCACTGACAAAAGGAAATTTCAAAAAAGCTCAGCAGACTTTGTTCTCTGGTTTAGTCTTATGAAGAACATTTTAATGAAAAGGAGAAAGCTGAAAAAGGAGAATTATAAAGTGCATAGTTCAAGTAATAAAGGGGCACCAGCAAATGAAATGGAGCTGAATCCTGTGTTTAAGGAGATAAACAGATTAAGGGTGGGACCTCAGGGCAAAATCTTACCCAGCTAAGATTAGGTCCAAGAATGGCGGTACACACCTTTAATCCCAGGAGATAGTGGCAAACAGACCTCTGAGTTCAAGGCCAGTCTAGTATGGAGCAAGTTCCAACTACAGAAAAGCTTAAGTCCATGTAGGTACATGTGTTTGATCTCAGCATTCAGGAGACAGAGCCATGCAGATCTGAGTTCAAGTTCCATCTACAGAGCAAGTTCCAGGACAGCCAATGAGCTTAGGCAGTGAGGGAGTTGGAAAACAGAAAACTTTGGAATAGAATAAGGAGAGCCATGTTCCAGCCCCAGCAAGCAGCAGAACTCAGCACCTTTGGCCATATGGCTCTGGCTTTAAGAGTCAAAAATAGAAAAGAATACTGGGAAAATTGATGCTGGTTGGCTGGAGCTAAGAAATTAGTGGCAATTAAGAGACCAGCATCGTTGAGGTAAAATCTCAGAAGTGTTTTCTTTTTTCTTTTTTTTAATGTAAATAACCTGTTTATTGCAGGCTAGGCAAATCTCAGATGGTAGGGCTCCTACTGGTCTTCATTTCCTTCAGTCTTCTGATGGCCGACTTCATTGTGACTGCAGAGGTGGTGGTGTAGGTCCAGGCCCCGCCAGCCACTATTTTCATGCAGGAACCACAGTGCCAGATGCCAATGACTCGTCTCTTTATCTTGGTCTTGCCACAGAAGGAGCAAGTGTACTTGGCACGCTGGCTGATTTCAATTTTCTTCATTTTCTGGAGGGAGGCACCATAACAGATCCCATATTTCCTGACTATCCCGACCTTGGTGCGCTTAGCCATGTTGCCAGAACTGAAGCCCAAGTCCAGAGAGGGCCAAGCATATACAAACCATCATGGGGGAAGGGTCAGTGAGGAGGGTCAACTATAGCCTTAGAGACTATGACTGGAGTGGGAGGGGGGAGGTGTCAGTGAAGAGGGTCAGCCATAGACTTAGAGACTGTGACTTGGGGGGGCGGTCAATGAGGAGGGT
>NW_022196905.1:211428790-211436477 GCF_008632895.1 Mastomys coucha
GAGGAGGGTCATAGACTTAGAGACTGTGACTTGGGGGAGGGAGTCAGGAGGGTCAGCCATAGACTTAGAGACTGCAGGGGGCAGGGTTTGGGTGAACAGTTCCTAGCTGCAGGAACTGAAGCAACCTAGGGGAAAAACATCCTCTCTAAAAGAAAGGTCAACCCAAGGGCTAGTAGTTCTGCATGCAGGTTCAGTGTACCCTGAGGAAAGTATAGTGACAGGACGGAGGTGGCATCTAGAATTCAAGCTAGGTCACACCTGGAGGCATGCCTATTATTTCAAATTTTTAAAAAAACTACTAGAGCCGGGCAGTGGTGGCGCATGCCTTTAATCCCAGCACTCAGCAGTCACATTTCTGAATTCAAGTTCACCCTGGTCTACAGAATGAACTCTAGGACAGCCAGGGCTACGCAGAGAAACCCTGTCTCGAAAAACCAAAAAAAAAAAAAAAAAAACTACAGGAATAGGTCAAGCTAGCTACTTTTCATCTTTTCATTGGCCCCTGTAATCTGCCTGCTTGCTCTTGCTTGCCCAACATTTATATAAAAGACTGATGTTCTCTGCAAACAGCACACATTTCCCTCTCAAGTAGACATGCCTCCCAGCCCTGAGTTAATATCTTGAGATCTTGCCATCTGGCACTTGTTCTCATACTGGGTCTGGGCTTGGTACTCAGTCCACTACTGTACCTCCTCCAAGTGCCTGAGAGGTGCCCGAGAGGCGCCAGATGCCCGCACTCGCTTCCTCACAGACTCACAGAAGGGGACACTTACCAGTGCTAACTGGTGCTAAGCAACCAGTGAGCCGGAAAGTGAATCCACTGAGAACTGAGCAGCAGGCAGGCTTACATAAGGTTTCTTGGGGAGGAAGTGTTCCATGGTAGAGATTTCCAGAGGGTGAACTGATGGGCTTTCAAGTCCTAACTTGAAGTAAGCAAGGACTGTTGGGATTTCAAGTCCTTCAAATTGAGCTTTTTAACCCCAGAATGACTCCACCAGTTAGGTTTCCTGCTTCTACTGAGGCAAAGGTAGCATATGGCGGGGAGCCCCTGCATGAAGCCTTTAGGGGGGCTGTGATTCCCTACCTCATCCAGACAAGGACGGAGATGACAGGTGGGCACCACCATGCTGAGGTCTGAAGGCAGTTTTACACAGTATTTTTTAAATGTTTTATTTTATGTGTGGGTGTTTTGCCTGCATGCATGTAAACCATATGCATGCAGCATCCAAGAAGGCCAGAAAGAGAATCAGCTCCCCTAGCACTGGAATGACAGACAGTTGTGAGCTGCTGTGTGGATGTTGGGATTCAAATCTGAGCCCTCTGGAAGAGAAGCCAATGCTTTTAAATGCTGAGCCATCTCCATGGACACTGCATGCAGATATGCATACAGGCAAAACACTTATACAAATATTAATTTTTTAAAAAATTAGCAATAAGACACTAAGGTAATACTGTACAAAGAAACCTCATGCACCACAAACATTTCCCCAGAGAGCAAGCCAGGAGGGCTATGTTCCAGGGTGCCTCTGAGCAGTGACCATGGGTGGATGAAGCTAGCCTGCTCACGAGTCTGTATGTTATAATCATTCAAGGACCAACTTGTGCAGGTAGGAACTTACAGTAAAGCAAACAGAAGCTCTGCTGCTGGGGCAGGACCAAGCACCCCAGAGCCTTCCTTCACTATGTACACCACCAGAGAAGCCACCAAAAACCACACCACATGCATGGCAGCAGTGTAACCATGAGCACACTTTGATCTCAAAGGCAGGAAGACAATGAAGGCTCAGGACTTGCTGATGTCTTCCATCTAGGAAGTGCCCGATAGCTCAGAGCATCTGTGGGATGCTGTGAAGTGAACAGGGCTGTACTGTGCCTGCCCTGTAGATGCTGCAGAATGCCTACACCCTAGATGATTGGCCCTGGACCCTGCTCCTCACATACCATGGCTTCTTTCACATACTCTTAATGTTGGTGCTGTCTTAGGGACTTTTGTACCCTTCAAGAAGGGCCTTGCTCACCATGAGGCCTACAGAACCTGAAGGCTCTTTGGAGCGAACACTGCTGCCAGCACAGAGGCACTGCCCTTCTGAGCTGCTCAGGGACATACAGCCAGTAGTCATATCAAGAGTCAGACGGTTCTAGGTGATGAGTTGGTGGTATACTTTCATGAGGCCACCTGAGTAAGGATAGGAGTAGATACACTGCATGTTTGTCATGGTGATCCTTTTGTTTTTTATTTGCACACAAACATATGCCTGTGGCTGTATATGTGACCAGGCAGACCCTGTACAACCTGGTCCTCCACTCTGCAGCATCCCAGTGTGGTCACTTGTGTACAACTTGACCTGTGTGTTTGTCAGAGTTGTAAAGAAGGGATAAAAAAAGGTTGGTTTGCTCAGGCTATGCTGGGCGGTGTAGGAGGCAGAAGACAGCACTTCATATTTTGTAGCTCCAAATGTGAGAGACAATTTAACTGAAACTCCATATCCCAGTGATAAGGTTGGGTAACAGGCTTGACTTTCAGGAGCACATAGTGGGGTTGTCACCTCAGGTTACATATGCCTGGTTACAGCAAGGGAAAGAGCTACTGCTTAACAGCTTCTAGAACCTCTGACTTGAGACTCTCAAATGGTCCTGACAGGGACCCCACCCCTGAGCCACACACCTCAGCCCCTCACTGGGGAACTCTAGGCAGGGACTCCACCCCTGAGCCACTCTCAGTCCTTTCCTGTGAAATTATACTACGTCACTCTACCTGAGCTACATCTCCAACCATGAGAAGTTTCTGAACTGAACAACATTCTAAACAGACACATCTGTGGAGCTGATGATATGGTTCAGTGGCATCAAAAGGCCCAAGCCCAGAACAACAACAAAAAAAGATTCATGTGTTTCAATTTTCCACACACACAGTGGTCCAAAATCACTTTATCAGAACTTATTAAGGAGAGAATAGTTCTCTGGAGGGAAATCCTGCAGCTAAGTACAAACCCTACGATAGCATTCTTTTTCAGCAGTTCCTCTCCAGAATGAACGGAAGCCTTTTTCCCTGAAACTACAGTCCCAAGCTGAGAAAGGCAGAAATGCGTCCCAGATATCCAAGGCTGGGCACATCAGCCAACAGAGTGGCATGTTATAATGCTAGGCAAGTGGGTAGGCTCGGGCATGCTGCGGGTGCAAATGATGCAATCAACAATTGCTGTCTGCAGCAGCTGGCAGTCTGAACTTAGACTTGACCCAGGTCCAACATTACCAGAGTTTTTTTGCATAGTCCCTGGGGAACCTGGGGTTAAATGCTAGTATGGCTAGGGTTGGTGGTACACACTTGAGATTCTAGAACTAAAGAGGCTGGCAGGGGAATGGAAAGTTCTCAGTCAACACAGATTGCATCGAGATGGTCTCAAAGACTAACCAACCAGCCAGCAAAAAAAGCTGGTGTGGTAGTACTCAACTGGGATCTCGTCTCACTATTCAGAAGATAAGGAGTTCGAGGTCATCTGCCACACAGTTGAATTTGGGCCTGTCTAAAAAAAAAAAAAAGCCAAAAAGGGGCTCAGGTCATTCTCAAAAGACCCAGTACCCACATGATAGTTCACAACTGGCTATAACTCCAGCTGCAGATTAGAGGACTTTTGGCCTCTGCCAGCCCTGCATCTACATGTATGCAGGCATGCAGGCAGCAGAATACCATACACATAAAATAGAGCAATCTTGAAAAGAAACCAAACCAAAAAGAAAGCCTCATCGAAAACTAGCTGCTACAGCCTTCAGATGCTGATTAAAGTCCCTCATCTCAGCACTGACGTCATGACCACCTCTAGATCCAATGCATCTCAGAGCTGATATCGTAGTTGCCTCTGAACCTCATGCACCTCAAGCTTGAGGTCACCTCCTTCAAAGACAGACCCAGAAACCCAAACCTTAGTGTGCTGCCAACATCACAAGCAATAAAGTCATGGTCACCAAGCAACAATAAAGGGGGTGGCCTCAAAGTCACTTTATTAACAAGCGGCTTGAAAGCACAGAGAGGTGTCTGCTAACATCAACGCGAGCACCTCTTCCACAGGCCTCTTCTGGAGAAGCTGAGTATGTTATGGCTAACAGCTTAGTGTCTAAAGAAGAGGCTGGTGTCCCAAGGGAGGGGGACCTGCTCCTCTAAGTGCTGGAGCAGACTTCGGCTGCCCCAGGTGGACCCAGTCATTGGGGGGAGGAGGAAATGTTTGGAAGTAAGACCTCACTGACCCCAGACTGCCGGGTCCACCAGCACGGACCTGGTAGTGCAAAAGAGGCTGCTAGACTGTCTGTCGTGGCTGGCCCTGCAAGCCGGTGCCTGAATCACATCAATTAAGGACAATCTGTGCAAGGCCAGGAGTGGCCAGCACACACCTTTAATCCCAGCACTCGGGAGGGCAGAGACAGGCGGATCTCTATGAGTTTGAGGCCAGTCTGGTGTGTGAGTTCCAGAACAGCCAGGGATAACCAGAAAAAAAATCCTGTTTCAAAAAAAAAAGAGAAAGAGAGAGAGAGAAAGAAAGAAAGAAAGAAGGAAAGAAAGAAACTCAAATCAAAACGATCACCATCAAGCCAACCAATAACCCAGGTCAGGTTTCTGGAGAAGCTGGGCCAGGAGAAGCTGGAATGCCAGGACAAGGGAAAGATCTAGGTCTTTCTCCTAACAAAGCCTGACTTTGTCACTGTGGCTTACAGGACTTCCTGAAACTGCAAAGCACAGGTGGAACTGTGGCTGACGAGGGTCAGGCGGCTGAGAGATGGACATTCTCCACCCAAATGAGCTTGGGCCTTCTCAGAAGGTCCCTGGTTTTCCAATGAGAAGATTCTTGAAGTCATCAGAAACAGAAATGGAGCCTTGATGTCTAGCAGGTGAGCTCTGGGATCAGTGCAGGGCTCAAGAGCCGAACAATCTGGAAAAGTCAGAAGGTGAAATGACCATGAGGATGGGAGGGGGCTTTGGTAAAAACTCTGGGCGTGGTGATGCACTCTGGAGGCCAAGCAGGAGGACTACACAGTTAAGACCAGCCTGGGCTACATAACAAGGCACTAGCTAGTCTGAACCACACAACAAGCTGCTATCTCAAACATACTGCTGGGGATTATTTTGCATGAAAGTGCTTCATGGTTCTGCACTTAAACATAACTATTGGTTAGGTGAGGTGACTCAATGAATAAAGGAGCTTGCTGCCAAACTTAATGGTCTCAGTTTGATCCACAGGATCAACAAGGTAGAAGGAGAGAACCAACTCTTGAAAATTGTTCCCTGCCTTCCACAAGCACACTGTGTAACATGTGTGCACCCCTATATAGACATATAAAATACCGAAAAAAAACAAAAAAAACAAAAAGCCCTGTTGGCTGGACACTGAGGTACATGCCTGTAATCCTAAGAGGCATGCTAACATTGATGCCTGACTGTCAGGGTATGAACTCAGGTCCCTACCTCACACTATCTATAAAAGCCATCTCAGTGGTCACACTCATGTATGTCTCAGGACTGACAGGTCTGAGGCAGGGGCATCATAAGTCTGAGGACCTACAATCAGACTCTTGTCTCAAAAAAGCTAAAAAAAAAAAAAGCAATCAAAGAGAGTGGCTGTAAAAAACAGAAGCCAATGGTGAATCCTACCTGCTGGCTTCTACTAAGGCTTTCAAGGAAGGAACTAGCAGTCTGCTGGACTTAGAACCCATCCACTACAGGTTAACACAACATTAGGGGTAGGAGACACACGGCCAGATTGGACTTCGAGACCACCCTCCAACATTAGCTGTAACCAGAGTTCTTATTTGGGAAGCAGGGGTAGCCCTTGAGCTTCAGCTAGGGGCTGGCAGGATGGCTCAGTAGGTGCCCGGTGCCAAGCCTGATAACCTTTGTTTGATCCCCAGGACCCACACTGTAAACAGACAAACTGTGAAAAGGGCAGGAGCAGGCAATACATGAGCGCGCCAAGCAGGGTAGACTCACACGATCATGCAGAGCATCATGAATACATTCCACAGTGCGATGAAGATCCGGAAATACCTCAGGCTCAGTAAAAACTCTCGGATGTTGTCTCCTGCAAAGCCAGAAAGTATGGTTCATGATCATGGCTGTCACCCAGCCCACTACCAATCAACTGTGGCAGCCCCTGACCCATCCTTGGGGAGCACCAATCCCCAAAGCTTCTGACTGGTGCTAGAACAGGCACATTACTCAAGTCTGTCCAATAAGAGTCCTTCCTGAAATGTGGGTCCTAGTTACCAGGCCCAGACTGGCTAGGCTAAGAACTTGCCAGCTCCAGGCTTTGTAGCTGGACTCAGAGCACTGCATGTGCCCCAGAACACATCCCCTACCATAGCTCTGGTTTACCTCCTTGGTTTTTTTGTTTGTTTTGTTTTTTTGTTTTGTTTTTTTTAATGTTGTTTTTAAATAGAGCAGAACATGTTTAAGTTAGAGGACAAACTGTCAATTCTCTCCTAAAATGCAGAACCTGGGAAACTGAACCCACATAGTTAGGTTTGGTGGCAACTGCCTTTGCCTGTTGGACCTCTTAGCAGGATTGGATTGGATTGGATTTTGAGACCAGATCTCACTGTGCGGCTAACGCTGGCTCAGAACATCCATCATGACCACACTTGTCATGAAAGGGCTTCTGCCATGCCACATCAACCCGTGCTTCCAGCAGCAGCAACAGCAGCACCTTCCTGCCACCCATTTTCACTATCCCTCCAACACATCCTCTGAATTGCCCAGGGCTGAGTCCCACAGGGCAGGATCACTTTCATTACCCACACCCTGACAGAGCAGCCAGCTAACTGGCTAGCAATATGGTAGGCACTCAATAAAGCTGATGAACAGAGCATGGTGGTGTACTCCTGTCATTCAAACACCTAGGAGGCAGAGGCAGGGGGATTGGGCATCCAAGGCTAGTCATGGCCCTCTAATACCACATCTCAACAACAAAAATGAAGAAGAGAGAAAAGTGCAGGTCAGTGAGAAAACAGGCGCCCCGAAATCGACTGTCAAAGTGGAAGACATGCTTACCTGTGCTGGGTTCTTTCGATTCTTCCCCAAAGCCTTGTGTGTCCTTCTTTTTCCTGTAAAAACCAACAGATAACACCAGCTTTCCGTGGAACATAAACAGCATCGGATTTCCTGACCCTGACACCCAGCTAGGAAGAGCATGACCTTCAGCTCTGCCCCGGACTTGCTGCATGACCTGGGACAGCGATACAACCCTCTGTGAGATACTCTCAATCGGCCTAGTCCATCACAGCTGGATGTGCAGCCACAGACAGGGTAGGAGTGGTTCCAACAGCCAGAAAGACATTCTTGAGGGATAAGCCTGAACCTGAGGCTCCTTGGAGATGCAAACAACCCCGGGAATAGAGGGTGCCGATTTTTTGTTTGTTTGTTTGTTTAATCTGCAAGTGAGAGGAATGAGTGTGCCATGCCGCAACAGTAGTGTGGAGGTCAAAAGAACAACCTACAGGAGTTCTACCACGGGGGCTCCGAGAATCGGGCTCAGGTAGTCAGGCTTGGCGGCAAGCGCCTCTGCCCGCTGAGCCATCTCCTGGTCTAGAGAGTACAGATTTAAAAGTCCCTGGAGTGATACAGAACTGTCAGCCTGGCAAAGCAGCGCGGAGGCGTGGCTAGAGGGAGGACTAGTGGGGCGTGGAGCATGCACAGGGCGGG
>NW_022196905.1:211436512-211444151 GCF_008632895.1 Mastomys coucha
CCTGGCTGTCTGGGACACCGCCCGCGGCGGCCTACTCACAGTTTAAAGTTGAGCACAGCCCCGGCGTTCATTAGTAGCGTCCTGCGGAGGGACAGTAACGGTCAGTAAGGCCATCCCCACCCCGTCTGGCTGTCGCTCTCCGACCTCTAACACCCCTCAGTTATATTACCCGAACAGCAGTATGTCTCCGATCATCCTTACACCCAAGGCATCCGTCAAACCGGAAACGGAAGCCGTGATAAGGGGCGGAAAGTGGAACGAGAACTGACCAATTCTGAATCAACGTTGGTTGGATTCGACGGTGGATGTGCCATGATGTCACCTGAAGGGCGGAGCTTGGGGTGTGCACGCATGCGCAGTGTCACGTGCCACTGCTGACCCCTGCTGTTGATTCCGACCTGGGTTTGGCTGGACTGCGGGGTTCGCTGTCTACGGAAAATTGCGCCCTTGACCCCTGAGCCTCCCGGGAACGGCTTGGATACGGGCGCGGCAGATGACAGAACTCCAAAAGGACCCCTATTGGGTCCCCACGGAGAACTGCCATTCCCGCTCAGGCTGCATAGAGTCAGGATGACCCCCTGCCTGGGCTGTACTCCCACGGACCTCCCAGTTCTAACGCGAATAACCCCATGGAGAATGAGGGTCCTGATCGGACAGACTTTACAGAACATGAGGCCTGGGTTAAGGTCTACAGAGAATGGATCCTAACTTGTGGGGCCTCCTGAAGCGGGAGGGTCCTAACTCCACGGTCTGGGCTGGGGTCCGCAAGAGGAGGGTTCTGACTTGTGGAGCCTCTTAGACAAAACCAAACAGAACATAAGGGTTCGGGTTGAAGTCCCCTTGTGGGAGGCGGGGTTCTGACTGGAGACACGGACTCCTCAAGAATGAAACATGATAATCTTGGCTGAGATCTTCCGAGGCCGCGGGTTTTGAGAGAAACTGGGGTTCTGAATTGGTTAGTCCCACGGAAAAGGGACAGGGTCCTAACTAAGCAGATGTAGAAGGACAGGATTCCCTCTTGTGTGTGCTGGATGCAGGGGACAGAACCCCTTTTTGTCTCGGTTGAACCAGTTCTGACGTCCCTGCAGCCCCGCACCTCCTTGGGCTCCGGGATGCTAGGCGTCCCCCACCGCCCCTCCTCTCCCGGGGGGGCAGGCAGGGGGCGGTGCCTGGCAGTGGGGCGGGTTCAGTGGCGAGAGAGCATTCGTCGGGCAGCGGGGCGCGGGACGCACGGGGCCGGGGAGGCGCCCTCCATCGCCATGGACCTGATGTCAGCGCTGAGCCTGGGCGAGCTAGCGCTCAGCTTCTCGCGGGTGCCGCTCTTCCCGGTCTTCGACCTCAGCTACTTCATCGTCTCCATCATCTACCTGAAGTATGAGCCAGGTGAGTCGGGGGTTGTAGGAGTTACCGGGAGGGAGGTTGTCCATAGCTTGATGACTGAGGCGGGAGGAGGAGGCAGGCTAGATCCTGGGGCTGGATGGGGGAGGAGGCAGAGGCTGAGATCGTGGAGTGCTCCCACGCGCGCGCAGGTGGAGGAGGGAACCCGGGAGACAGAGGCGCTGTGGAAAGGAGGCTGCAAATGAGGTGGGAGGGAAAGGAGTGCACTTGTTTACTGTTAGGAGGACAGGTGCTGCGGGGTTGGGGTTGAGGGCGGGGGCAAGGGAAAGGCCAGAGTCGGGTTAGAGCAAGGCTTCCTGAACTTAATCTTGGGCAAGGGGGATTGATGGTTCCAAACCAAGGGTCAGATGTTCTGGACGTCATCTGCCGTGACCTCTCTTAACGTCCTTGAATTAACTGCGGGGTGACTATATAAGGACTGGCCATGCTGGGGGCTGCGATCAGGTTCGGGGAAAGTGACACCCGTGGCCCCTCTGTACTGCATCTTTTGGCATCTTCTTCCCTCCCTTCTCTCCTGCGGGCTGGGCCAGCTTGGGCCTGGGATCCTTCCCACTTACAGAGCCAAAACCGTTCCAGGACCGGGTTACTTTGGGTCAACTCGCTCTCGAGTCAGAGGAGACCCTACTTCTTTGATTTAAAAAAAAAAAAAGGTTAATTTTATTTATCCCTGTGTTGTGGGTGGGTGGGTATATGTGCAGGTCAGAGGACAGTTTACGGGAGTCCCTGGTCGAACTCTGGTGGTCAAATTCGTAGACAAGCTCCTTTACCAGCAGAGTCATCTTGCTGCTATCGCACCCCTCCTCCAAACCTTCTGTTTTAATGAGGACAAGTGTAGCTCACACCTATAATCCCAGAACTCTACATCTATAGGACATAGAGAAAGTAGGAAAGCAAGCTAATTCCAGGGCAGCCAGGGCTATTGATGAGTTCTTGTCCAGTTTGACTACAGACTGTCTCAAAAATAAATAAATAAATAAATAAATGAATAAATAAATAAATAAATGCCTCCCTGGAGCGTTCTATTTTTATACAAGTTCAGTGTAAGCAAATGTGTCGTGTGTGCCTTCTTTAGTTTTAGTTATTCTACTGAACCTTCTAGCTTGAGGGGCAGGATAATTTCCTTCCAGGAAAGTTAGGACCCTTCTGTGGGTGGGTATGTAAATTAATTACTTTTAAGGTGACAAAGCCAGACTCCTAAGTTTGCTTAGGAATTGGGGGGGGGGCCTTCAAGATGACCCACAGGTGGAAGGAAAAAAAAAATCAAGTTTAAAAACAGCGTTCCTTATAACCTTGAAAGGGCCCATTTCCAGAGCTTTCTCGGATGAAATTGTCCACGTGTTCTTACAAGCATAAATACATGTTCTTTTGCAAACGGGATTAGCAAGACTGTCAGGCATGCATGTTGGGTCGTCTTTCCCTGTGCACAGGCAACAAGGCTTTGCAAGGGGAAGTTCTTGTTTGTGCTTTTGTTTGGAGAAACTGAGCT
The DNA here is from genome assembly GCF_008632895.1 of Mastomys coucha. Taxonomy (NCBI): domain Eukaryota; kingdom Metazoa; phylum Chordata; class Mammalia; order Rodentia; family Muridae; genus Mastomys; species Mastomys coucha. The sequence continues at coordinate 211,439,397 of NW_022196905.1, forward strand.
TCTGGTCTGGGGAAGAATTCCTGGTGGCTTATGTGGAACCCAACACACCCCAAGATCCACTGTGAGGAGGTGGGAGCCCTCTGGAATGTTCTTTTTATTTTTAACTCTTCATGATTTGTTGTGTGTGTTGGGGGTGTGTGAATGTGCCAGGACACGCATGTGGAGGGCACGGACAACTTGACAGAGTTCTCCCTCCCCTGTGTGGGACTTGGGGATTGAACCGAAGTAAAACTCACTGCCCCCCATTATTTTATTTGTGTTTAAAAATATCTTCAGTTATCATCATTGCCCTTATCAGTATATGTGTGTACATACATGCCCCAGAGTGCATGTAGAGGACGAAGGACAACTCTGTCCTTCCATCTTTACATGGGTTCTAGGGATCAAACCCAAGTCACCAGACATCACTGGGCAGCAAGTGCTGTTACCACTGAATCATCTTACCAACCCCTATTAAAAAAAAAAAAAAAAAGCCAGGGTCCCACTGGTCCCTCAGGCTAGCCCTCAGACTCCCACTGGTCCCTCAGGCTAGCCTCAGACGCTTTATTCTGTGCTTGACTTCTAGATGCCCCATGCTCATTCTTGTCTGAATATCCCTGCAGGAGTGTCACAATAAACCATCTGTGCTGCAAGTGTAGGGGACAGAATTTTCCTGAAGGTTTTGGTTTTATGCTTTAGAACTTCATCAGTTCTTCAACCCTAGCTGCATATCAGATTTTCTGGGGTCTTTTAAAAGTCTTTTTCTACCTGGGCGTGTTGGTGCATGCCTCTAATGCCAGCACCTGGGAGGCAAAGGCAGAGGCAGTGGGATCTCTGTGAGTTCCAGGCCAGTCACTAAAAATCTCTACCCGAGGGCGCTGGAGAGATGGCTCAGGGGTTAGGAGCACTGACTGCTCTCCCAAAGGTCCCGAGTTCAAATCCCAGCAACCATATGGTGGCTCACAACCATCTGTAATGATATATGATGCCCTCTCCTGGTGTGTCTGAAGACAGCTACAGTGTACTTACAATAATAAATAAAACTTTAAAAAAAAAATCTCTACCTGAACTTGGTGTAGTAGTGTCTACTTGTTGTCCCACCCACTCAAGAAGTAGAGGCAGAAGGATTGCAAGTTCAAGGCCAGCCTTGAGCAACTTAGCCAGATCCTGTATCAAAATAAAATTGTATTAAACCTTTTTATTATTACACTTTATTTGTCTATTTATTGTATGTGTTAAGTGCTACCATAGCACATGGGTGGAAGACAGAAGACAATGCGAGCTTCAGGTCAATCCTTCCACCTTGTGGGCCCCAGGGATTGAATTCAGGCCACTAGGCCTGGAGGCAAGTACTGTTACCTGCTAAATCACATTACTGGCCTTAAAATTTTTTAAAGGGAGCGGGGCCGTGGTGGTGCACAACTTTGATCCCAGCACTTGGGAGGCAGAGGCAGGCAGATTTCTGAGTTCGAGGCCAGCCTGGTCTACAGAGTGAGTTCCAGGACAGCCAGAGCTATACAGAGAAACCCTGTCTTGGAAAAAGAAAAGAAAACTTTTAAAGGGATAGTGATGTGGTTAGAGCCCCTGCCTAGACCCTGCCAGTGTGGACTGGGGACATGGCTCAGCCTTAGAGTGACAGCCTAAAATTTCCCAGTGAGGGGCTGGGGATTGACTTGTCCCTGGAATGTTTGCCAAGCATACAGGAGCCCTTGGATCCCATCCCCACTCCCCCAAACCAACCAACCAAATTAACCCAGATGAATTTAATCAAGAATATCTCCATTCTTGCATTTCAAGCCCATTTTCCCAGTGTTTGCTGCAAGACATCTGCCTGAGGGCATTCCTTCAAAATTTGGGGAAGAGGAAGTAGAAGGCTGAAGTAAATAAATATTTGGTGAGCCTTCAAGTCCCATGGGTTCCTGTGACAGCCAGAATGACAGATTAGGCTGCAAGAACTACTCATTTCCCTTAGGAAATCAAGGTGACTGGGAAGCTGCTGGACAGTGCATATCTGTAAAAAAACAGAGCCAAGACCTTAGTGCAGGCCAGTCTGGGCTACATATCAAGCCTCTTTCTCAGTTAGAGATGGTGGAGCACAGCAAGGCATCAAGCTGATGCACACACCTTTACTCCCATCACTCAGGAGACCAAGGCAGGTGGATCTCTGTGAGTTTGAGGCCAGCCTAGTCTACAGAGTGAATTTCAGAACAGCCAGAGCTACATGGTAAGATCCTCTCTCCCCCCCGCCCCCACTCAGTAATAAAATAATAAAATAAAAAAGATGGTGAAGTATTCAAGGGGCAGAGACTGGGTCCTTAGGACAAGCTGGCTCCGTGTGCACAAGCCCCTGCATACACTGTGTTATCCCCCACACTCCTACGCCATTCAAACATGCATACTCAATGCACACACATAAACAGGAAACAGGATAGATGAGGGGTCTGAGGTGGGAGCTGTATTAATTCAAACCATCAAACTGGTCCCCATTGCCTCCATGCATTTCCCCTTGCCTGTCTGGGACATGGGTTCATTGGTAAAATGAGCCAGTTGCCCTCTTCTGGTACTGGCACGGGTATCTAGATTTGGGGCTTCTGCATCCTCTCTTAAGAAGTGGTTCCATACATTTGGAAGGCTGTGGAAAGTGTTCTCAACCCCCTCTGGAGGTTTCATATCATATATTTATGTTATGATTTTTGACAGTAGCAAAATTATAATTATGAAGTAGCAACAAAATTTTATGGCTGGGGTGTCATCACAGCATGAGGGGCTGTATTAAAGGGTTGCAGCATTAGGAAGGTTGAGCACCACTGCTCTAGAAGAACATGAGAACATGTTACTGGGGTACTGGTGTTTTCTCGGTTGGGTTTACAGAGAGTTTGCAAGAAAGCTCAGAGTGTTTAGGAACCACTCAGAAATTCAGGATGCTGGGCAAACCCAGGAGAGCCTAATCCAAAACCCTCCCAAGGGTCTAGAAGGGAGGGTGTAAAATAGGTCCGAGCTGTGAATTAAAGTGGGAACCCTCTGGAGTCTGACTCCCTCCTGGGCCCCAAGCTCTGTTCAAAGAGAAGGACAGAAGAGATGGCCCGTGACAGAAGGCACAGGTGAAGGAAGGAGTGACAGTCTGGATTTCTTACCTTTCCTTGATGCATGCTCTTATGTAGCACAGGCTGCTCTTACCTTAATAGTCTAGGATGACCTTGAACTTCTGATCCATTTGTCTCCACCCCAACTCCTATGCTGGGATAGCATGTGTCCCCCACCACATCCATGTGCTTGACATGGAACCAAGGCTATGTGCATGTTAGGAAAGCATTTTACCCTTGGAACCAACCTTCATTTGTTTGAACTAAACTGGTCTTATGTAGTGCAGGTGGGACTAAACTTGCTACATCCTGACTTTCTGAGTCTTCTGCCTCATCTCCCAAGTGCTGGGACTACAGACATGCCCAACAATAACTTTTTTGTTTTGTTTTGTTTTGTTTTTCGAGACAGGGTTTCTCTATGTAGCCCTGGCTGTCCTAGAACTCACTCAGCAGACCAGGCTGGCCTTGAACTCAGAAATCCACCTGCCTCTGCCACCCAAGTGCTGGGATTAAAGGTGTGTACCACCACTGCCAGGCAACAATAACCTTTTTTGGTTTTGGTTTTTCAAGACAGGGTTTCTCTGTGTAGCCCTGGCTGCTCTAGAACTCACTCTGTAGACCAGGCTGGCTCGAACTTACAGGGGTCCACCTGCCTCTCCTTTCCAAATGCTGGGATTAAAGGCGTGCGCCACCACTGCTCAGCTAGACTCCATTTTTTAGGCTCTTACTAGTGCTCCTCCTGAGTCTTCACTGCTGTGATTCCAGGCCTACACCACCGCATAGGTTTCTGCCTGGTTTCTGTTGTGCTGGGGATGGAACCCAGGACTTCAGGCACGTTCCCTGAGCTACAGCACCAATTAATAGACAAGTTCTTTTTCAGGACAGTTTTAGGTTCACAACAAAATTAAGTTGAAAAGTACAAAGCTTTGTAATTTTGGTTGTAGTTCCTGAGATATGCCAAGCACGACGTAGCTCTAAAAAAAGGAAAAGAGGACAATTTCTATCCCCCCCACTCCCCCACCCCCACCCCCGTTAATCTTTGATACCAGAAGACACTGGAGGATTCTGGGCAGTGGCTCCACCCCTGAGCCATGCCCCCATCCCCTCGTTGAGAGATTCTGGACAGGGCACTAAACTGGGCTACTCCTCCAGCCCAAAGTGGGTGGATTTAAGATTTATGTGTGAAATTTCACCCCCAGATATTTCAATCTCATTCTAGGTCCCAGAATATCCCTGGTATAATTGCTAAGGGCTAAGCAATTTCTTTTTGTCCTGTGTAGGCAACCTTTAATAGAGCCAGCAGAGCCAGGGAGAGTTTGATTCACAGTGACTGAAGCCTCTCCTCTCTGCAGCGGAGAGGTTGAGGCAGGAGGACGGTAAATCAAAAGCTAGTCTCGATTGGAGTGAGACACTGTATCGAAATAAATAAATACAATACACAGGGCTGGAGCAGTGGCTCAGCAGTTAGGAGTACCAGCTGCTCTTGCAAAGGATCCAGGGTCCCTCACAACCATCTGTATCCCCAGCCCTCGGGGATTTGATACCCTCTTCAGGCCTTGGCAGGCACTGCACTCACACAATGCACAGACACCCAAACATGCAAACACTCATACACAAAATAAATATTTTAAAACTAAAGATAATGAGTTGAGCCATTATACATCAAGAGCCATAAACCCATCCCTCTGCCTTC
>NW_022196905.1:211444161-211464343 GCF_008632895.1 Mastomys coucha
TTTTCAAGACAGGGTTTCTCTGTGTAGCTCTGACTGTCCTGGAACTCACTCTGTGGACCAGGCTGGCCTCAAACTCAGAAATCTGCCTGTCTCTGCCTCCCAAGTGCTAGGATTAAAGGCATGTGCCACCACTGCCCGGCTCCCTCTGCCTTTTGATGCCCAAAGAAACTGAGGCTCACTGGAGACTCATGCCAGATACTTGGGCTCAGGTAGAGCCGGAAGGGGACATAGTACTTTATATAGGAGGTGCTTGTGAAAAAAAGCCTAGAGCCTGTTCATCATGGGTCATGTACTGAAATCTCAGCCCCCTCCCCCTCCCTGTTCAGCTCTGTCTTAAGATGGTCCTAAAGGGCACAAAGACTCTGGAATAGGACTGCCCCTGCAGCTATTTTAAGAAGCACATGCAAGTGTCGTTTTCTGTGGAGCAGGAGGAATGCTTGGCAGCCTTGGCTCAGTGGACTCACCAGCTGTTCCTGGGGGTCACTTCTCAGGGAAAGTGTGCTTTAAATAGATACAGGGTGGCTTGGGGTGGAAGGGTTCTCTCCCCTCCCGTCCTCTTCCCTCCCTTTCTCTCTCCCCCCTCCCTCCCCTGTCCCTCTTCTCCTTTCCCACCCCACCTCCAAGGCACATTCCAGAGCACTTGACAAGATGCTTTTTCTTTTGTGTGTGCTTTTGTTCATAGAATTTAAGTTTTAAATTACATTTATGTGTGTATGTAGGGGGATGACCTGCATGTATGTTTGTATGAGGGTGTCAACTTGGAGATACATATCGTTGTGAGCTACTGCGTGAGTCCTCTTCCTCTTAACCACTGAGCCATCTCTCCAACCCAAGCCTTGAACTTCTGATTCTCTTGCTTCACCCCTTGTGTGCTGCATGAACCACACCAAGTTTATGTGGTGCTATGGATGGGAGCTAAGGCTTCCAACATTCTAGGCAAGTGCTCAACCCTTAGCTAAAATCTAAAGACGTGCGCCACCACCACCCGCTACACCCAGTTCTTAAAGGTTCTCCCCCCCTTCCCCCCCGCCTGTATCTGACACCTTGGGGACCAGTTTCCTGTGAACCTTGGGATCAGACTGTATCCAGACAAGTAACAAGGGCCCTTAGGTGGTTCAAACATGGAGCTACTTGGCTGACAGCTTGGTCCTAAAATTGTTCTCTGCTAAATGAAACGGGTCAGAAAGGGAGGGGCTCTGTATGATAAGTGGATACACCAGGAGACACCCAGCTGTGGCTTTGTGAGATGGGGATGATAGTGACAGGCTGGGTGGTAGTGGCACATGCCTTTAATCCCAGCACTTGGGAGGCAGAGGCAGGCGGATTTCTGAGTTCAAGGCCAGGCTAGTCTACAGAGTGAGTTCCAGGACAGCCAGGGCTACACAGAGAAACCCTGTCTTGAAAAAAGAAAAAAAAAAAGATAGAATCTAACCATTAACAAAGACTGGATATTTACAAATATTGTCTTACTTATTCATTTGTTTACTTGAGATGGGGTCTCTCTGTGGCCCTGGCTGTCCTACAATTTGCTCTGTATACCAGGCTGGCCTTGAACTCACAGATTTGCCTGCCTCTGCTGGGGGGAAGGGCATGCTAGGCTACTTTTATTGCTTGTGTGAGTTCACACACTCACACGCAGCAGGTATGAAGGTGCGTGTCAGGAGGCAACCTGCAGGAATCAGGTCTCTGTTTCCACCACGTGGGTTCTGGGATGGAACTCAGCTTATCAGGCTTTGTGGCAACTGCCTTTACCTGCTCAGTGGCCCCTGATGACATTTGCCTTGCCCTGTCTGGCACCTCAGATGGCTTTCTCAATGGGCCGGGCAAGTCTGTGCTTGGTGGTAGAGAGCTGGCTCAACACGAGGCTTGACCAGCTTCCATCCCAGCATCCGATAAGACCTTTAGAAGCCCTGAATTTAATCTCCAGCACCCAGGGGGTTCGAAGGGCAGCATGCAAGCCAGTATGACATGTTCCTGGGATTCCAGTGATACCCAGAATTTATGTGCCCTCACAGGAGCTGTGGAGCTGTCCCGGCGCCACCCGGTGGCCTCCTGGCTGTGTGCCATGTTGCACTGTTTTGGGAGTTACATCCTGGCCGACCTGCTTCTTGGGGAGCCCATCATTGACTACTTCAGCAACAGCTCTAGTATCCTGCTGGCCTCCGGAGTGTGGTGAGCACTTGGAGGCGGGGAAGAGCAGAGCCCGGGATCAGGGAGGTCCCAGCACCAGGGAGGAGGGAGTTTGAAGGAGCCAAGGACCTCCCAGTCACAGTCTGCCACCATCCTCCCTGCCCTCTTCATCGGCCTTTGCGCTAAGCGCTGTAACCAGTGGACACCCTTCCCCCTGACCCTGGGTCTTCTCTGCATCTGCACTAAGCTTAGCTACCAGTGTGCCCGCTTTTCCCTCTGACCATAGGCCTTCTGTCCTCAAGGTACTTGATTTTCTTCTGTCCCTTGGACCTCTTCTACAAGTGCGTCTGCTTTCTGCCCGTTAAACTCATCTTTGTGGCTATGAAGGAGGTGGTGAGGGTCCGAAAGATTGCTGTGGGCATCCATCACGCCCACCACCACTACCACCACGGGTGGTTCATCATGATCGCCACCGGGTGGGTCAAAGGTAAACAGAATTACGACAGGGAGGATAAAAAAAAAAGTCGCCAGTGAGATGACTCAGTAGGTAAAGGAGCTTGCAGCCAAGACTTGGTGGCCTAATTTGATCCCTGGGACCCACACAGTAGAGAACTGACTCCTACAGGTTGTCCACTGACCACCACATGAGCACCATGGCATATGCCACCTACACACACCATACACAATAACAACAAAGTTAATAATAATAGGGGCCAGCAAGATGGCTCAGAGGGGGCATTTGAGACCAAGCCTGATGACCTGAATTTGATGCTCAGAACTCATATAGTAGGAGAGACTATGCTCTAGCAAGTTGTCCTCTGGTCTCCACACATGTGTTCTGGTGTGTGTATGCACATGGGCACGCTCCTCACTACCATAAAAAGTATAAATAAAATGTAACTTTAAAATTTTCCAGACAGAGTCTCTCTATGCAACCCCCACTGGCTTGGAGCTCATTATGTAGATCAGGCTAGCCTCCAGCTCACAGAGATCCTCCTGCCTCTGCCTCCCAAGTACTAGGATTAAAGGTGTGCACCGTCATACCTTCCACCCTTGGGCCCCATGGGGCGGAGGGAGAGAAGCCACTCCACAAGTTATCCCCTGACCTCTGAATTCATGCTGTGGCATGCTGGCACCCCCACCCCATCCACAGAATAAAACTGTAAAAGAAGAGTTATTAAATTGTTTAATAAATAAAGTAAATATCCCGGCAGTTGACTGGGTGTTGGGGTTGGCTCCTGTCCCAGCACTCGTGACAATGAGGATTAAGAGTCCTGGGCCAGCCTGGGCAACACAGTGAGGCTCAAGACAGTCCCTTGTAGGTGGGGACACATCCAATTGCTTCCTGCTGGTTTTGCCCTGACTGTGCCTGTGACACTGGGGAAGGAGTGCCACCCCATTTCTCTAGTGTTGGGAAAGTTGGAGGGCGGCCTGCAGGAGTCTCCACCCCCACTGTGCACCTTTACTCACCGTCCAGGGGTTTCCTCCCTAGCCCTCTGGATGGTGAGCTGCATCTGCTGAACCCAAACCCATTTCCCATATGTAACGGATGATCACCCCTAGGCTCAGAGTCTCCTCAAGAGAAGGTCCTGTGCATCCTTGGGAACTGAGGCTAGAAGAAAGGAGGGGGTGGGGTGGCCAGCTGGCTCAGTGGTGCCTCCCCTGCAGGCTCTGGTGTTGCCCTCCTGTCCAACTTGGAACAGCTGCTTCGAGGCGTCTGGAAGCCAGAAACCAATGAGATCCTGCACATGTCCTTGTGAGTACCCCACCTGCTGACCTCTGTTCTGCCTTGCCTAGCCCTACATTATGGATCTTCTAGAGATGCCCCTCAGGTGGGGATAGGAAAAGCTTCTGTAAAGAGGTGATATTTGATTAGGGTTTTGAAGAGTGAAGAGTGAATGGCTACAAAAGACCCTCTACCCAGAGGCTCGGATCATGGCCAGTTGTCAGGTTTGAAAACTGCAGAGCTGCCCGGTAGTGGTGGCACACGCCTTTAATCCCAGCACTTGGGAGGCAGAGGCAGGTGGATTTCTGAGTTCGAGGGCAGCCTAGTCTACAGAGTGAGTTCCAGGACAGCCAAGGCTATACAGAGAAACCCTGTCTCGAAAAAACAAACAAACAAACAAACAAAGAAAAAGAAAAAAAGAAAAGAAAAGAAAAGAAAAGAAAACTGCAGAGCCAAGGTAAGGATGTGAGTAGGGAACAAGGAATTGGAGAGTAAGGGCCACAGGCAGGCCCTGTGGCATGGAGGGCCAGGGGGAATAGTGGGCAGGGCCACACAAGAAACATTCACGACCCATGTAGCACCACCGATGCAGTGGCATCGGGCCTAATATATCTTTTTATCGATTTCATTCATTTTTTTGTTCTTTCTCGATCTTCCTGTGAGTCTGTGTGGTGTGTGTGGGTGCAGGGCACATGTGTACATGTGTGTGCATGTACATGTGAAAGCTGGGGGTTATGTTTGAGACCACCATATTTTTTGAGGCAGGGTCTCTCAGTCAAACCCTGAGTCCCTCCATGCCCAGGCTCACTACCCAGCTGGCTCAGACCAAGCACTTTAACCGTGGAGCCATCTCCTCTGCCCCACCCCCATCCCCACCCCGTTTCTCTAGTGTTGGGAAAGTTGGAGGGCGGCCTGCAGGAGTCTCCACCCCCACTGTGCACCTTTACTCACCGTCCAGGGGTTTCCTCCCTAGCCCTCTGGATGGTGAGCTGCATCTGCTGAACCCAAACCCACGCCTACTACATTATTGTATGAGGTGACCGGTGGCCATTCACACTCTCTGCACCTAGTGTTTAAAGGGCTTGGTGGCTTTTCTAGTTGCTGTGGCACCATATGTGACTGACAGAAGCAATTCAGTAAGGAGAGACTTCCACAGGCTCACAGTTTAGGGGTGCAGACCATCATGGTAGCAAAGGCATCCAAGCCCCGAGGCAGCAGCTCACAGCTTGTACCCAGCAGAGAGAGTAGTATGGCTCAGATGGCTTCTCCGTCTTGAGAAGTCCAGATGGTGCCCTGGGGCCGTCTCCAGTCATCAGAAGTTGTTCCTCCTGGGTTCACCTAATCTAGATAATCCCTCCCACATATGCCCAGAGATTTGCCTGTGGGTTGATTTTTGTTTTGTTTTGTTTTGTTTTGTTTTTCCGAGACAGGGTTTCTCTGTGTAGGCTGTCCTGGAACTCGCTCTGTAGACCAGGCTGGCCTTGAACTCAGAAATCCACCTGCCTCTGCCTCCCAAGTGCTGGGATTAAAGGCATGTACCACCACCTCCCGGCTTGGGTTGATTTTTTTAAAAAATAATTTATTTAGCTTTATTTTATATGTATTGGTGTGAGGGTGTCAGACCCCTTGGAACTGGAGTTACACACAGTTGTGAGCTGCCATGTGGGTTGGAGAACTAAACGTGGGTCCTCTGGAAGAGTTGATGGTGCTCTTAATCACTGAGCCATCTCTCCAGTCTCTGCGGGTTGGTTTTTAGGCCCTGTCAAATGGACAAGATTCACCATTCAGGAAGAGTGGCACAAGTCTTTAATCCCAGCACTGGGAGGCAGAGGCAGGAGAATCTCTGTGATTTGCAGGCCAGCCTGAGCTATACAGTGACTGTCTTAGGAGTGGGGGCTTTGATTCACCACTCAGGCTCCATCACCCACACAGTCTCTTCATCTTAGTCAAGAGATGGTGGGCATGTAGGGCTGGAGAGATGGCTCAGAGATCAAGAGCACTGGCTGTTCTTCCAGAGGACCTGGGTTTGATTCCCTGAACCCACATGCTGGCTCACAACCATTTGCAACCCCATTCATGGGGGATCAGATGCCCTCTTTGTGGCCTCTACAGGCATTGCTTTCATGTGGTTTACAGAGACACAGGCAGATAAAATACCCATATACATAAAATTAAATGAATAAATAAAACTTTAAAAGAGAAAGATGCTGGGCCCAAGTACCTGCAATGATTGCTCAGAGAGCCATCTTTAGAAGCCAGGTGTAGCAGCACGTCTGTCCTGTCACTGGTCTCTTAGCTACTGTTGCCCGCATTAAACCACCATGACCAAGCATTTGGGCTTCCTGCCAGAGGGCTGAGTCTGTGACGGTGTGGAGCCTCCACAGCAAGCAGCAGGTGTGGCAGCAAGGGCAGGGAGCTCAGGGCTCAGGGCTTGAGCCATAAGCAAGAAACAGGAAGAAGGGCAAGGCCTTTGGTTCTCAAAGTCCCTGACCCCAGCAGCACACTTCCTCAACCTCCCCCAAAAATGGCCCCACCAACATGGGACCAGAATGGGGGACATTCTCATGCAAACTACCACCACCAGGAGGGAAGAGACTGGATTCCCCTGGGGTTCACTGACTAGCCCACCCAGCAAAATGGTAGACTTGAGGTCGGGTAAGAGACTTTGTCTCAAAAATAAGGTGCAGGGCCTGGGAGATGGCTCAGTGAGTAAAGGAGCTTGCTGCCAAGTCTGGTACCTGAGGCCCTACATAGTCAAAGGAAAGAACTGCCTCCTCTACCTAGGCCCCCTGCACATATGCAGCAGATGAGCAGCTTGGTCCCCAGCAACAGGAGCGAGCGGGAACTGTCCCTGAGTCTGTTGCCTGCCTATGGATCCGGTTCCCCTGACTGGGCTGCCCTGTCTAGCCTCAGTGGGAGAGGATGTGCCTAGTCCTGCAGTGACCTGGTGTGCGGGGTGGGGGTGGGGTGGGGTGTGTGTGTCATATGTGAGTGATAGAAGTAGGTGTGGCTGACAAGGGACAGTAACTCAGCTCTCAGTGAGAGTGCGGATTCTTCTGTCAGAAACAGTGAGCAGCACCAGGGGACTCCAGAAGCCAGAGAAACAATTCTTTTCACAACCTTGGGAAGCCAGAGGTCAGCCTAGAGAAAAGGATAAAACTGGAGTCCTGATTTGGTCACAGACTTTTGTTTGCTTGTTTGTTTTGGTGGTGGTGTTGCTGTTGTTTTGTTTTCAAGGCAGGGTTTCTCTGTGTAGCCCTAGCTGTCCTGGAACTCAACTCTGTAGCCCAGGCTGGCCTCGAACTCAGAAATCCGCCTGCCTCTGCCTCCCAAGTGCTGGGATTAAAGGTGTGTGCCACCACAAACTCCTTATTTCCATGATGGATGTCACCACCCTCGAGTTCCTCGGTGGCTGAGTTCTCCCCCAGCATAGTCTCCACCTGAGATTCTCCACCTTCCACAGACTTGAGATTGCCTAGCACTGTTCTCAAGAGTGAGCTCAGACTGAACTTCTCAACTCAGTGTCAATTGACGTGCTCTCAGGCAAGCAGGCATAGCTGCCAGCTAGGAGAGACAGGCTGGTCAGCTGTGGGCTCTGGAGAACTTTCTGTGAAGCTCTGTGAGACTAGGCCATGGTTATTTATATCTTACCCACCAGCCCCACCAAGGCCAGTCTGTATGGAGCCGTCCTGTTCACCTTACAACAGACTCGCTGGCTCCCAGTGTCCAAGGCCAGCCTCATCTTTGTCTTCACTATGTTTATGGTGTCGTGTAAGGTAAGCCGCCCCTGCCTGTGACCTTTACTTCCCAGGGATGGGGTGGGGGTACTCAGATACTTCTGGGGGAGACATGGTCCACCTGAGATCGATGGAAGAAATCCATCAGGAAATTGAGGCCCGAGGGCCAAGGAGGTGGGGCTGGAATGGGAGGAAGGGGCTTCCAGGCACAGGGTGGGGGAGGTGCCTGTATGGGAGTGTGGGGGACAGGATCAAACCAGAAAGGAGTCTTGGGCCTTCCCTGTCCTTCCACAGGGCTGAGGAATGTTGTCCCCAGCTCCCCAAAACGTAGGGAGCCCCTGCCTACAGATGGTCCATTTGTAGGAGAAGACCACAGCCTTGGAAAGGGAGTAAGTGCTGCTGTGGAGGCTGAGGCAGGAGGATCCGTATGAGTTTGAGGCCAGTTTGGGCTACATAGTGAGTTCCAAGCCAGTCAGGGTTACATAGTGACATTCCGTCTCAAAAACCCTGAGCCCTGTGGCAGGAAAGTGGGCCCAGGGTCAAGAGTTCAGGAATTCATGATTACATTCAGCTTCACAGCAAATTTGAAGCCAGCCTGGGCTACATATGACTGACTGTGTCTCAAAACAACAAAAAACAAGCAAACAAGGAAGGAGAAAAAGGAGGGTGTGAGAGAAAATGAATTTATTGTTCAAGAGTTCTGGAATGTGAGGCCCAAGGTAGCAGGGGTGGGTGTGGTGGAAGCAGGGGTGGGGTACAGTTAGGTACCTCTTCTAGCTTCAGATGATTGACACATTCTATGGCCAGACTTGGTACATAGTGAGTAGGAGGCTAGCCTGGGCTACATGGGACCCCGTCTCAACAACGACAAAATGTAATCCTGAAGTCCAGGTGTTGGGAGGTCCTGTTGGCATGGGTGACCACTGGTCACAGCTTCCCTAGACTGCCGAGGTGTGGACACTGGAAGTCATGCTTCTCCATGAGTCCAGGTTGGGGGCTCGTGTACTTGGGGATATGGGAAGGTGGAGGGTTGGGGCTGGCTCAATCCCCCTCACTGCTCTTTTGCTCTCCTCTCTCCCACCATGTGTTTCTTGGCCTCCCCTCAGGTGTTCCTGACAGCCACACACTCTCACAGTTCCCCATTTGATGTCCTGGAGGGTTACATCTGCCCAGTGCTGTTTGGGGCAGCTTGGGGAGGCGACCATCACCATGACAACCATGGAGCACCACATGGCATGGGGCTAGGCACTCAGCACTCTGGCCTGCCTGCCAAGGCCAAGGAAGAGCTGGGTGAAGGCTCCAGGAAGAAGAAGACCAAGAAAGCGGATTAGGGGTAGGCCCCAGGGATCCACTGGGTGCTTGGTAGAAGGATGTGGACTCAGAGAAACTCAGAACTTAGGGGCACTCAGGGCTCAGAGCCTCCCCCCATCCCACTCCCCGCCAGCCTCAACTTCCCCATCTGCAATCTGGAGCCATCCGCAACTCCAAGGGCTGATGTGGGGGTCAAATTAGCGTGGAGGAGTTTGGTAGGAGTGGAAAACCCTGCCCTCTGCCAGACCCCTCAAAAGGTCACAGCCTTTGGGGGCACACACACCAGGCCCAAAGCCCTGGCTGGTAGGTTCTTGTTTTTTCATTCTGTGTTCTAATTATTTCGTGTAACCAAAAGAATTTAAAGCCACATGGAGACTCAATTATCTAGATCCTCTTGAGAGCCAGGTGCTGGGGTCCCATGTCCTTTCGTACTCAGGACCTCCCTAGAATTTTGTGACTCCTGCTGGGCATCTTTAGGCAAATGGCCTCCCTTCTCTGAGCCTTCTGTTTCTGTTCTGGAGCATGGAGACCCCAGGTCCTCCTGTGTACAGAAGGGTCTTTATAATGTCGAATAGGTTCTTAAGCAGCGTGCTATTGAGAAGGAGACTGGAGCTGGCATGAAGGACAGTGGCAGACTGCTTTGTATGTTAGGCCATTTGTGTTTGAGGCCAGAAGGTCCCACCAGATACTCAGCTGAGCAGGCACATCTAGGGCAGGCTGTTAACAGGAGGGGGCTTGAGGTCCTAGCTGCCCACAGGCAAAAGTGTGGGTGCAGGGCAGAGGGTCCAAGAGTCAACAGCCCTGAGTGCTCACAGTTGGGCTCTGGGTGTATCAGGTGTCCCCCATGCCTGATCAGCATAGTTCACTCAGTCATTCAACAAACACCCAGATCCATACATGTTCCCTGTAGTGTTGTGCTGCTCCACCAAGGAGCGAGCCTTGTACAGGGGAAGGGCCATGGTCGCCAAAGTCTCCAGGACATCTGAGAAGGTGAGCATGGGGAACTGCTGGTCTCAGGCTTATGTAAGGCTCAGATCTATTTGGAGTACCCAGTCTTGCCCATTTGTTGAGAAAATGCTCCTCATAGCTTTGCCTGGGGGTAGGGTAGGTAGGTCCTGAGGCCGGAAGCTCCTGGGTTTCATCCCCTTGGTGTCAATCAAAGCTCCCTGTGAGTGATCAGCCAATAAATCCGGTGCAAGTAAATCAAGCTTTTTCTTTATTCAACCTCAAAATGTAGGGATCCAGCAGAATCTGTTTTAGAGATAGCCCAGGTCTCCAGGGATAGGAGATGGGTCTGAAGCCTGGGATGCAGGGTCAAGCATATCTGAGTTCTCCAAGATAAGTGGGAAGGTGCACACCTGTCCAGAAGCTGAGGCAGGAGGATCATTATTTCCAAGCCTGCCTGAGCTACTAGAGTGAAACCAAAAAGAAAGGAAGAAAATGAGGAAGAGAAGAGAAAGAGAATGGGGAGGGGGAGGGGGGAGACGAGGGAGGGGAAGGACAGGACGAGGTGGGGAGGGGAGGGAGAAACTCCGGCTGCCATTCAGCACTTCCACTTTCAGGAATGTGCTGCGAAGGGGACGGAGTGACCCTGGGCCCCCCCACGTTTGTCCTGGCTTTTCACAGTAGCTAAAATTGGGAGGCAGGAAGAAAGGCCATAAGCCCTTGACAGCAGACGGGTCTGGTGTCAGGATTGAAAACCACCTATAAACCTCAGTGGGTTCTGGCCTGGGATTGGCTCCAAGAGCAGCTGGGAGGATAACAGAGAAGCAGCCTTTTGCCCTCCAGCCCAAACGTGGGTATCAGGGATTCTGACCGACCAACTGGACAGACTGAATGGAAATAAAGAGCCTCCCAGCCTATTTTGGGAAGGAGGCATGATAGCTGCTGACTGGCCTGTGGTCAGGGATCATTGCCAGGACAGGCTGCCGCGGTGTCTGCAAACAGGTGCCAGAACTCTGACAGCCCAGTCTTAAGTTCAGGTTAATTTTAGCAGGATTCAAGTTTGGCCGCTTCTATTGTCCGATATTGAGAATGGGGTTCTTTATAGTGTTTAAAAAATTGCCGGGCGGTGGTGGTGCACACCTTTAATCCCAGCACTTGGGAGGCAGAGGCAGGCAGATTTCTGAGTTCGAGGCCAGCCTGGTCTACAGAGTGAGTTCCAGGACAGCCAAGGCTACACAGAGAAACCCTGTCTCGAAAAAAAACAAAACAACAAAAAAAATATGTTTAGCATTTAAATCCAAATCTCGGTTCCATATGATGTGTTTATAAAAAGATAAAGAAAGAAAGAATATGTTCTATGGGGGTGTGGTGAGATGTGGGGGAAGGGGGTGCCTTGGTGGGCCCATGCCAAGGCATCCCTTTTTCCCTGAGGAACCAGCCACAAGATGGTATAGTATAGAATAGAGTTTATTCAGGGCATGGGGAGGGGAGTTAAGAGGGTAGTAGAGGCAGAGAAAGAGTAGAGAAGTAGAGGCTGGCCATGACCATGAGCACGTGGAGAGAAGAGTTGGGGAAGGGAATGGGAAGGGGAGAGCAAGAGGAGAGAAGCAAAAGAGCAAGAGTAGGAGAGGGAGGAGGGGAAAGCAGCCCCTTTTATAGTGGGCGGCCTACCTGGCTGTTGCCAGGTACTGTGGGGAGGAGTTTAGACAGAATGCCAACAGGGGAAATAACTTAGTGATCCATCCCCTGCCTAGAATCCCTGTTGAGGGGCTGGGGCGTGGCTCAGGGGTGATCACTTGTCTAACACGTGCACGGCCCTGGGCTCCATCTATGCCACCACACACACAGCGAAAGACTCACATCCATACTGTGAGGCTCAGTGGCAACTGACTTGATTTTCGTTGTTGTGTGAGACAGTGTTTCACTATGAAGCCCTAGCTGGCCTGCAACTATGTAGACCAAACTAGCTTTGAACTCACAAAAATAGACTACCTCTGCCTCCTGAGGACTGGGAGTAAAGGCACAGCGGCACCACTGTCTAGCCTCACTGTGTAGCTCTAGCTAACCTGGAACTCTGTAGACCCGCTCACTGATGCCAGCCCTCACCACCTCCATTTCCAGAACTCTCTTCCTTTTAACTGGTGTAATGGAACCCTGGACCCTGGCATGCTCAGCTAGTGTTCTGTGGCAGAGTCCTGACCTCTGCAGTTCCTTCCATCATCTTCCTCGCTCCATGCTTCTGCACTTTCTACCTTATTCATTTGGCAGCTCCAGCGATGTTCCACTTCCTAATTTCACTTGGCTGAAAGTCCTCCAAGTTCAACTGACTTATTTTATTTCTTTTTTTATTTTTTTTATGTGTATGAGTACACTGTAGCTGTACAGATGGCCATGAACCATCATGTGACTGTTGGGAATTGAACTCAGGATGGCCCGCTCGCTCTGTGACGCTCGATTGGGCCCCGCTGGCTCTGGGGTAATTAATTCACTGTAGCTGTCTTCAGACACACCAGAAAAGGGGCGTCAGATCTCATTACAGATGATTGTGAGCCACCATGTGGTTGCTGGGACCCAAACTCAGGACCTTCGGAAGAGCAGTCAGTGCTCTTACCCGCTGAGCCATCTCTCCAGCCCCTATTTATTTATTTTTTAATGCCCAGGTTGGCTCCAATTTGTAGCGGACCTACCGCTGCCTCCTAGGGCTGGGACAGGTGTGCACTCCGATTCTCTTTAAAGATGAGCAAGGGACCCGGGAGGATTTGGTTCAGCACCAGCCCCACACAGCACGCAACTCCTCTCCCTGTTCCAGGCCCCCATCCAGCAACACTGCACACGTGGGCGAGCTGAGCCTACAGACGGATTTCACAGCTGGCTTCGCCTGGAGGCGGCTGGGAAAAGTCTCAGCTCAATTAGCAAAGGAAACTAACTGAGCTGGTGGAAGCGAGAAGAAAGGTCAGCCACTGGATGTTCTTGAGTCCCTGCCAGCAGCCTGGGTTTGCTCAGAACCAGCAGTGAGCCGGTGAACTTCCGGGCAGAAGAAAATACTGAAACAGGGAGAGACTCTATAAACACACACCCAGTCTGGCTCCGAAGTCTGGGGTGCTGCCTGGCAAGCATAGGACGGGCTGAGTTCTATTCCAAGAGCCACTGAGCACAGATACCCCAACACTTACTCAGTATATAAGGAGCCCAGCTTCTGTCCTCAACTCAACAAACAAACATGGCTTCTCACTTTTGTCTTTAAGAAAGTAAAGTATAAATTGGCATACAGCCCCTGACTGCACCTCCTCTGTAGCTGCTGTTTGTTATCACAACAGCAAGGTTCAGACATTTCAATTTCCTGAACAGTTGAAATATAGATTATCTATTTTGTCCTTTTTAGAAAGGAGTTGACAACTCCTAGACTAGTTGGTTGGATGGTGGGGGGGGGGCGGGGGGCGGGGGGCGGGAAGTAACTCCAGCTCTGAGGGATCTGGTGCCCTCTTCTGGCCTCCTCCGGTATTGCATGCACATGAAGTACATGCCCATGCAGGCAAAAATACACATACAGTAAAAATAAATCCAGATATCTTTTTTTGAAATATTGTTTTTCTTTCTTAAAAATAAAATTTAGCCGGGCAGTGGTGGCACACGCCTTTAATCCCAGCACTTGGGAGGCAGAGGCAGGCGGATTTCTGAGTTTGAGGCCAGCCTGGTCTACAGAGTGAGTTCCAGGACAGCCAGGGATATACAGAGAAACCCTGTCTTGAAAAACCAAAAACAAAAAAACAAAAACAAAAACAAAACAAAAAAACAACAAACAAACCCCCAAACTATCATCTTAGACTTGATAAAAACAAGCCGACAGAAGAAAAAGAACCCAAGAGAAAGTGCAAGAATCAGAGACCCACACTTTAGCTACACTTAGGAATCCCATAAAGCCACAATAGAAGCACAGAGGACCTGTGCGGAAGCGGAAAGGCTCTGTGACTTCCTGTGAGCCTTGCGTGTGTTGATTCAGAGGGCCTTGTTCTCTGGTGTCCTCCATCACCCCCTCTTCCATCCTCCTCTTCCACAGGGTTCCCTGAGCTCTGAGGGGAGAGATTTGATGGAGGCATCCCATTTCCAGGATGTATTGAGGTCTCTCACCCTCGATATACTGTCTGGCTGTGGGTCTCTGTATGGTTCCTATCTGCTGCAGGAACAGCTTCTCTGAGGATGACTGAACAAAGCACTGATCTGAGTTTAGCCGATAGCATTTGGAGTCATTTTATTGCTACTTTTTTTTTTTTAAAGACGAGGGTAAAACCAAATACTCTAGAGATATTATGCAGTGAGCATTCAACCTAAAATGGGATGTCCACAAACTCAGATTCTTGGTCACCCAGGGTCATTATGGGATCCATCATGTGGATGTGTTAAGGTCAAATCAGACGTTGGTTGGTTTCTCCTACAAGCGGCCCTTCCCTAGCATGACTTACAGGCAGAACACCATTGTAGATGAAACCTTGGTGTTCACGTTTCTCCCTTGGGAGCCTTCAGCGTAACTTCCGCTACCAAAGACTCTCGCACCCAGTGAGGAAGGCTCGATGTGGGCACTAGATCAGTGTCGCCATGGTCAGTGAGTTGTGTAGGTGTTGTCTTCAGCAATAGGGCTGCCCGATGGATTGTTTAGAGCAGCGTATTGTCTTAGTAACAACTTGGGTTGTTTGGGGAATTAATGAACCCCTTTGGCTAACAACTCAGCAAGAGTGGCAAATCCCGGCCTTCATTTGGTGACAATGTCCCATTAGGCTCTGTGTCCCCGTTATTAGACATTTTCATTTAACCTTCATATATGAATATATTTGATGAGGCTTCTACTGTATTAGGTTTAATAATATGCTTCAAAGGACCCTTAAATTTAGCTGTCCCTCCCTATTAGCACTCTCACTCCACACTTCCCCCTCAATCCTTCCATTCTAGAACCACCCATATCTCCATGACTCTCCATTCTAGATCCACACCCTCTATGACTTTCATTCTAGCTCCACCCCCACCATGACTGTCCATTCGGGCTCCAACCCCTCTATGACTTTCCATTCTGGCTCCACCCACACCATGACTCTCCATTCGAGCTCCACCCCCTCTATGACTATCCATTCTAGCTCCACCCACACCATGACTCTCCATTCGAGCTCCACCCCATCTATGACTCTCCATTCTGGCTCCACCCCCTCCATGACCTCCATTCTAGCTCCACCCCCACCATGACTCTCCATTCTGGCTCCACCCCCTCCATGACTCTCCATTCTAGCTCCATCCCCCTATATGACTATCCATTCTGGCTCCACCCCTACCATGACTCTACATTCTAGCTCCACCCACACCGTGACTCTCCATTCTAGCTCCACCCACACCATGACTCTCCATTCTAGCTCCACCCCCCTATATGACTTTCCATTCTAGCTCCACCCCCACCATGACTCTCCATTCTAGCTCAACCCCCTCCATGACTCTCCATTCTAGCTCCACCCACACCATGACTCTCCATCCTAGCTCCACCTCCCTCTATGACTCTCCATTCTAGCTCCACACCCTCCATGACTCTCCATTCTAGCTCCACCCACACCATGACCCTCCATTCTAGCTCCACCCACACCGTGACTCTCCATTCTAGCTCCACCCACACCATGACTCTCCATTCTAGCTCCACCCCCACCATGACTCGCCATTCTAGCTCCACCCACACCGTGGCTCTCCATACTAGCTCCACCCCCTCTATGACTCTCCATTCTAGTTCCACCCCCTCTATGACTCTCCATACTAGCTCCACCCCCCACCATGACTCTCCATTATGGCTCCACCCCCCCTCCATGACTCTCCATTCTAGCTCCACCCCCTCCATGACTCTATATTCTACCTCCACCCACACCATGACTCTCCATTCTAGCTCCACCCACACCGTGACTCTCCATTCTAGCTCCACCCCCCTCTATGACTCTCCATTCTAGCTCCACCCCCTGCATAACTCTCCATTCTGGCTCCACCCCCACCATGACTCTCCATTCTGGCTCCACCCCCACCATGACTCGCCATTCTAGCTCCACCCACACCGTGACTCTCCATTCTAGCTCCAACCCCCTCTATGACTCTCCATTCTAGCTCCAACCCCCTCTATGACTCTCCATTCTAGCTCCACCCACCACCATGATCTCCATTCTAGCTCCACCCACCACCATGATCTCCATTCTGGCTCCACCCCCCCTCCATGACTCTCCATTCTGGCTCCACCCCCTCCATGACTCTCCATTCCGGCTCCATCCCCACAATGACTCTCCATTCTAGCTCCACCCCCTCCAACACTCTACATTCTAGCTCCACCCCCTCTATGACTCTCCATTCGAGCTCCACCCCCTCTATGACTATCCATTCTAGCTCCACCCACACTGTGACTCTCCATTCTAGCTCCACCCCCTCCATGACTCTCCATTCTAGCTCCACCCCCACCATGACTCTCCATTCTAGCTCCACCTCCCTCTATGACTCTCCATTCTAGCTCCACCCCCTCCATGACTCTCCATTCTGGCTCCACCCCATCCATGACTCTACATTCTAGCTCCACCCCCACCATGATCCTCCATTCTAGCTCCACTCCCTGTATGACTCTCCATTCTAGATCCACCCCCTCCATGACTCTACATTCTAGCTCCACCCCATCCATGACTCTACATTCTAGCTCCACCCACACCATGACTCTCCATTCTAGCTCCACCCCCACCATGACTCTCCATTCTGGCTCCACCCCCACCATGACTCGCCATTCTAGCTCCACCCACACCGTGACTCTCCATTCTAGCTCCAACCCCCTCTATGACTCTCCATTCTAGCTCCACCCCCTCTATGACTCTCCATTCTAGCTCCACCCACCACCATGATCTCCATTCTGGCTCCACCCCCCCTCCATTACTCTCCATTCTGGCTCCACCCCCCCTCCATGACTGTCCATTCTAGCTCCACCCCCTCCATGACTCTCCATTCAGGCTCCACCCCCACCATGACTCTCTACTCTAGCTCCACCCAAACCATGACTCTCCATTCTAGCTCCACCCCCTCTGTGACTCTCCATTCTAGCTCCACCCCCCTCTATGACTCTCCATTCTAGCTCCACCCCCTGCATGACTCTCCATTCTAGCTCCACCCCCACCATGACTCTCCATTCTGGCTCCACCCTGACCATGACTCGCCATTCTAGCTCCACCCACACCGTGACTCTCCATTCTAACTCCAACCCCCTCTATGACTCTCCATTCTAGCTCGACCCCCTCTATGACTCTCCATTCTAGCTCCACCCACCACCATGATCTCCATTCTGGCTCCACCCCGCCTCCATGACTCTCCATTCTGGCTCCACCCCCTCCATGACTCTCCAGTCCGGCTCCATCCCCACAATGACTCTCCATTCTAGCTCCACCCCCTCCAACACACTACTTTCTAGCTCCACCCCCTCTATGACTTTCCATTCGAGCTCCACCCCCTCTATGACTATCCATTCTAGTTCCACCAACACCGTGACTCTCTATTCTAGCTCCACCCCCTCTATGACTCTCCATTCGTGCTCCACCCCCTCTACGACAATCCATTCTAGCTCCACCCACACTGTGACTCTCCATTCTAGCTCCACCCCCTCCATGACTCTCCATTCTAGCTCCACCCCCATCATGACTCTCCATTCTAGCTCCACCTCCCTCTATGACTCTCCATTCTAGCTCCACTCCCTGTATGACTCTCCATTCTGGCTCCACCCCCTGCATGACTCTACATTCTAGCTCCACCCCATCCATGACTCTACATTCTAGCTCCACCCACACCATGACTCTCCATTCTAGCTCCACCCACACCGTGACTCTCCATTCTAGCTCCACCCACACCATGACTCTCAATTCTAGCTCCACCGCCTATATGACTCTCTATTCTAGCTCCACCCCCTCTATGACTGTCCATTCTAGCTCCACCCACACCATGACACTCCATTCTAGCTCCACCCCCTCCATGACACTCCATTCTAGCTCCACCCATATCATGACTCTCCATCCTAGCTCCACCCACACCATGACTTTCCATTCTAG
Organism: Mastomys coucha; assembly: GCF_008632895.1. Lineage (NCBI taxonomy): Eukaryota > Metazoa > Chordata > Mammalia > Rodentia > Muridae > Mastomys > Mastomys coucha. The sequence goes on from NW_022196905.1 coordinate 211,462,098, forward strand.
CTCCACCCCCTCCATGACCCTCCATTCTAGCTCCACCCACACCATGACACTCCATTCTAGCTCCACCCACACCAGGACTGTCCATTCTGGCTCCACCCACACCATGATTCTCCATTCTAGCTCAACCACCCTCAATGACTCTCAATTCTGGCTCCACCCCCACCATGACTCTACATTCTAGCTCCACCCCTTCTATGACTTTCATTCTAGCTCCACCCCCACCATGACCCTCCATTCTAGCTCCACCCACACTATAACTCTACATTCTAGCTCCACCCACACCATGACTCTCACTTCTAGCTCCACCCACACCATGACTCTCAATTCTGGCTCCACCCCCTCTATGACTCTCCATTCTAGCTCCACCCCTCCATAACTTTCATTCTAGCTCCACCCACACCATGACTCTCCATTCTAGCTCCACCCCCTCAATTACTCTCCATTCTAGCTCCACCCCCTCTATGACTCTACATTCTAGCTCCACCCCATCCATGACTCTCCATTCTAGCTCCACCCACACCATGACTCTCCATTCTAGATCCACCCACACCATGACTGTGCATTCTGGCTGCACCCACACCATGACTCTCCATTCTAGCTCCACCACACTCAATGACTCTCAATTCTGGCTCCACCCCCACCATGACTCTCCATTCTAGCTCCACCCCCTCTATGACTTTCATTCTAGCTCCACCTCCACCATGACCCTCCATTCTAGCTCCACCCACACTATGACTATACATTCTAGCTCCACCCCCTCCATGACTCTACATTCTAGCTCCACCCATACCATGGCTCTCCATTCTAGCTCCACCCACACCATGACTCTCCATTCTAGCTCCACCCCCACCATGACTCTCCATTCTAGCTCCAACCCCTCTATGACTTTCCATTCTAGCTCCACCCACACCATGACTCTCCATTCTAGCTACACCCCCTCTATGACTCTACATTGTAGCTCCACCCCCTCCATGATTCTATATTCTAGCTCCACCCACACCATGACTCTCCATTCTGGCTCCACACCCTCTATGACTCTCCATTCTACCTCCACCCCCTCCATGACTCTACATTCTAGCTCCACCCACACCATGACTCTCCATTCTAGCTCTACCCGCGCCATGACTCTCCATTCTAGCTCCACCCCCTCCATGACTCTACATTCTAGCTCCACCCCCTCCATGACTCTATATTGTAGCTCCACCCCGTCTATGACTTTCATTCTAGCTCCACCCACACCATGACTCTCCATTCTAGCTCCACCCCCTCCATGAATCTCCATTCTTGCTCCACCTGCACCATGACTCTCCATTCTAGCTCCACTCCCCTCTGTGACTCTGCATTCTAGCTTCACCCCCTGCATGACTCTCCATTCTGGCTCCACCCCCTCCATGACTCTCCATTCTGGCTCCACCCACACCATGACTCTCCATTCTGGCTCCACCCCCCCTCCATGACACTTCATTCTAGCTCCACCCCCTGCATGACTCTCCATTCTAGCTCCACCCACACCATGACTCTCCATTCTAGCTCCACCCCCTCCATGACTCTCCATTCTAGCTCCACCCACACAATGACTCTCCATTCTGGCTCCACCCACACCCTGACTCTCCATTCTAGCTCCACCCCCCTCTGTGACTCTCTATTCTAGCTCCACCCCCTGCATGAATCTCCATTCTGGCTCCACCCCCCTCCATGACTCTTCATTCTGGCTCCACCCACACCATGACTCTCCACTCTAGGTCCACCCCCTCCATGACTCCCCATTCTAGCTCCACCCCCTGCATGACTCTCCATTCTAGCTCCACCCCCTCCATGACTCTCCATTCTAGCTCCACCCCCTCTATTACTTTCCATTCTAGCTCCACCCACACAATGACTCTCCATTCTAGCTCTACCTACACCATGACTCTCCATTCTAGCTCCACCCCACTCTGTGACTCTCCATTCTAGCTCCACCCCCTCCATGACTCTCCATTCTAGCTCCACCCACACAATGACTCTCCATTCTAGCTCTACCTACACCATGACTCTCCATTCTAGCTCCACCCACACCATGACTCTCCATTCTAGCTCCACCCCCTGCATGACTCTCCATTCTGGCTCCACCCCCCTCCATGACTCTCCATTCTGCCTCCACTCACACCATGACTCTCCATTCTAGCTCCACCCCCTCCATGACTCTCCACTCTAGCTCCACCCACACCATGACTCTCCATTCTAGTTCCACCCCCACCATGACTCTC